>NC_046316.1:9881060-10181060 GCF_009819535.1 Lacerta agilis | reverse complement strand
TGACAAGATTCTTGCTGATAAAAATGCCACCAGTGAATCACCCCCTTGCTAACCAGTTAGGCGGCCGGGATAATGCTCTCATTTTTCTCACGAAAATGAATCTGAGGCATTTTAGCTTCCCCGAGTGTTCGGCACTCTGTAATGCCATCCTCGCCTGTTCTTTCTGGTTGGCCTTTCCAAGTGCCCGCAGGCTGAATTCAGGCCCGGAGATCAAGGCAGCTGCAACACACAGCTTCAATTGAGGGCAATCGTGTTTTGCAGGCCTCTGGTTTCTTCCTAGGGAAGCTAATGAACGGAATGAGGGGAGGGAAGACAAGAAACTTGGAAAGCTTGAATATTCTGGGTGGTGTGACAGAAAGTTTGCTGGGAGGTGTCTGTAGGTATGAACCAGGTGATTTAACTGCCCATACAGATAGCACCCAAAAGTCCCCCCCTTTATTATCCTAATACACTCGTATACTTTTCAATAACCTAATATATTCTGGGTAAACTCATTCCAAACATAATTGCATTTATCCAAAGAAACTCTGCTGAGGAAAACGCCTGAAAGTTGCTAGAAGTCTCCGCGGTGTACTAAAGACTTTTTTTGTTTTTTTGTTGTTGTTCAAAGTACCTGCATGACTTGTTTTTAGGAACACTATTTTTCGCCATAGCCGTCAACCTTCCCTTTTTTTTGCGGGAAATTCCCCTGTCAGTACTATAGTCTATAGTATAGTACTGATAGGGGAATTTCCCGCAAAAAAGGGGAAGGTTGACAGCTATGTTTTTCGCCGCTGTTTGTAGTAATCTCAGAAACAGTGTCACGTTGTAAGCGTCGTGGTTCCAAGGCCATGGCGAGGACCTTTTAAACTGGGAAATGATATATAACGAATTGAAAAAGATGTTTAAAACAACTTTTGTTAAAAAACCAGAAGGTTTATTATTAGGAATTGTATTCCGAAGGAGCAGAAAATACTTTTTATGTTTGCAACATAAAATCTGCATGGATGTTACTAGCCCAGAGATGGGAAGAAGACGAAGTCCCTACCAGAAAGGAATGGCAAACTAAGCTGTTGGATTGCGCCAAAATGGCAAAACTGACCGGAAAGCTCAGGAACCAAGAAGACCAAAACTTGAATAAAGAATGGGGGGGGGGAATTATCTAGGAGACCACTGTAAGCAAATGAAAACATTAGCAGGATTGCAATAACACTTGTAATGTAGCAAATACTATGGACAAAATGGAGAGACATAAAATATGGATTATGTAATAATATCCGGTTGAAAAGGTCGACAAAAGGACCGATGGAGGGGAAAGTGGGAAGTCCAGAGATTTGAAGCAGGGCCAGATTTAGGTTTGATGAGGCCCTAAGCTACTGAAGGTAATGGGGCCCTTTATATGTCCAGCTGTCCTTTGTCAACAACAAATCGTCGCTGTTTTTTTGTGTTGAATATATGCTGTATGGTAATTTATGGACCTAATTGGTATCTAAAGCCATTTGCACATAACAAAATATGTATTTTATCAAAGTACATCCAGGTTTAAATTTTTGGGGGCCCCCCAAGAGAGCGGGGCACTAAGCTATAGCTTGTTTAGCTTATATGTAAATCCAGCACTGATTTGGAGAAATCTCTAAATATGGATATGTATTTTGTATTGTTAAAAACCCTTTATTTGTAAAATCCAATAAAAATTATTTCAAAAAAACAATAATAAAGCAAGCTGGCGTCTGACACAAGCCTGTCCAAGGCTTCTCCTAGTCCAAGGTGATGTGCACGTTAGAATCATAGAATTGCAGAGTCGGAAGGTACCCCGAGGGTCATCTAGTCCAACCCCCTCCAATGCAGGAATATGCAGCTGTCCCATAGGGGAATCGAACCTGCAACCTTGCCGTTATCAGCACCACGCTCTAACCAACTGAGCAGGGGTGCTTCAAGTCACGTTTGCAGTGTGTCGTACGCACCAGAGAGGAGATGGAGATCCCTTCACCTGGTGTGAGTCACCTGATTTGTTTCCCTGCGTCCAACTCCTGGTTGACGAAGCGGCTTGTGTTTTCAAACTGGATGGAAGCTGTTTTGAGGGGGGGAAGCACACCAAACAGTGAGATTTCTCAAGAAACCACAGGGTGCATATGGGTTGTGTCTAACGTCATGCGTATTCAGCACACCGATGTGTGTTGTTGTTCAGTCGTGTCCGACTCTTTGTGACCCCATGGACCAGAGCACGCCAGGCGCGCCTATCCTTCACTGCCTACCGCAGTTTGGCCAAACTCATGTTGGTAGCTTCGAGAACACTGTCCAACCATCTCATCCTCTGTCGTCCCCTTCTCCTTGTGCCCTCCATCTTTCCCAACATCAGGCTCTTTTCCAGGGAGTCTTCTCTTCTCATGAAGTGGCCAAAGTACTGGAGCCTCAACTTCAGGATCTGTCCTTCTAGTGAGCACTCAGGGCCAATTTCCTTGAGAATGGATAGGTTTGATCTTGCAGTCCATGGGACTCTCAAGAGTCTCCTCCAGCTCCATAATTCTAAAGCATCAATTCTTCGGCGATGTGTATGCAGTGTAAAGGATGGAGGGAAAAGTTTGGGTTGCATTTAAGGGGATTACACAGAGTTAATCCGCTAAACCTGACTTATAACACACTCCGTGCTAAAGGTGCAAGATTTTGTGTGTGTAAGGAAAATCTGCACTCCCTCCCGAGGGAGAGACATATGGTCTCATCACTGCTGGTCAGGTGGTTTTTTCCCCCCCTCCAAAACAACAACAACAAATATTGGGGCAATTGTGTTTCCTAAGTATTGCAAGCTCCCTTGGGATGGCAGTATGCCCCCAAAGGAGTGTTTTAAAAAGCTGAATAATGATGAAATAATTAAAAGCTTAAATGATGAATAGTGTAGATTGCAATCTACAGGCTAATTTTTTATTTATTTATTGCTGGAACAATTAGTGCCTGCTGGTTGCTGGGATTCTTTCAAAGAATTCCGGAATAGATTGATATCAGATTGATCTTGCCAGACCCTTCTAATTTTCTTAAGCAAGGGAACAAGCATATTTAAGACCGCTAGCACAGATTAGAAACTGTGAAGATGTCCCGAGAATGCTCTTTTGTTTTGTAAATTCAGAGCACAATGCTGGAGCCTGGTCTTTTATTTCAAAAACCTGAAAATGCAAAATTAGAGTGGGCCCATCCTGACTGATGGCAGCTTACATAATATTGATAGTGCTGATAAACAAAATGAATTCTCCCCTCTGTCTAATGCATTTTGAGATCACACTAGTTCTGGAATTTAATTTAATTATATATTTTTTAACAATTACTTGGAGACTCCCACTGCACACAATGTCTGAATGCAAGCATGTATCTTTTTTACATGAATATTTTTTATTCATTTTATAAGAGAATACGAAAAAAAACCAAATATAAAACAGACATACAAACTACATATATATTCTTGATATTATTCCACTATCATTTTAGGGTGACTTCCCCCGATCTCCTCTCTCTGAAATTCATTTTCGTGATTCAAGCACATATCTAGTCAGTTTTCAAAACTGCTATTTTAAAAATATATTTTCACCCACAGCTGCGGCTATGTTAATTGTCTTGTTCCATTCTAGGTCCAAACGACTCATTTTGTACCATCTATAGCAGTAAATGTACATGCAGCCCTTAGTAAGGTAAAGGACACTTGGACGGTTAAGTCCAGTCAAAGGCGACTATGGGGTTGCGGCGCTCATCTCACTTTCAGGCCGAGGGAGCCAGTGTTTGTCCACAGACAACTTTCCAGGTCATGTTGCCAGCATGACTAAACAGCTTCTGGCACAATGGTACACTGTGACAGAAACCAAAGCGCACGGAAACGCTGTTACCTTCCTGCCGCAGCGGTACCAATTTATCTGCTTGCACTGGTGTGCTTTCGAACTGCTAGGTTGGCAGGAGCTGGGACAGAGCAACGGGAGCTCACCCCATCACAGGGATTCAAACAGCCGACTATCCCGACCGGCAAGCCCAAGAGGCTCAGTACGTGTGGATGTGATCTGAATTGGGATCATGATGTGCAGGGAAGGAGGGTAACCCTTCTCTTTTCCACATCTGCAATCCGCCTCTAGAGAGAAGCTTCCCTTGATTCCCACCTGGCTTGGAATTGCTTCAACTGACACCTTAGGTAAGGTAAAGGGACCCCCGACCATTAGGTCCAGTCGTTTCTGACTCTGGGGTTGCGGCGCTCATCTCGCTTTACTGGCCAAGGGAGCCAGTGTACAGCTTCCGGGTCATGTGGCCAGCATGACTAAGCCGCTTCTGGCGAACCAGAGCAGCGCATGGAAACGTTGTTTACCTTCCCGCCAGAGCGGTACCTATTTATCTACTTGCATTTTGACGTGCTTTCGAATTGCTAGGTTGGCAGGAGCAGGGACCAAGCAACGGGAGCTCACCCTATCGCGGGGATTCAAACTGCTGACCTTCTAATCGGCAAGCCCCACCTTAAATGCTCTCATAATGCATTTGGCTCTCAATAATACAGAAGGCATTGCCTTTCTAATAAATTAAAAGGGACACTTCTTTTGCAGTTTTCCCTTTGCAGCAGGTGGAGAGGGATAAATTTCAGTTTCTTTCAGGTATCCCCCCCCCCCCAGTTCATCCAATTCTTTTGATGTGTTTTTTTTTATTAGAAAAAAACGGGTCCCCTGGAAATTTGCATGCCCTTTCATGCATGTTTCTCATAACATACACATTTTTCAATGCAAGATTACTGTACCTAGTGTGTGCTTTTTTCCAAGCCATGGGAAAAAGCCATAGCTCAGTGGTCAGGCTCCCCAGGTGTGTCTGGGGAAGACTCCTGCCTGAAACCCTGCAAACAATGGATTACTGAATGGTTTAGAATTAGATCATTTGAAATATGCAGGGATGTGTGGTATGCAAAATGAACCACAGAAAGAGAAGAAGGGAAGTCATTGATTCAAGCTTGTTTAAATGAATATTTTACAATGTAAATTAGGAAAATCTAATAAAAACTATAGACAGAAAGATAGATAGATGATAGATATGGTATATAGTATATATACAGTGGTACCTCGCAAGATGAATGCCTCGCTAGACGAAAACTCGCTAGACGAAAGGCATTCGCTAACGAAAGGGTGACTCGCAAGACGAATTTTCCTATGGCCGTGACCCGCAAAACGAAAACGTTTTGCGATTTTTTTCTTCTTCGCAAGATGAAATTTCCGCTATATGACAACACTCGCGGAACGAATTAATTTCGTCTTGCGAGGCACCACTGTACAGTGTGTGTGTGTGTGTGTGTGTGTGTGTGTGTGTATATGTGTGTGAGAGCTGGACCATAAAGAAGGCTGATCGCCGAAGAATTGATGCTTTTGAATTATGGTGCTGGAGGAGACTCTTGAGAGTCCCATGGACTGCAAGAAGATCAAACCTATCCATTCTCAAAGAAATCAGCCCTGAGTGCTCGCTAGAAGGACAGATCCTGAAGTTGAGGCTCCAGTACTTTGGCCACCTCATGAGAAGAGAAGACTCCCTAGAAAAGACTCTGATGTTGGGAAAGATGGAGGGCACAAGGAGAAGGGGACGACAGAGGACGAGATGGTTGGACAGTGTTCTCGAAGCTACTAACATGAGTTTGGCCAAACTGCGAGAGGCAGTGAAGGATAGGCGTGCCTGGCGTGCTCTGGTCCATGGGGTCACGAAGAGTCAGACACGACTGAACGACCTGAACAACAACAACAAGTGTGTGTGTGTGTGTGTGTGTGTGGAAACCCTGGAAAGCTACTGCCAGACAGTGGAGACAATAGCTAGATGGACCATTGGTCTGGCTCAGTATAAGGCAGAGGCAATTCTTTTGTTCCTAATTTTCCCTTAATGGATTGCATTTTTGTACTTCATTATCACTAATGTGCACATTTTGCACACAATTTTGCTGATAGACTCTGCATTGCAAAACTGGGAGCAGTGCACGTTTTTAAAGCGAAGCCGTGACTTCAAGTTTGTATACTCTTGAGATGCGCAAAGTGGTAAGCTAAAATGCAAACCAAAGAAATCCCGCCCCATTCCTAGCAGCAAGGTCGTTCTCCCATCACTTCCTGCGTACAAATGTAGGAAGTACTGTGCCATTGGCCAATTCCAGGGGAATACCTAGGGGTTGGCCAGGTTGGGCCCCGACAAAGGCATAAACCAGCCCCCCCCCCATTGTGCCTCTTCCACTCTAACTCGGAGTGACGGAGCACCAAGGGTGCAAGGGATGACCTCTGGCCATCTCCAACATACTACAGAAGCCCTCTTCCAGTGTTGTTGTTGATGTTGTTAATAAAACTTGTTGCTTGTCACCCGAAGGTCTCGTCCAAGTGACTTACAGCGAAGAAAAATATACAATACAGTACCAGCTATATAAATAGGACTGAACAACATTAACACTACTCCAGTAATAAACAAAGCAATACTCTGACTCACTAATTAGCAAACAATACCTTAACCACTCCTAGTAAAAAAAAAAAAATCATTCACATCGATCCAACGATTTTTCCAGTGTTTTCCAAAACCACCTTGTTCTCTTATAATGGCAATGGCGCCCACCTCAGAGGTGCTGGAACGGAGTTTTGGTTGAAAAAAAAGCCCTGGGTTTTTCTGATTAAACCTCCAAATAAAATGCTACTTTTTTATTATATTTTTACTTCTGTAACAGATTTGTTGTCAGGTTTTTTTTAAATGGAAAAAAACAAACAAACCCCACAACCCTCATCCCAAGTTAATGTTGGAGCGTAATGTAATCTAAATTGGTACTGCCAATTCGTTCAAGATAGGTGTTGGGTGTTACATTCAGTTTCAGGATGCAATGACCAAAAAAAAAAAAGGGATAGTGTGCTGCAAAGATTTGCTGCCGAAACCACAAAATGATTCCAAAACCACAAAATGACTTGGAAATATTTGCTGTGTGGTTTCACAGTCTGGCAGATCCTTGATAGGTTCTATCTGAGGTCTTGGTATTTAGCATTGAGATCTCCTCTTGTAAATATTGAGGATGTGGGGAGGGGGAGAGATAGTGAAGGGAGGAAACTCTCGGTCATAAATATAAATTGGGGTGGGGGGACCTGTGGCCCTGCGTTGTTGTTACAACTCCCACAATCCCTAACCGTGGGCCATGTTGGCTGGGGCTCAGGAGATTTATAGTTCATCAACATCTGGAAGGCTATCGTTTCCCTGCGCCTGCTACAGACCGATGCCCCAAAACATGATAGCATCGGTCTGCCCCGCTCCTCTATAAAGAGCCATCCTGTTTAACAGCTTTGTTTCTCAAACTGCCTCTCCGTGATTTACATTTCTGTTAAGAAAACAGGTTCCAGTTTGGAGTCTTCTGGGTTCCTCTCACATGATCCTTGGCCTCTCCTCGCAATTTCTCTCAGTGACTGACCAGACGGAGGAATGTTGAGTTTTCGCTTGTTTGTTGTTGTTGTTTTTTTTAAAAAAAAGCGTGGTAAAAGAGAAATACCCAGTAGTAAATTCTGCGCAAAAACAACAGCGAAAGCACAAATTGCACAATAAACGTTGTTGCAGCTGCCCCAGGGGACTCTACACAGCCATGCCTATTAATCACTAGGCTGCGTTGGGAGGACTGAAAAAGAGAGAGATGTTTTACATCCACCAAAGGGGCAGTAAGAGAATTACAGGTCGTTAGAAGGGGCCTTCAAGGTCACCGCCTCTAACGCCTTGCTAGGCACTCCTGATCACTGGCCACCCGGACTCTCCTTAAAAACATCTAATGATGGAAGCCCACCACCTTCTGAGGAAGTCTGCTCCACTGTCAAACAGTTTCTGCCATCAGGAAGTGTTTCCAAATGTTTAGTGTATCTGAAGAAGTGTGCATGCACACGAAAGCTCATACCAAGAACAAACTCAGTTGGTCTCTAAGGTGCTACTGGAAAGAATTTCTATTTTGTTTCCAAATGTTTAGTTAGAATTCGCTTTCTTGTAACTTGAGGGCTATCCTGTTGTTGCAAAACCAACAAGAGAGTCTTGCAGTACTTTAAAAACTTACACGTTTATTAGGACATTGTTTCCTTAGATCAGTGTTTTTCAACCACTGTTCCGCGGCACACTAGTGTGCCGCGAGATGTTGCCTGGTGTGCCGTGGGAAAAAATTGTTTATTTGATTCCTATTCAAGAGAATTACTTTATATATAGTCAATATAGGCACAGAGTTAAATTTTTTAACATTTTAATGGTGGTGTGCCTCGTGATTTTTTTCATGAAACAAGTGTGCCTTTGCCCAAAAAGGTTGAAAAACACTGCCTTAGATGGCTGCCCACTTCAAGACCCCTCGTTGTTGTTCAGTCGTTCAGTCGTGTCCGACTCTTCGTGACCCCATGGACCAGAGCACGCCAGGCACGCCTATCCTTCACTGCCTCCCGCAGTTTGGCCAAACTCATGTTAGTAGCTTCGAGAACAATGTCCGACCATCTCATCCTCTGTCGTCCCCTTCTCCTTGTGCCCTCCATCTTTCCCAACATCAGGGTCTTTTCCAGGGAGTTCTCTTCTCATGAGGTGGCCAAAGTACTGGAGCCTCAACTTCAGGATCTGTCCTTCTAGTGAGCACTCAGGGCCGATTTCCTTGAGAATGGATAGGTTTGATCTTCTTGCAGTCCATGGGACTCTCAAGACCCCTAGCTAAGGGTAAATATAGATGGCCATGTCCGAAATAAAGGGAAGTGTATCCATTTCTTAAACGTGTCGGATCCCCGCGACGGGGTAAGCTCCCGTTGCTCGGTCCCAGCTCCTGCCCACCTAGCAGTTCAAAAGCACGTCAAAGTGCAAGTAGATAAATAGGTACCGCTCCAGCAGGAAGGTAAACGGCGTTTCTGTGCGCTGCTCTGGTTCGCCAGAAGCGGCTTAGTCATGCTGGCCACATGACCCGGAAGCTGTCTGCGGACAAACGCCGGCTCCCTCGTCCTATAGAGCTAGATGAGCGCGCAACCCCAGAGTCGTCCACGACTGGACCTAATGGTCAGGGGTACCTTTACCTTTACCTAGTTGCTGCTGACAACAGTAGACAATTGTGGTTTAAATGGAATAGACGTCTGACTCATTATAGACATTTTAAATATCTGGAGAATGGTCAAGTTCTTTGAATTTTTGAGTTGAGTGGAAAGTTCTGGATTTGCAAAGAGGATTCTCAAATTCCATGAGTGCTGTCTTTACTTTGGAATAGGTAAAAAGGTAAAGGACCCCTGGATGGTTAGGTCTAGTCAAAGGCAACTATGGGGTTGCGTTGCTCATCTCGCTTTCAGGCCGAGGGAGCCGGTGTTTATCCACAGACAGCTTTCCGGGTCGTGTGGCCAGCAGGACTAGACCGTTTCTGGCACAACGGAACACCATGACTGAAACCAGAGCGCACCGAAATGCCGTTTACCTTCCTGCCGCAGCAGTACCTATTTATCTACTTGCAGTGGTGTGCTTTCGAACTGATAGGTTGGCAGGAGCTGGGACTGAGCAACAGGAGCTCACTCAGTTGCGGGGATTCGAATCTCCGACCTTCTGATCGGCAAACCCAAGAGGCTCAGTTTTTTAGACCACAGCACCACCTGCATCCCTTACTTTGGAGCAGGGGTGGCAAGCTCACAGACCGGTCCACCAACTTCTTCCATGTCTCCCTAGAAAGCATGTTTCTGGGTGGTTTAGTCTCTGCTCCTCTGCTTTGTCCTGATATAGCTCTTGAGCACTAAATCAGAGCAAGCATCAATCTGGAGAAAACCCGATCGACGTTTGTTCCGATTCAGCAGATTTCCAGGGGGAAAGCAGCAGGGCAAGCAAAGTGGGGGTGTGCCCATTGCCAGAAAGGGAGGCTCTGGAACAAGAAGGAGACCCCTTCCTGTCTGCACCCGATCTCTAAGTCCTTCTAAGAACGGCATTGCATCAGAGGAAGAAGTGATGCCTTTCAAAGGTAAGGAGAAGTGCCCAGTTTTGAAAGAGCATTCCCCCCCCCCATTGCAACCACTGAGTCTGTGCCCAATATATTGTTACAAAAGTTGGGTGCCTCCCGCGTCTCTGCTGAGCAGTCGCAAAAGCCCATGGTGTTCCAGGCGTGTTCCTTTGGAGAACTGAGACACCTATTTACATCTTCTTCACCTATTTACACCTTCAGGCTGCATGCAGGGAGTCCAGATCTTACAGCATGGCCTTTTCAAGAAGGGCTTGTTGTCGCCCACACCAGTGCAGCCCTGGGGTCCAAGGCATCTTTCCCAACCAGCCTTCAGCCAGCCTGCCCAAGATGGATCCCAGTCTTTCATCCTCCTCCTCCTTCTTCCCTGAACACCTTGCTAAAAACTATGGTGTGATGCCCTTGGAGGGGGTGACCAACTCACAATGTGGCCCCGAAGCCAGAAAACATTAGCTCCCCTGCTGCTTTAGAGGAAAGGACAGTTGGTGTGTTTAAAGGCCAGGCTGATCAAAATCTAAGAAGTCATTTGGGTTACCGTAAATAAACTTGTTTCCCACTTTGAAGTGTCGGCAAGAGTCTGCAGTACCATAAAAACCGCCACCAACTTTTGTGGGGTTTTTTAAAATATATAAATAATTTTTATTGAATTTTACATGCATTCTTTTAAACATCCATTCTTATTCATCTCTTAGACATATTTTTGACTTCCCTCAACCACTTCTCAGGATTTTCAAATTTTCAAATTTCTTATTGTATTTCCAACTTCACTATTATTTTAACCACAAGAATTAATTATTACCATCCAAGTTATTTCTATAATATTTCCTATATTTAACCTTACAAAACGTCTTGTAAGCCTATTAGCGTGATTTGTTTTTTCAATAACTTTTTATTCGTTTTCACATATTGAAACACATACAACTTATTTTCTATTTCAAAAAGTAATATCTCATTACTAAAATCATATATAAAAACTTTATTGTCCTTACTCACTTTGTTTCATGACTTCCTCAAGTCCCTCTTTGCTGATTTCATTATAGTATATCTTTAGCAGTCTTCCATCTGATTTTAAATCTTATTTCTAATCCTCTAATTTACATTCTTTCTCTATCATTTTCTAGCTTTACTAGCTATTTACTAGTTATTCACAATTCTAAGTACACACCTAAGCCTCAATTTCTTCCAAAATATTAGCGTGATTTGTTGTTTACAATTGTCTTTCAAATATTTCTCAAACTTAGTCCAATCCTTCAGGAATTGGCCTGCCGGTTTCGCACTCTTCCTGTCATCTTATCTAGTTCTGCATAGTCCATTACTTTTGTCTGCCACTCCTCCATTGTTGAAAATTTATCTTGCTTCCATTTCTGTGCCAATAACATTCTTGCTCCAACTTTTGTGGTTTTTTTTATAGATGAGTCTGTATCTGCAGAATGTAGTCTGGCTGCTCAAAGGAGCTTCATATTCTCCATAGATCCATTCAAGGAAGCAGTATATATTGGCCAAGGAAGTGGCAGACAGACACTGGCGGAGGAAGGGGGGGCGGTGGGAGTGTGCCGCTCCCGGGCAGCACGCCACACACCCGGGATGTGCTCCAGCCGCGCCCTCGCCTGTTCTCCATGAAACGGCCTCAGTCCAGTATACCTGAAGGAGTGTCTCCACCCCCATCGTTCTGCCCGGACACTGAGGTCCAGCGCGAGGGCCTTCTGGCGGTTCCCTCGCTGCAAGAAGCCAAATTACAGGGAACCAGGCAGAGGGCCTTCTCGTTGGTGGCACCCGCCCTGTGGAACGCCCTCCCACCAGATGTCAAAGAGAAAACCAACTACCAGACTTTTAGGAGACATCTGAAAGCAGCCCTGTTTAGGGAAGCTTTTAATATTGTATTTTAACATTCTTTTGGAAGCCGCCCAGAGTGGCTGGGGAAACCCAGCCAGATGGGCGGGTATATATTATTATTATTATTATTATATTTTATTATATTATTATTATTATTATTAGCTCCTCCACTGGCTGCAGATGTTCTAACATTGATTACGAGGCCGTTCAGCCACATTCTTGTTACTCCTTCTTCACTGGTGAGTTGTAATCCTAGGCTATGAGCTTCCCCCTTCCACCGAGTCCGCAGTGCTCTGTTTGCCCTGGCACACAAAAGCTTTCATGAGAAGAAGAGGCTCTGTGTTTCTGTCTTTTGCTACAGAAGTGTCAAGCTGAGGTCACAAAGTATGAACTGGCTTCTTTGAGTGCGTATAGACAGCCTTGGAACAAGATATCTGCCTGACTGATGTTTCTCTATACCAGGCCAAGACCGATGAAAACGCCCCGTGTGCCGGGATGCAAAATGCCCTGCCTCAGGAAGCTTCGCAGTTTCTTTATTGAGGACTTTGACCTTCCTGAGATGGCCATTAATTTGAGCGAAGTGGACTCTGTCGCGGGGGTTACGGAGTTTAATGTTTGATGTTTTATCATGTTTTTAATATTCTGTTGGGAGCTGCTCAGAGTGGCTGGGGAAACCCAGCCAGATGGGCAGGGTATAAATAAATTATTATTATTATTATTTATTATTATTATTATTATTATTACCTACACAGACTGGCACCAGTGTGGGCATCTGCTACAAACCACCGCATTTTGGCAATGCCTTCCTAAATCAGATTGCCAGATTCTTAAATGGGAGAGGTGTAAGGTGGTGCTTACAGATGGGTGTTTCCTAGCACTATCCAGTCATTGCTGTTGACTTTCCACACTATCTCTGTGCACATCCTGTTATGTTCTGTCCACATCTGTGGGCTGAGCATAGCGGGATGTAGCCGGGGCTCAACTTTCCAGCTCCCTTCCACCACCATGTGGGAGGTAGATTAGAGAGAGGATGTGGGTGGCGCTGTGGGTTAAACCACAGAGCCTAGAGCTTGCCGATAGAAGGTTGGCGGTTCGAATCCCCGCGACGGGGTGAGCTCCCGTTGCTCAGTCCCTGCTCCTGCCAACCTAGCAGTTCGAAAGCACGTCAAAGTGCAAGTAGATAAATAGGTACCGCTCCAGCGGGAAGGTAAATGACGTTTCCGTGTGCTGCTCTGGTTTGCCAGAAGTGGCTTTGTCATGCTGGCCACATGACCCGGAAGCTGTACATTGGCTCCCTCGGCCAGTAAAGCAAGATGAGCGCCGCAACCCCAGAGTCGGACACGGCTGGACCTAATGGTCAGGGGTCCCTTTACCTATGCTTAAAGGCCAGACATGCATAGTATCATCTTAAGCAAAACAAGTGGGTTGATCCAAGATAGTCTCTTTTGTCAGACACTGGCAGGCAACAGTTTGCTGGGACGTGAGCCTACGATGCTTCAGTCAGGCTGCAGTCCTAAATACGCTAGTTAGTAAGCTTATTTCGGAGTAAACATGCATAAGGTTCCACTGTTAGAAGACTAGCATTGCTGGAAGAGGAAAAATGGGTTCAGGACTTGATTTAACTCTGCAGCTGGCTGGATGGAAGCAGTTTAAGAATCAGAAAAACTGTGAGTCAGAACCAATGAGCTCTTGCCTTAATCCACGGTTTCCTGTCGAACATGGATTCCCAAATGAGCAACGGTGATGTGAGAGCAATAGATTCAATGGCAACGTAATCAGTCCTTCTCTGCCATTGAAAAGGCAAGATTATCCACTTTGCTGTGGCTAATCTCTGATCTCAGGCGGCTCCGTAGCACCGTGTGGGGGTCTGGGTAGCGCAAGGAAGTCCCTCTGGGAATAGCCCTGTGGCCGTAGAGCATCTTGCACCTGCTTGACTCGGCAAGTGAAGACAAAGCGCTCGGCCTTTTATAGCTTAGAACAACAACAACAATTGCGCTGCCCTCTTCTCGCATCTCAGCTGCAGGCTAAGCCCACCTGGTTGTGGCGTCCGCAGTTAGGGGGGGAACATCTCCTTCAAGAGGAAGAATCAAAGGGGATCAAATTTAATTGCCTCCAGTTAAGATCGGTTTGACAACGTGCACATGGCACATCCAAGAGACACTGAAGTAGGAAGGCAGTATTCCCGTTGCGACCAGCCAGGCTGTAAATCATTTAAATGAAGAGCTTCCGGTGGCATTTATGGCTGTGCTGGAGGCATCCTTTGTATGTGTGGAATATGCCAGTACAAACACATCCTGCAGATCCAGATCTCTTGGGGGAGCTAAAAGTACGGCCATTTTGCAGGCATATGTTGGGAAGGAGAAGAGGGCAAGCAGGACCGAAAAATGCCCTTGATGGTTTGTGAGATACTGACACACTGGAGAGCTCATCCATCTGGTCAGCTTGCCAAGTCTCCTGAGACCCAGAGGGTGCCGACTTGGAGCATTGTTTTTGTCCAGCCCACCCCCTCCTTACCTCATGCATACCACAATGCTGCAACTGGTGTGAAACTGGATAGATAGATAGATAGATAGATGTTTATTCGGCATTTGCGCCCATCATACAATACAATCATACAATACAAAACAAGCAATCAATTAAAAATCAGATAAAATCAAATAAAACGATAACCCAATACAGGCCACGGATATAATAACACAACTCACAGGGACCAATATTATCACTTCGGTAAAACATATATAAAAAGAATTAAAGTTAAAATTTAGGCACCCAAAACTAAAACCAATGTCTAATTCTATTTTTGAAAAACATATCTAATTATCATAATCGGCTGACATCCCATTTTGTCTCTTGTGCGAGATGACGGCTGTTAGGAATCTAGCAACCTGTAGAGTGTGAAACTGGTTTGAGAAATAGTATTACAAGTCACCACAGAACTGGCCCTACTGAACATCTTCCAAGATAATAATGCCCACTCAAATGCCCACTCAAATCATAAAGAGCTCATAACCCACCTACTCTCAGCAGCCAGAAACATCATAGCCAGACACTGGAGAGACTTGTCAGGAGTAAACATGGGCCAATGGTATCAAATAGTATGGAAAGCAGCCTTTATTAGAAAAACTAAGCAATAAACTGAAACTGACACGGGGACAAATAGAAGAAGACGCCTTCACCCCGGTATGGTTCCCCTTTATCACATTCACAGCCCAACAAGACAACAACTAGAATCTGCCGACAGCATACAAATCAATCTGGCTAACCTGATTCAAACACACCCACACACACACCCACTCACACACAAAAACAAATCTCACTACAGCCAGCCAAAGACAACCAACCACATCCTGGGCCACCCCCAACCTCTCTCACCACTGAGGAAATACAACGAGCAAATAGTAAGAGAACCCATGCAAGTAACTGACACCCCCCCCCCAACTAAGTAGAAGAATAGCACAACCACCCCACCCCACTCCCCCTTCCCCTCTTTTCTTCCTAACCTAACACTGTATGTAACACTAATGTCTCACAACAAATGAAACTGATCTGAAGAAAACACAATTTGAAAAACGAGACAACGCACATATTTTTTAAAAAATAAGAAATCTTTAATAAAAACATACTTTAAAAAAAAGAAATAACACATCAAACAGTATTTTTGTGGTGTTTTTTTTAAGGTACAGGGTACATGTGAATTTTGGGTAATGTTGCCTGAGCACAGATTAGAAACACAGCACTGGAAACACGATGAATACACAGTAAATGGGAGTGTGGGGAACACAGCCCCAGACTCTGAAAACCAAGGGGTGGGTTCCGGGAGCTTGAGAATGGTGCTATCAGAGCAGGGGGCTATTGGTTTTATTTATTTTTTTAAGAAACAAACAAATGATAGGTTAAACTTCTCATAAATGATTTCCACACTTGCCCTACCGTATTTCCCATATGTTTTAGAAGAAAATTTGGGGTGCTTGCGTTGCTGGAAACAGAATGTGAGAAAAGGCTGGTGATAAGCACCATGGAAAAGGACTTGGCCTTTCTTCTGGTTCCTCACCCTGAGTTTGTAAGAACTCTTCCTCAGAGACAATGAGAAGGAGACTAGAACCTGCAATTCTGGTTGAAGCCGCGAGACTTGCCAACTCTGGCTGCCTCGGCAGCGGCAGTTTCCTTGAGAATTGGCACTGGTCCATTCAGTTGTAACAGGGAACCTAGACAGGAGTGCTGCCAACCATTTCATCCCACCCTTTCCCATATTGTCTTCTCAACTATTTCAGCACCTACAGGTGAAACTCGAAAAATTAGAAGATCGTGGAAAGCCTAGGGCTTGCTGATCAGAAGGTCGGCGGTTCGAATCCCTGCAATGGGGTGAGCTCCCGTTGCTCGGTCCCTGCTCCTGCCAACCTAGCAGTTTGAAAGCACATCAAAGTGCAAGTAGATAAATAGGTACCACTCCGGCGGGAAGGTAACCAGCATTTCCGTGCGCCGCTCTGGTTCGCCAGAAGCGGCTTAGTCATGCTGGCCACATGACCCGGAAGTTGTACACCGGCTCCTTCGGCCAATAAAGCAAGATGAGCGCCGCAACCCCAGAGTCGTTCCGTGACTGGACCTAATGGTCAGGGGTCCCTTTACCTTTAGCTTTATTTTCACATTGGAGGGTATGTGAGTGCAGTGACAGTATTTCTTCCTGCCCTGTCTGGATTGGCACATGGCTATGGAAAGACCTGGGTGGAGGGAGAAAGAGTCAGTGAGCCTTTGGATAATGTTGGGAAATATCAGGTCAACGTTTTAACTTCCTGATTTAACAGAGAAATTAGAAGAGGAAGCAGAAGGAGAAGAAAAATTGGCCATGCTTGGTTATGACAAATCCTTGCTAGGATCCTTTGGTAAAATTATTACTTTGACTTCATTCCAAGAGTTAAGAGGTGCTTTTGATTGTGCAGTTTCACTGCAGTTTGCACCAAAGATGGTTTGTTTAAGTTCAAGGGGGGGAAATGTAGAGGTTCTGCTGGGAGTTCGTCTGGTCCTGGCGACTTACTGCCTTTTAGAGATTTGTAATTGTTGCCCCGAGTTCAGGCACTGTGGCTTGAGCCTCTAGCATTTCCAGATCAGTCTGTGCAATTTTAGGAATATTTGGTTTTTGTAAGAATCTTGTAATATCCTGTTTAACTAGGTTTTCTGATCCATGCAGCTGTTCATAATAAGATTTTAATTGTTCAGAAATCTCTTTAGTAGTCATTGCCAATTCGTTATTATACATAATAGGAGGAATTTTCCCCCTTTCCTTTTCCCCCTTTTTGTTCTTTTGCTAACAACCTGGCAAATATTTTACCTCCACTTTTTTTTTTTGCATTGTCAGTGAAACCCCTAATCTTAGCAGCAAGGGAAACATTTAAACTTCATGGGGTGCAATTAGATTCATTACCGGTAAATTAAAAAATATGACTATATGCATTCCATTTTGTTAGTATTGATTCATCTTTAGTGTTTTTGGAAGGGACTGTTCAACTATTGTCTAAATATGGGACCCTATTTCATTACATGATTACTTGTAAAACAATCCAGAAGGGGATTGACCCTAACCTTCAGACAGAAACTAAGGAAAAGCTTGCAGAGACAACAAATTTATTTTTTATTCATTTGTTACATTTACCGTATATACCACCGTTATCTCCCAAGGTTCTCAAGGTGGGGCTCGTGGTTTTCCTTCTCCCCATTTCGTCCTCACACAACAGCCCTGTGAGGTGGGTTAGGCTAAGAGATGGACATGAAAATCATTAAAATATCATGGACAAAGTAATAAGTGCTGGAAATGTAAACAATCAGAAGGAACCTTCTTCCATATGTGGTGGTTGTGCCCAAAGGTAAAAGACTTCTGGGAAAAGATTTATAATGAAATGAAAAAAGTGTTGAAAAACACATTTAAAAAGATACCAGGAGCCTTTTTTACTGGGCATCCTAGGCCAAGAAATTCCGAAAGATGATAGAACTTTATTTCTGTATGCCACAACAGCAGCTAGAATTTTAATAGCTAAAAACTGGAAGACAGAAGAACTACCAACAGTCGAAGAATGGCAGATGAAGATGATGGACTATATGGAGCTCGCTGAGATGACCGGGAAACTTCGTGACCAGAGGGATGACGCAGTGAAGAGTGGAAGAAGATTGGAAGAAATTTAAATTGTATTAAAAAAATTATTGTATGATTGAGAATTAGAAATAACTAGGAAGGAAGGCTAGACTCTAGACTTAGAGTAAGGTTAAGTGTTTAAGACAGATGAATATAAGTTAAGAAAAATAGTTAAGATTGAATATTTAGGTAAGTTTTATAGTAAATATGATTTGGTAAGATGTTTAGAAATTACTAACGATGATAGACAAGGAACGCGGGAAGAGGAGATAGGAGGAAGTCTATTTACAATGTGAGGAATAGATATTAGGCATAAGATATATACAGTATGTTTTTATTTTTGTTCATGTTGTTAAATGTGTTGTGTGTATTTTTTCTATGTGTTAAAAATTCAATAAATATATTTTTGAAAAAAGAAAATCATTAAAATAACATTGGAAGCTGGTTAGCAGCTGATCTAGCAGAGATAGAAATAACCACGAAAGCTTTAAAAGCCAGTAACAATGATGTTTAACAGCATATAATAGATCGAGTAAGATTTACTTGCCAGTACAGAGCAATTGCTGGAATTGTAAAGAAGAACAGGCAGGTTTTTGCATATATTTTGGAAATGCCGTATAATTCAAACTTTCTGGATGGAAAAAAAAATCAAAACTTAATTAGGAAATGACTGGTTATTTACTACTGCAAAATCCAAAGATGCTATTGCTGGACTACCTAAAGGACTTGATTCTTGCTGCTGACTTGGAAATGCTAATTAATCATCTTACTATTGCTAGGACTTACTGGTATATAGTGGCTAACAGGAAAAAGAGTACAGCTCAATTTTTAGCTCAATTTTTATCAGATTGGAACAGAAAATGGAACATAGCTATGTTATCTAAATTAACATTTATAGAATAACGAGTAAAGAACAAAAATCTAATTAATTTGTTTTTTAAAGATGGGCTTTATGTGCAATGTCCTGGGGTGATAAATTGCAGGATAATATCCAGCTGTGTATCTATTTGCTTTCCTCTAAAAAAAGGAAAGGGGGGGACAAGCCAGCAAAATGGCCAAAGAGGGTGGAATTGTGGGTTGGCCATAGACGACACAAGAGAGGAGAAAATTTCAACACCCGGTCCTGCCACACAGCAGCTGGGCTCCGTTAAAAGCAGCTTCTCCGTGCGAACCAGGAAATGACCTCTCCAGACAATGGAACAACTCTTCTTTTCTCATCTCTGCGGCTGCGATTTCCTGGGTGATGCGGACGCTGTTAGGCAGTTGAATGCGCATGCATAGTCTGCCCGTTCCCCTCCCTTCTACTTTTTTTTCTGCATGGCGCCAGGCACTGGCAACCCACGCTATGCCACTGGGTCACGTTGCTTTGCAAGTGCTTTGGTGCTTTGCAAGTGGCAATTATCAGTAGCTCAGTGTTGCCCGCAAACACTGCTTTGCGCGGAGCTGTGTCTTTACAGCTGTTGTCATACGGGTGGGTGTGTTTGAGACAAAATGGCCTGCTGGACCATGCCTATAGACCCTCATCTGGAATAACTGAAGAGCAGGTGTGTTCTCGGTCGGCACGGACAAACAAATAACCATTTCCAGTGACTTTCCCCCAGTTATGGCACAGCCTGCAGTGGCGAACCTCCAAAGACTAAGCGCCACTTGGTAGCTCTGTAAAACCTGTTTAGGAGCTTGTCTCCAGATTAAGTGGGTAGATGTCATTTAATTCATTGCATTCTTATTCCTTTCCGCGGATTCTTTGCCGTTTCGCTTTTGTTACCTGCCCCGATCCCTCGAGATGGGGTGGCTCTGTAAATCTAAATAAACAAACCTATGGAGAACTGTTTGTAAGCCCTTGAGCTGCTTGAAGCCTGGGGCAGATTTGGTCAAACTGTTTTAACGCACGCTCTCTCTCTGGTAACGAGAGAGATGTTCGTAGTGCCAGTGACAATAAATTTCCAGAAGAGGGCAGGCACGCCTCCTATTTATGCCTATTGATCGGTCTATAGACCTGTCCTAAAATTCAGAGGGTAAAACAGAACTAGGCAAGATGCTTAGTATGTGTGCTTGATACATTTATAAAACAGCTTTTGGCTCTGTTATTTAGCTGGTGAGAAAAACGAGAGAATGGTGCAATCTTCTTCAGAAGTGAGGCGTGTCTAACTGCAGGGCAGAAACGAAATCTGCAGGACACCCAGAAACCAGGAGTTGACTCTGCATAGAACAAAATAGATGCTTGGCTTTCTTGAATGAAGGCCTGCAGAGAGAATAAATAGCTTCTCCCACACACCTAAAGGTTCAAACCGGGTGGTGGTAGGAGTCATTTGCCAAATAGCAGCCCCTCCAAGTGTCCCTATTTTCCAGGGACAGTCCCAGATTTACAGAAGCCGTCCTGGTTTCTGATTTGATCCCGGAATGTCCTGCTTTTCCTTAGGACTCCTTATTTTCACCAGAGAAATGTTGGAGGGTATGGAGTTATGTGACCCGAGCCAAGGGGATAAAGACTATACAACCTCTATAAGGTATCTGAAGGCAGCCCTGTTTAGGATTTTTTTAAAAAAAAGTTTAATTTTTTTAAAAAAGTTTTTCTAATGTACAGTGGAACCTCGGTTTTCGAACATAATGTTCCGGAAGACGTTTTGTTCCGGAATGTTCTAAAACCAAGGCGCAAAGGGCGGCCTGCAAATTTAATAGAGAAAATGGAGAAAAAGAGCATATACACTCAGCAGAAGCGTTCGACTTCCAAGGCGCATTAAAAAACAGAAGCATTTACTTCTGGGTTTATGGTGTTTGAGTTCCGAAATGTTTGTCAACAGAGACGTTCGCAAACCGAGGTACCACTTCCTTTAGAAGCTGCCCAGAGTGGCTGGGTCAACCCAGTCAGATGGGCAGGGTATAAATATAATATAAATATAAATATAATATAAATATGTCCCTATTTTCATTGGAGAAATGTTGGAGTTTATGAGATAGGGAAAGGGAAGGAGCAGGACAGGAATCGAGAGATGGCACAGTGGATTGTTTTACCAATACAGGCTGGGCAAGATATAGTTTAATGCCTCTTCTGAGTTGTTCTCCCCACTTTGGGCACTATCTATCACTCTGCAGTGGAAAAAGAACACATTAGATTTTACTCAGACGCTTAAAAAGAAGGGCATGGTTCAGCCCTCCTAGGGCTGTGTCCCTGCAGAGTGTTTGCAAACATAAATTCACATCTGGAACATTGAGGTAGGGAGATGGGTAAATGTCTGGGTGGGGGAGGTCTAAACCACCTTTCCCCTCTGCCTTGCCTCTGCTCAAATAACAGCATCTCGAAGTTGCTTAAAAATTAAAATTAAAATCTGGGGCTGTGTTACACACACTGTGTGTAATCTATAAAGGTAAAGGGACCCCTGACCATTAGGTCCAGTTGTGTCCGACTCTGGGGTTGCGGCGCTCATCTGTGTTACTGGCCGAGGGAGTCGGTGTACACTTCCGGGTCATGTGGCCAGCATGACTAAGCCTTCTGGCGAACCAGAGCAGCGCATGGAAACACCGTTTACCTTCCCGCCGGAGTGGTACCTATTTATCTACTTGCACTTTGACATGCTTTCGAACTGCTAGGTGGGCAGGAGCAGGGACCGACAACGGGAGCTCACCCCGTCGCGGGGATTCGAACCGCCGACCTTCTGATCAGCAGGCCCTAGGCTCTGTGGTTTCACCCAAAGCGCCACCCACCCACCCGTGTAATCTATACTTGTCCCTTAATTTCACTGATTTCAGTCTTAGGTTTGCATGGACACAGGATTTCAGCTTTATAGCCTGCTCCTAAGTATGTTTACCCAGGAATAAGTCCCATTAAAGTCAGTGGGATTTATTCCCAAGTAAATTTGCAATTAACATCCTTATCCTGTTTCTGCCTGGAACAAGGAGAGAATCCTTCTGAGTGCGAGAGAGTGGCTCCAAGGATGACTCTTGCTATTTTTGTTTTCTGTTTTAATGAACCAAGAAGAGGACGGCATTGGAGGACGACAAAGGAAGCGCTCGAAATTGCGAGGTGCAATTTGAGAGCTGCCGTAGCGATGCCTCGCTTTCAGCCAGATAAGCCATCTGTTAGTTAGGAGATCGTACATTTTCCTTGCCATAACCTCTGTGTTTATCCAGTTTCTTGTTTAAACAAAAACGTTTCGGGATTTGTTGTTCAGACTCCGAAAGTCGGGATAGACATGATGTGCAAATGCATGTAACCAAATCTCGTACAGATGCTTCCATTAGGGAAAAGCAGCTTTGGAACATGATTACAACCAGAAAAGCCCCGGGGGGGAAGAGGAAACAGGGTGCTTCAACCCTCCTCCCTCCCCTCTAATTCCCCTTCTCCTCAGCTACTTTCACACACACCTGGAGTGCCCTTCCAGGGATGTGTTTATTCTTGCAGACAGAGCTGCCCTGGGAAAGTGGTGGGCAGGGGGGAAAGGTTAAGCACCTCTCCTCTCCCCTCCCCTCCCGTCCCTCCCAGCCCCAGCTTCCGAGACCAGAATTTCTCCCTCTTGTGCGACAAAGTAAGTTCTCCTTCACGGAGAGCACGTGTTGTGGTGGGGCCAGCAAGACACCTCTCTGTTGCTGGGCGGGATCGTTTGGATGGCCAAGGACTATGATTGGGTTTCTGCGGTTGTTGGGGAGAATTGAATGTTGCAAGTTTTGATGGACAGCCCAGAGGCTATATATGTTTCTGGCACACAGCGTGAGCCCCTCTTCGCTGCGTGCATCGGATCACCCGCCCTCCCTCCCTACAATTTTAGGCTTCTGCATTGGCCTTGCTATGCCCGTCATGGGGTCGTCTGCTTTGGGGCAGAGGCCTGGTAGGAATTTTGTCCATTTGGCTGATTGGCTGGTGCCATCTGGGTTTTCGCCTACTGCGTAGCAATTAGTCACAACTTGTAAGGTTGTGGTTAGGCATTGGTTATTAAATTGGTTGGTGGAGGGGTCAGGATTGGCTGTGGCTGCCCCTCCAATGCTGCGAAGGGGCAGGGTTGGCTGTGGCTGCCCCTCCAATGCTGCTGCTGTGTGGGGAATTCCGTTAAAGGAATCCTGGGGCTCACCATGCTTTTGTCCGTACCCCCTGGCCAGGGGCTAGGGCCACGCAAGAGCCCCTGGGAACATGGATGCTACATGGATGCTACTAGCCCAGAGATGGAAGGAAGAAACTACCCCGACCAGAGAAGAACGGCAAACCAAGTTGGTGGACTACGCCGAAATGGCAAAATTAATGGGGAAGCTCAGAAATCAAGATGACAAGAACTTGAATAACGAATGAGGAAAGTCGTAATTCATTTACGAGACCACTGTGGGCAGGTTAAAACATTAGCAGGATTTCAACCACACTTGTAAAGTACAGTGGTACCTCTGGTTGCGAACGGATCCGTTCCGGAGGCCCGTTCGCAACATGAAAAGCCCGCAACCCGAAGCGCCGTATCTGCGCAGGTGCGCGGCGCGATTTGGTGCTTGTGCACATGTACGAAGCGCAATTTAGCGCTACTGCACATGCGTGAGCGGCGAAACCTAGAAGTAACCCTTTCCAGTACTTCTTGGTCGCTGCGGGACACAACCTAAAAAAACGTATCATGAAGCAACTGTAACATGAGGTATGAGTGTAATGGAAAGTATGAATAATTTAGAAGGATAAAATCAGGGGCGTAGCAAGGGGGTGGGGGGGGGTGGCTTGCCCCGGGCAGTGCCCTGCTGGGGGTAACACTTTGGCAGTGGCCCCACCCCAGGCTTTTTTTTTTTTTAAGGCTATTTTCGGCAGCGGCGCCGAAAATAGCCCCCCCCCTCCAGCGACTTTTTTCACCACGGCAGGGAGGCAAGGGGTGACACCCCTCCTCGCTGGCCTGCCCCTCTCCCTGCCCCGACTTGCACTCCACCGAGGGAGCCCAGGTGGCGGCTTCGGGAGTCTCTGCGGGCACGAGACTCTTCAACATCAACTTCGTTGGTCTGGTCATGTTGTGCGGATGCCTGATGATTGTCTTCCAAAGCAACTACTCTATTCCGAACTTAAAATGGAAAGCGTAATGCTGGTGGTCAACAAAAGAGGTTTTAAAGACTTCTCAAGGCAAATCTAAAAAAAATGTAGTATCAACACTGACAACTGGGAAACACTGGCCTGTGAGCGCTCCAATTCGAGAACAGCCTTTACCAAGGTGTCATGGGCTTTGAAGACACTTGAACTCAGGACGCAAGGGAGAAACGTGCTAAGAGGAAGGCACGCTTGGCAAATCCACACGTGATCAACACCGCCCGGAAACCAATGTCCCCACTGTGGAAGGATGTGTGCATCCAGAAATGGCCTCCATAGTCACTTACAGACTCATGTATCTGAAGTAGTGTGCATGCACACGAAAGCTCATACCAAGAACAAACTTAGTTGGTCTCTAAGGTGCTACTGGAAGGAATTTTTTTAATTTTTAATTTTGTTTTGATTATGGCAGACCCACAACGGCTACCTACCTGTAACTGTTAAACCGTGTTTTTGGAAGACAATCTTACTCGGACTACGAGTGATCGCCAAAGAAGCAGAAGAAGAAATTTCCTAGCAAGCAAATTCAACTTCTGAAATCGCTATAGTTATTTTTTTTTTTTTTGAAGGTTCTCACTAACATCTCCTGTTGCTCCAGTTAACCATCTATAAACAGCTATCCATGTGGACCTCTGCTTGATCTCTTCTGCTTCCCGAGGAACCCCTAGAGGGACGCTCTGTGCTTTCAGCATCCAGGCAGGCATGGAAACTGGTCGGTCGCTGTAGTAGAGCATTTTATGGAAAAGCAGCAAACTGTTTAGAACGGCATCTGAAAAGTCAGGAGTCTGTTGATGCCGGCTAATCGAGCAATTTCATGTTACTGCTCGCCTCTTACGGATAAATGCGTACTACTAAGCTTATTACAGTTTATGAAGGCAATCTGGCCCCATTAAGGCGGGGGGGGGGGGGGCAGAAAAACAAAGGAATGGCTCCAATAAGCTCAAAGGAGAAGCCATCTGCATCTGTATGTCTGCTAGCTAAGTCGTATGTAAACCTTTCAAAGCTTGGACTTTCTGAGTGCAACAACCCCCCCCCCCCAGGCTCAAAAGCAGGGTTTCTCAAAGTTGGCTCTCTGGCTGTTTTTAGGACTACAATTCCCATCGTCCCTGACCACTGGTCCTGCTAGCTAGAGATGATGGAGCTGTAGTCCAAAAAAAAACCAAACCAGCGGGAGACCCACTGCTCTAGATGCAAGCCCATCGACCTCAGACGGGAATGGGGGAAGCCTTGGCTTGTGGGCTGCATGTGGCCCTCAAGACCATTTCCACTTGGCCCCCGAGGACTCTCCTTCTCAGCCCCGCCCCTTCCTCCACGGCCTGCAGTGCTGGATGTGGAGAGAGGTGGGAAAAGTCAGCAAATTGTAGATGCTGGGGCCCCGATTCAATTTGAGATCCTAGCCGGGGAGAAGGGTTTTAAGTGGTAGAAGTGGTCCCAATCTAGACTGGGCCCCAGCGGCTGCCATTTGCATTGCCAAAGGAAACGAAGCTGTCCCTTAAAACAAATAGATCCTATTTTTGGGGGAGGTGTGTGTGTGATGCCTTATCATATACACTGACCTCCAGGACAACAGTGTTGTCATAGAACTGGTGCAAATAGCTCCACAGGAAAGCAAAGGTCTTATACTGAGCGCCATATTTCACCTCGACTATGGGCACAATCAGGGGAGCAGAATAACACTTCGCAACCATTTCCTTTCCCAAACGAGTGGTAGAATCAGTGCAATTGTCTGAAAGGGTCCAGCATGCTGTGCGGTTTGCATCCTGACTCCCCAGCTGCGATTAGGTATACCTTATTCAATTACTTTCCAGTATAGAATCTTCACTTGACGTCTTCGGAAAATCTCGTTATTCCAGCTGCCAGAGGAATGTACATTTCAGTACTTAAAACAAACCTGAACCCACCAACCATATCCTTTTACGGCCCTGGCATTTTCGATAGGTGCCTTAAGAAAGAGAGAAAGTGGGGTATAAGTCAATTAATCAGAATCATCTTTTCTGCAGCCTCTGGGAAGCTACTGGGTTGTCTAAAAAAAAATCATGGTAAAGAAATAGCCAGAAAGTTTTGCCAGACATGGTGTGTGTGTGTGTGTGTGTGTGTGTGTGTGTGTGTGTGTGTGATAGCTGTCAACGTTTCCCTTTTTTAAGGGAAATTCCCTTATTCCAAATAGGATTCCTTGCAAGAAAAGGGGAAAGTTGACAGCTACGGTTTGTGTGGGTGTGTGTGTGTTTACTACATTTTATTCATGAACCCCATTTGCATTCTGATCTTCCTCCAAGAAAGGGTAGCACTCTCAGGGGCTAGGCAGGTGAGGTGGAAATCAGCAACAAACTCATTGCGTTTGTGTGTGTGTGTGTGAGAGAGTTTCTGTGGGTGGGTGTCTAATGAGCTTCGTGGCTGAGTGGAGTTTTTTTTTAAAAAAATAGTTTAAAATAATTTACACTTTTCAAATTTATACATTTCATTAGTTTACAATCCATTTATCATTTCAAAATTTGACTTCCTTCCCCCTCCTCCTGCGGTTCCTTAAATTTATTTTTTTAATACCTTCTGCCTATCCAAATTCATTTAACTTGCTACTATAAATAATATACTCTTATGAAACCGCAGGTTATTACACTAATTAATCCTGCTAATGTTTTTATCTGTTTACAATTTATCTGTAAATATTCAATAAACCATTTCCATTCTTTTATATTAAAAAGTTTGTTGTCTTGATTTCTTACTGTTCCGGTAAGTTTTGCCATTTCTGCATATTCCATACGTTTTTGTATCCATTCTCCTTTGTTGGGGCTTCTGCTTCTTTCCATTTTGGGGCAAGTAACATTCTTGCCTTGGACAGTGTTCTTGAAGCGACTGGCATGAGTTTGGCCAAACTGCGGGAGGCAGTGGAGGATAGGGGTGCCTGGCATGCTCTGGTCCATGGGGTCATGAAGAGTTGGACACGACTGAACGACTGAACAACAACAACAAATTCTTGCTGCAGTAGTAGCATGCATAAATAAATCTTTATACAATTTAGGTAGTTCCGTCGCTGTAATTCCCAAAAGAAAAGCTTCTGTTTTTTTCTTTGTAAATGTTATTTTAAACATCCTTTTCAATTCATTATATATCATTTCCCAGTAAGCTTTAACCTTACTACGAGACCACCACATATGATAAAAAGAGGCTGAATGGAGATTTAAAGTGATGTACAGCCAAGCCTATGTCTATCGCTATGGGCACCACCAAACTCCTTTGGCAAATGCCCATCAAATGTTAGAGACATGATGCAGCTGACTGGGGTTGGAAACCCCTTTCCTGCCATAGATGAATCAGTTCAAAACTGCATGAGAAAAGGAAGCCAGTCAACCCCAGGTCATGGATAATGGGACTCATGGTTAGGGATAATGGGAATTGAACTCCATCAATATTTGGATCCAGATGCCAACTTTGCTGCCACATAAACCCGGACAACACCATTACTGGCCCCAACAACATCAAACATACCATCTCAGGACTATTTAATTGCTCATCTTCCAACATTGTGTATGCAATCAAATGCCAACAGTGCCCTTCAGCTCTCTATATTGGACAAACAGGCCAAACACTACGCCAAAGGATAAATGGACATAAATCTGACATCAGGAATCACAAGACAGAGAAACCAGTAGGAGAACACTTCAATCTCCCAGGACATTCTATACAAGATCTTAAAGTAGTTGTCTTAATACAAAGGAATTTCAGAAATAGACTGGAAAGAGAAGTGGGTGAATTGCAACTAATTACCAAACTTAAAACCATGGAGAGACCTGGTCTGAGCAAAGACATTGGATTCTTATCTCATTATACATGACAAAGCTATCTTTAGCCATCTCACCCCTTGCCTTTCCCTGTAAGACCAAATTGCAGTAGTTAACAGGTTTTCCACACCTACCAGCTGATCACCTATTCCCATCATCCTTCTGAGTAATACCCCTCCCCACTCCCTCACTATATTTAAAGATCTGGTGACTTCCGTTTCAGTGTATCTGAAGAAGTGTGCATGCACACGAAAGCTCATACCAAGAACAAACTTAGTTGGTCTCTAAGGTGCTACTGGAAGGAATTTTTTATTTTATTCTGTTTTGACTATGGCAGACCAACACGGCTACCTACCTGTAACTGGAAATATTTGGAGCGTCACAGATCCCCCAATCCTTCCCTGCACCCTTGAAGAAGAGCAGCAGAGTCCTCCACGGACCTTTAGCTCGTCCTTTGTCACCCTTAGGTCCCCAGATGTTGTGGTACTACAACTCCCATCACCCCTAGCTAGCAGGAGAAGTGGTCAGCAATGATGGGAGTTGTAGCCCGCCGACATCTGGGGACAAAGGCTGTGTCACTAGCAGCTCATGTTGTTGTTGTTGTTTAGTTGTGTCCAACTTTTTGTGACTCCATGGACCAGAGCACGCCAGGCACTCCTGTCTTCCACTGCCTCGCGCAGTTTGGTCAAACTCATGTTGGTATCTTCGAGAACACTGTCCAACCATCTCGTCCTCTGTCGTCCCCTTCTCCTTGTGCCCTCAATCTTTCCCAACATCAGGGTCTTTTCCAGGGAGTCTTCTCTTCTCATGAGGTGGCCAAAGTATTGGAGCCTCAGCTTCAGGATCTGTCCTTCCAGTGAGCACTCAGGGGCAGCTCATAGGTGGCCTCAAATCACATTTTCGCTAATGGCCAGTTGAGGAGGGGGACAACAGATCAACTCATTCGCAGCTGAGCGAAGGTGCTCCTGAGATAGCTCAGTCGTAGAGCATATGACTCCTAATCTGAGGGACGTGAGTTCGAGTCCCATGTTAGGTGAAAGATTCCGGTTCTGCAGGGAATTGGACTTCGTGGTCCCTTTCAACTCTACGACCCTATGATTATTTAGGGGGGGGGTGCTTGGTATGGAGTTCTTGATTCCTGAAATAGAAATCAAGAGGTTTTCTCTTCGGCCTTTGGACCGCTCTCCCTTTGGCTTCCCTGTCCTCCCCGAAGGCGCCCTGAGGCTCGGATGGGCTGCAAGAATCCCTGCTGCTCGACCTGCTTCGCGCTCTGCGCTGACATGACGGCGGGCACCGCGACCCACCGGGCGCTACGCCTACGACCACCACCACCGCCACCAGAAATAGGAGTAGGGGGCGATCCCCAGCTCTGCGCAACATCCCGGCAGCGGCACCCACAACAGCACATCTCCGCTCACTTAGCCCCGCGTTGGTGGCAGATGCGAAGGAGAAGCAGGAATCTTGAACCGTCGGGAACCGGCCTTGGTTGCAGAAGTAACTCCCCCCCCCCCACGCCGGCCCTCCGGGGTTGCTCTCCGGGGCATAGAACATGCCAAGAGAGGCTGCGAGCCAAAAGGGGTTTCTCTCCTGGGAAAGGGATCTGGTAAGGCGCAAAGGGGGGGGGGGTGGAGCCGCTGGACAGCAGCAGCAAAACTAAGCAACATCGCAAGTCCGTTTCTCGAGGTGGGATCTCTTCCCTTGGGATCTCTCTGCCGCGTCTCCCGACTCGGGGGGCGGGCAAGGAAGTCTCTGGGCTTCATTCCAGCACTGTTCGGAGGGCGGGCGGATATCACAACGTGCTTCAGGCGGTCCATCCGAGCGACCGGCCCCCTTTTCTCCTCTTCCTCCCCCCCCCAACTCCTTCAGGAGCCCCCTCCCCTTCCCCGGCCCCGCCAGCCCCTATAGATGGGCGGGAGGGAGGAACGACCAGGACAGACGGCCGCGCAAATCCGCAGCGACGGCAAACAGCTGCAGCTCCTCTGAACGACCCGGCTCCGAGTCCAGACCAGCCGCCGCCATGGACAGCAAAGCCGCCTTCCTCGCCTTGCTGCTGCTCCTCGGGACCCTCCGCGCCGCCGACGGTAAGTGCTCGACGGCTCGCCGCCCTCCGCCCCGTCGGGGGCCGACGGGAGCGCGCGCCCTCCGCTTGAACTCCAGCGCCTTCGCGGGGAGGCCAGTCCCGGCCGAGGGCGCCCGGAGTCGGCGGCAGACAAAAGCAGGAGAGAGCAGCGGAGGAGGCTGGATCCCGAGCCGAGGGCTGTCGGGGCTTCTCGCAGGTGTTCCTGGGGCTGCTCCGTCGGGGGGCACCGGAGAAGGGCGCCCTTGGCTAGCGGAGAGAAGCAGGAGGGAGGGAGGGTGTAGGTGGCCGGATTCCTGTTCCAGAGCAGCGAGCGGGGTGATCCATTTTGCGATCGCTCCCAATGTTGAATAAGGCCTGGGATTTGCCCATTTACCCGTCGGTTGCTCTGCTGTCAAACGAGGACTTTTTCCTATACCCCCCAACCCCCGGTTTTGTAGCCGAAGCCAGAGCGAGGTCCGATGGGCGGCAGCTCCCGGAACCCGTTTTTGCGCCCCTTTCCCCGCGAAAGTAGTAAACGCGGCGGGACTGTCGAAGTTTCCCCATAGATGCTGCAGACGGCTTGTCAGTCCAGAATCAGGAATGCGAAGGAAACTGAGAGGGGGGTCCCGCGGGAAAGTTACTTGCACGACTCTCCCCCACCCACAAAAAGCCAACCCAACTTGTTCCCGAGTAAAAAAAATACCCTGGGAAGCCCAAGGAGCGGTTCCCAAAGGGGATGTAGGGCTCCCCCGAGCGGACTTGTAGGGCCAGCCTCGTTCCTCGCCCGCCTTCTCTCCGGCGCAGAGGGAGCGCCGAGCGCCGCTTTCCCCCGCCGTCGAAGGGCTTCATCCTCGCCCTCGGGCGCTTCTCTTGCTTGTGGGCCCCTTCCTTTCTTGTGCGCAAAGGCTCAAGTGGAGAGAGGTGGGTTTTTTCTCTGCGTCCCCGCTTTCTCCCGTACCCTGGCAAACCCTTCTCTGGACCTCGACGCCACCGCCAGCGGACCGGTTGCCTGGGATCAGGCATCTCAACGGCGGGGCTGCTGCGCGAAGCCCCCTTCCTCTACCTTCCGCGCAAAGAGGAGGCCCCTTTTCTCCGGGAGGTGGAAAGGCCCAGCCCTGCGCACCTGCGCCTTCATTCAGCAAAGCCGGGGAACCGACGGGGTGGACGGCGGCACGACCCTTGCCTCTCTCCACCCGAAGCTGCTCTCCCCTCCCAGGCTGCACAGTCGCCTGTGAAACCCGCAGCCCAGTCCAGGCAGTGGCTGCTCAACACCAGCCCCGCTGATGCCAAGTTTGGACACTTGCACCCACGTCGGCGGTTGCAGCCCGTTTGCAGCTTATGCTATAAATTCCTTCCACACTCCCGCCTGCAATGTGAGGCTGCTTACAAGCTTCTGAGAGCTCAATGCAAGCTCATTTCTCCCCCCTCAAATAATTCTGAGCACCGTTAAGGGCTGCTGGTAATTGTAGTTCTGTGAGGGGTAAGCTGCTGTGCTCCAAATCCTTTGAATCAACAAATTCACCGAGGTGATGGATGGCTCAGCATCTCTTCAGCATCCTGGTTTCTGCTCCGAATGACTAGCGGCCCAGCCTTCAGGTCTTCTGCAACTGGCAGGGTTGATGTGTTGAATCTCCTCTTTCTCTTCTTGACTGTTCCTGCTGCTCTTTTGGTTTGAGAAATATCCAAATTTTACGCGTTAATTTATATTCAGTAGCTTCTTGCAGTTTCTTGGGGACAGTGTGGTGTAGTGGTTAAGAGCGGCAGACTCGTAATCTGGGGAACCGGGTTCGTGTCTCCACTCCTCCACAGGCAGCTGCTGGGTGACCTTGGGCTAGTCACACTTCTTTGAAGTCTCTCAGCCCCACTCACCTCACAGAGTGTTTGTTGTGGGGGAGGAAGGGAAAGGAGAATGTTAGCCGCTTTGAGACTCCTTTGGGTAGTGATAAAGCGGGATATCAAATCCAAACTCTTCTTCTTCTTCTTCTACTGGTGCCCTCACCTGCTTCTACCCAGGGGCTGGGGAGCTTGCCATGATTTCCTTTTGGAGATGCTCCTTCTCCTCCCCGTGCAAGCTAAGGCTTGAGAGCTGGGGGGGGGGGGCAGGCAATAGCTGCTTTTTGCCTTCTTCCTTTGCCTTTGTTCTTGCTTACCTGGCCAGTTGTTGAGGAAAGAGGGATCCCCTACAGCACGAGATGGTCAGATGGAGAGTCTCCTTGCTTTGCTTTCAGCCAAGGTCCATTGCAGGGGGTTGGACAGGATGCCCCTTGGGTCCCTTCCAACTCTACAATTCTAGGGTTCTAGAAGAGTCAGTGTAGGCAGAGCTGGGCAGGAGGTACAGAACCCCGACTGAGCCCCTCATTCTTAGTCATTTGAAGCCACAATATCCTTGCTTGGAAAAGTTAGGGGGACAAACCGAGATCACGGACCCAAGGCTTTAAAGCCCTGTTCAGGATTATCCTTGTTGGATTTCTTCCCGGGTGGGGGGGGCATCTTACAACAATGTAAAAAATGCAATACTAAAAAAAAAAAACCGGCTTAGAAATTTGCAGCCATGCAGTTTAAAGGACACCTGGTGCTCCTGCATTTAAGCTGAAGATGGTTAGAAACCCCCTGGCATCCTGGTCCCCGAAAACAGGCAAGATTCAGCTGAGCATGTGCAAAGGATATACCAGTACTCCTTCAAACCTGCAGAGAAGTGCCAAAGTCTTGAGTCTGCAAGAATGCGGGGTGGGGGTGTTGCGGGCAGGGCCAGCCAGAACAGCTCCCCTTTTTTCTGCATCCTCAGGTGAAAGCCTCAATAGAGAGGCAACTATAGACGTTTGTTTGGTCTGCGCGGCTTCATTTTTTAAAATTGATTTTCATTGCATTTTAAAATTTACAGATATACACCATTTTTTCCTCCTTCATTTACACACACAATCTATTTACTCTTCTAAACTTGTGCATTTCCATGATACAATTAATTGACTCTACCTCTTTCCAACTTCATCATCTCTCTTTATTTCATTTTCCTTTGTACAGTACTGTGTTTCGGTATACTTTCCAACCTTCTCTTTATAGAAGATACCTCATCTAGCTGTCTTTTATTGGTCTGTGAAACTTCAGAATCACATGATGGATGGAGTACCCCTCTATACTTGCCCTCTCCAAACCCTCACATTGTGCGCTAAGTTACGTGCCACTGATGCAGAACATTTGTGAATGGATCCCCTGGTGTCTTTTGCTAACAGCAGAGGCAGGAGAGGTGTGTGGTATCCTAATTTGGAATGGGGTTCCAGGACCGGGAGAAGAGGGTCTCATGCTTTATGCAACCAGACCTTTGTCTCTAGTCAAAATCCCCCAACACCAAGCTATTGGGCATGGAGGAAGGGACAAATACGCAGGATGAGTTCCCCCTTTGTTTTCCTCTCTACTGCTTCGTAGAAGAGGATTAACCAGCGGTGGAATTTATTGTGAGATATACCAGCCTGTAGGGACAGACCGTTATTTATTTACTAAAGGACTGGGAACATTAAAAACCCGTTTGTACACAGTAATACATACTGTGAAATTTTTGTTGTTGTTCAGTCGTTCAGTCGTGTCCGACTCTTCGTGACCCCATGGACCAGAGCACGCCAGGCACGCCTATCCTTCACTGCCTCTCGCAGTTTGGCCAAACTCATGTTAGTAGCTTCGAGAACACTGTCCAACCATCTCATCCTCTGTCGTCCCCTTCTCCTTGTGCCCTCCATCTTTCCCAACATCAGGGTCTTTTCTAGGGAGTCTTCTCTTCTCATGAGGTGGCCAAAGTACTGGAGCCTCAACTTCAGGATCTGTCCTTCTAGTGAGCACTCAGGGCTGACTTCTTTGAGAATGGATAGGTTTGATCTTCTTGCAGTCCATGGGACTCTCAAGAGTCTCCTCCAGCACCATAATTCAAAAGCATCAAGGGCAAATCTGAGGCTTTGTTTCTGACCCAAGATCCTTCAGTCTTGGCTTGGTGCAAAAGAAATAGAATTTTAAGACTTCTGAGCTCAGGGGCTTGTCATGTACACAGCGCTGAATACTTCCTTCCATACAAAAAAACCAAACCAAACCAACCAAACAAACAAAAATTGCTTCTGGTTATCTCAACACTTCACTAGTACAGTCACTTTGTTTCTTCGAACCTTTGAACCTTTAAAGTAGGGGTTAGCAAACTTTTTCAGCAGGGGGCCGGTCCACTGTCCCTCAGACCTTGTCTGGGGCCGGACTATATTTTGAAGGGGGGAAAAACGAACAAATTCCTATGCCCCACAAATAACCCAGAGATGCATTTTAAATAAAAGCACACATTCTGCTCATGTAAAAAACACCAGGCAGGCCCCACAAATAACCCAGAGATGCATTTTAAATAAAAGGACACATTCTACTCATGTAAAAACATGCTGATTCCCGGACCGTCCGTGGGCCGGATTTAGAAGGCGATTGGGGCTGGATCTGGCCCACGGGCCTTAGGTTGCCTACCCATGCTTTAAAGGATTGGGGATCTGAAGCATTGCCGGCCTGCAAATCATTCAGAGATCTGCCAGTACAATCTGATTTACTGTCGTAAATTTACTGTTGTAAATCAGATAGGTTGTAGGTCTTAACCTGGAAAAAAAATCACCCTTCTTGCCCCCCCCCCCTGAGGGCACAGTTTTCCCTGCAGGAATTGTTGGGAGTTTTATAATCCTGTGGTGGGCAAAAAAAGGTATAACCCTAGGGAGTTTACAACAGGCAACAATTGGCATGTGATACGTAGAATTTGTAAATTGTTATATGTAAACTGCAGATTGTTAAAAAACCACACACACCAGTTTCTAAGAAGTAGGCGGGTGAACACAAACGCAGAATGAATAAATAAATAAATTCGTAATTGACTGGCAGACCCATTAGTTGAACATTTCCACAGACACAATAATAAATCAACAGATTTTTGTCTTGGGGGAACTAGGAAAATAATAATAATAAATGTGCAGAATGACCACTTATTTGTGGGGAAAAGAGGCCCAATGGATTCTTAATGTAAAGAGTTCCTAAATGAGAGTTTGAAATTGCAGTTACCTTTGAAAGGCACTGCATGATCACCCCGGAAGGTGGAAATACTTGATTGTAGGAAGTTATAAAATACAGACTTTTTTTTTTTACAGCATTAGCCTGGTTTTTGAGCACCTGTCACCTTAGGGCTATAGAGGGAAAAGGTAATACGCACCTTGAGAAGCTGCAAACATGGGTGAATTTTCTGGGATTTTGTCTTGTTCTTGGGGGGATTTAAATAACCTCTCCACAAATGCTGACAAAGCAATTTACATGAAGATTCTGTCAGCTGTCTTAATAGTCTTATAATACCCAAGAGTTGGGTTTTCTGTGTTTTGGAAATTACTTGGAAGAAACCTGAGCTGTTGAGTGTGTTCATTTGAATGAACAAGAACCACTTTGAGGAGATATATATATATATAATCAAGCAGTGCATAATTTTTTTGAAATAAATAAAAAGAACATAAACGCACATTCAGAAATTACTGTGTTGAATATTAAAAAAAAATCCTTCCAGTAGCACCTTAGAGACCAACTAAGTTTGTTCTTGGTATGAGCTTTTGTGTGCATGCACACTTCTTTAGATCACGAAAGCTCATACCAAGAACAAACTTAGTTGGTCTCTAAGGTGCTACTGGAAGGAATTTTTTTAATTTTTTTTTTTTTTTTTACTATGGCAGACCAACACGGCTACCTACCTGTAACTGTATTGAATATGTATTGCTAAAAATGGGAGAGGTGGTTTTCATGGGCTCCTACTCCTGACTCCTACGCAGCTCTGGAGGGTCCTCTGGAGCAAATTTAGTGTGGGAATCTGCAGAAATTATCATCTCCTTTCTCCCCACACCTTTGGATTTGCATGTGGCTGGAAGAGTGGCCATCAACTATCTGAATTACGGTACACTTTACTGTGGGACCTGGCACCCCATAATAGTTGTTGTTCAGTCGTTCAGTCATGTCCGACTCTTCGTGACCCCATGGACCAGAGCATGCCAGGCACCCCTATCCTCCACTGCCTCCCGCAGTTTGGCCAAACTCATGCCAGTCGCTTCGAGAATACTGTCCAACCATCTCATCCTCTGTCGTCCCCTTCTCCTTGTGCCCTCCATCTTTCCCAGCATTAGAGTATTTTCCGGGGAGTCTTCTCTTCTCATGAGGTGGCCAAAGTATTGGAGCCTCAACTTCAGGATCTGTCCTTCCAGTGAGCAGTCAGGGCTGATTTCTTTAAGGATGGATAAGTTTGATCTTCTTGCAGTCCATGGGACTCTCAAGAGTCTCCTCCAGCACCATAATTCAAAAGCATCAATTCTACGGTGATCAGTCTTCTTTATGGTCCAGCTCTCACTTCCATACATTACTACTGGGAAAACCATAGCTTTAACTATACGGACCTTTGTCGGCAAGGTGATGTCTCTGCTTTTTAAGATGCTCTCTAGCTTTGTCATTGCTTTCCTCCCAAGAAGCAGGCGTCTTCTAATTTCGGGACTGCTGTCACCATCTGCAGTGATCATGGAACCCAAGAAAGTAAAATCTCTCACTGCCTCCATTTCTTCCCCTTCTATTTGCCGGGAGGTGATGGGGCCAGTGGCCATGACCTTAGTTTTTTTGATGTTGAGCTTCAGACCATATTTTGCGCTCTCCTCTTTCACCCTCATTAAAAGGTTCTTTAATTCCTCCTCACTTTCTGCCATAATTACCATAATTACCATAGAATTATTCCACAGTTGCTTGGGAAGAGCCAAATCTGGGCCAGTCCTTGGGTAGCCCAAAGAGCTGGGCTAGCTTCTCCCTCACTCTCTCCGCTTGCAATCCCTTTGCAGAGGAGCTGGGGTTATTGGGGGGGGGTGTTGTTTGGCTTTGCAGAGCTGAGGGCTTCCTTTCTTCTCCTGTCTGCCTTTTCATTTGGCCTCAGGTCAAATCCCTTGGCAGGAATAACACTGAAGTGGCCAAGGGCTTTTCATTCGCAGCCTTTATCTTGCTTAATTGCCACCAGCCACTTGGGACAATTAGCTGGCTCCTTTTTTTAAAAAAAGAAAGAAAGAAAAGCGCTTCTCCATTTCTGAGGTCCCAGCTTCTCGCCCCATTTCGCCTTCTAAAACCCACAAACACCGGGATTAAAAGCTGAAATGAGAATTGAAGAGGCTGGGCCCCCCCCCCCCCCCTGCAGCTTTGCAAGAGTGCTAAATATGCCAGGAAGAAGTTTCCCCTCCTCCTCTCCCCTTAAATCTTGTAATCTGCACTGCGAGGTGGTATTGCCATCTAAATCCTTTTTCTTTATGCCACCCTCTAGGGAAGCCCATCAGCCTGACGTACCGCTGCCCTTGCAGATATTTTGAGAGCAATGTACATAAATCCCATGTGAAGCACCTCAAGATCTTGAATGTCCCTGGCTGTTCTCTGCAGATCATGTAAGTTTGCACCCCCTCCCCCCCCCCCTATTGCATGCAGTTGCCTCTGGAACAAGTGCTGCTAGCACAGGACAAATGCCTTCTTCTCTCTCTCTCTCTCTCTTGTTTTTAAAAAAATTATATTCTTTATTGACAAATAAAAAGTACAAAATCACGAATGCACAGAGTAAGACAAAACACGTGGGACACGGGTGGCGCTGTGGTCTAAACCACAGTGCCTAGGGCTTGCCGATTAGAAGGGCGGCGGTTCGAATCCCCGCGACGGGGTGAGCTCCCGTTGCTCGGTCCCTGCTCCTGCCAACCTAGCAGTCCGAAAGCATGAAGTGCAAGTAGATAAATAGGTACCGTTCCGGTGGGAAGGTAAATGGTGTTTCCGTGCGCTGCTCGCCAGAAGTGGCTTAGTCATGCTGGCCACATGGAAGCTGTACGCCAGCTCCCTCGGCCAGTAACGCGAGATGAGCGCCGAAACCCCAGAGTCGTCTGCGACTGGACCTAATGGTCAGGGGTCCCCTTTACCTTTACCTTTAAGACAAAACACAGAAAAGAATAGGAAACTAGAAATAGTACCAATGTAGAAAACAAAACAGAACAACAATGACAACATAAAAATATATTGTGTACATTACAAAAAGTGTGTGTGTGTGGGGGGGAATCGTTATTGTAGTTAACGGACCTTAATCTAATAGGGTACTTATAGAAACGATTTCCAAATACAGTGGTACCTTGGTTTTCGAATGTCTCCGTTGACTAACGTTTCGGTCTTCGAACGCCGTAAACCCGGGAGTAAATGCTTCCATTTTCGAACACGCCTCGGAAATTGAAAGGTTTCCGCTGAGTGCATATGTTATTTTTCTCAATTTTCTCTATTAAATTGGCCGACCGCCCTTTGAGCCTCGGTTTTTGAACGTTTCGGAACTCGAACCATCTTCCGGAATGGATAACGTTCGCAAACTGAGGTACCACTGTATTGTTAAATTTGTGTGCAAATGTAGACTAGCCATGCCTTCTCCAAATATTTTGTAACGGTTAGAACCAACAATAAGTTTTTTTTTTATTAGCATAGTTAATGAATTCATAATTGGGTTAATATGTGACGGGGAGAATATGCCTATCCTGCGATTTTTTTTCAGATCCGAAAGATTATTTTGTACTGGATGAAAAACTGGTATAATGCAGGTGTGGGGAACCTTAGTCCCACTAGGTGTTGCTGAACTACAACTCCCAGCAACCCTAATGGACAGGGAAAGTCAAAGGTTCCTCACAGCTGGCATAATGCACTGCGTTGTGGCTAGATGCAAATGCTGAAAATAAATACATTTATTCAGTTGCATTCCTCTCCCTGAGATATTTATCTTGGCCTTGGGCACATGCCACTCACTTTAAGCAGGGAAAACACGTTAAACCAATTGTATTGCTTGTTTTGCATGATAAAGAGTCCAATTTGAGAAACATTCTCAGTGAAACATGACTCTTTGCTTCTTTGTCTAGCCTAGCCCCAGAGAGTGGGCTTAGCTCTAAGGAGCTCTTTGTGCTTAAGTGGAAATTAAGAGGAAACTTGAATGGCAGCTGGGAAGGGGTGAGCAGAGACAGAAGCAGAGGGGATCTGGAAGAACTTCAATATGGCCCCCCCCCTTTTAAAAAAAGAACAATCATTTGCCTATTTTTCTTTTAACTAAAATGAGATCTACGCAACCAGGGAGAAAAGAAGCGAAGTTCTGATACAGGGCACAGCCTGTTTGCCTGCCTCCCTGTGGCCACTTGAGGCAATGCACCAAACTATAGAAGTTCATTATTTTTGGTTTTAAGGACTGTGCTCACCACTTAAAATCGCCAGAAAGGGCAGGGAAAAGTGTTAAAAAAGAGAAACCCCTTTGATGGAACTTGGCCCCCACCTTCTTTTTATACGTAAGGGAAGCAGTTAGCAAATTTATCCCACCAGTTTTGCAAACATGTCTGTGGAAAGCCTATACAGTGTGGACTGTTAAGGCCCTCAGATGATGTAAAATGACGTTTATAATCTTAATGCTATGTGGGGGATTTTTTGGCAGAAGCTGTATTAAATTCGATTTAATTAAAAGAAAAGAAAAGGTAGCACATTGCTAGGCATATTTACTGTGCTAGGCATTTACTGTGTCCAGTTCTGGGCACCACAGTTCAAGAAGGATACTGACAAGCTGGAACGTGTCCAGAGGAGGGCAACCAAAATGGTCAAAGGCCTGGAAACGATGCCTTATGAGGAACGGCTTAGGGAGCTGGGTATGTTTAGCCTGGAGAAGAGAAGGTTAAGGGGTGATATGATAGCCATGTTCAAATATATAAAAGGATGTCATATAGAGGAGGGTGAAAGGTTGTTTTCTGCTGCTCCAGAGAAGCGGACACGGGGCAGTGGATTCAAACTACAAGAAAGAAGATTCCACCTAAACATTAGGAAGAACTTTCTGACAGTAAGAGCTGTGACAGTGGAATTTGCTACCAAGGAGTGTGGTGGAGTCTCCTTCTTTGGAGGTCTTTAAGCAGAGGCTTGACAGCCATCTGTCAGGAATGCTTTGATGGTGTTTCCTGCTTGGCAGGGGGTTGGACTGGATGGCCCTTGTGGTCTCTTCCAACTCTAGGATTCTATGATTCTATATTTATTACCTGTAAAGGGTAGGAATGCCTAAATTTTATTCAAACAATAACGATGAATTTATCCAGTGTCGGAGATGGGCTAGTAAGCTGTCACACTCCAAGGCGCCAAACATGGGGTTGGATTTTGCTAGTTTTAAACAGAAAGTGTCAGCTTTGTAGAAGGTGGTTCTTTTTCGATTTCGGGTGTGTCCCCAAACTCGGCCCTCCAGCTGTTTTGGGACTACAACTCCCATCATCCCTAGCTAACAGGACCACTGGTCAGGGATGATGGGAACTGAAGTCCCAAAACAGCCGGAGGGCCAAGTTTGGCCATGCCTTAAGCAGATGAAAAGAGTGAAGAACGGCTACCTACCTGTAACTGATAGAGGAGGGGAAGAGATGCAGCTCTAGGGCTGTAACCCCTGACTTGCTGGGCCTTGGGAGCAGAGCTTCTGGTTGTTTTACAATCATATTCAGTACAGCTGGGGCCTTTTCTAAATACTGGACTTCCTTGAGCCTACCCCGCCCCCCCCCCCCCCCGAGACCAGCCGAACATAGCTATGTGCTTAAGTTTACTCTGTTGCAGTGATGGTGGCAAGAAAGCAATACTTTTTGCCAACGTTGCATCTTCAGATTGATTGATTGATTGATTGTTACGGTTCTCAACTAGCACATGCATCTTCAGAGTTGTCCGGCAGAGCTCTCCCAGGTATTTTGGAACCTGCTTCAGTTAAACCCATCGGGAGAGATGAAGTCCTGATTCCACCCACTCCATCCTTGATAGCACAGCCGAAAGCTCTGACTGGTCCAGGTTTCTTGGATGTTTCAGTTTTGGCAGCCAGAGGGCGTAGACAAGATGCTTGGAGACCCAGCCAGATGGGCGGGGTACAAATAAATAATAATAATAATAATAATAATAATAATAATAATAATACTAATTAGAGAGATTTGCCCGGCTTCTTGCATGTGATCCTTGCCCATCATGGCTAGTTACATCCTCCGGGAGATAATAAGGTCTCTTTGAGAGAGGGTTGGTCCTGGCTGCCTTGTAGGATGTGGTAGACTGACATCTCCTTTGGTAAACCTATTTGGAACCAGAGTGTTACAGCCACTCCCGTCTAGTTACAAATTCCCCCCTAATTCAGCAGCTGGCTCGAGCGAGTGGCAGCTGGATACAACTGATGAGGTAGACCATCAGTTGGTGCCTTCAAGATAGTGTTGGACTCCCAACTTCCATCAATCCCAGCCAGCTTGCTACACCCATGCATGACTTTGACACCCAAAACAGCTCTGCTCAGCCTAAAACAGGCTTCCTCAACCTCGGCCCTCCAGATGTTTTGAGACTACAATCCCCATCATCCCTGACTATTGGGATCATGGGAGTTGTAGGCCAAAAACACCTGGAGGGCCGAGGTTGAGGAAGCCTGGCCTAAGAGATTACCTCCATTGGGGGAGAGAGATAGTTGTTGTGTCAGAGTCGTGGTTGGTTCACACCAGGTTACCGGCAACTATTTCTCTTGGTGTATCTGCCATTTCCCGCAGCTTAAGGGGACACACCCAATTAAGCTTGTCATAACAGAAGTTTCTCATCTCCAATGAAAGGAAACTATTTATTGGTTTTACTTCAGCCAGCTAATTGCATTGTGGGCTGGTGGTCTGGGCAGCTCAAGGAGGCTGGCGATGGATTCTGACGCCTGTTTATTTATCAAGTACAGATTTCCTTCTATTTGGCACCGTTTGTTGATGAAAATCAAAACAATAGGACCTTCTATATGGCGTTGCGCTTCGCACAGTTGGATGGGGAATTTGGGGGCGTATTTTCATTTTTTTAAAGTTCTACATATAGCCGTTTTTAAAACGCTCCATCCCAAATCACTGTGCAAGTAAACACAATCTGGTGTTTCAAAGGATGTCTATATATACATACATATATATATATATATATATATATATACACACACACACACACACACACACACACACACACACACATAACTCCTTGGGATCCCTTCATTTGAAAGGCATAAGAATGAAACTTCAGATCTTCAAAGAGTCAGGGCATGTGTGAATTGAAAGAGTGGTCCCTGAGTTATGTGTGGATTGATCAAAAAGCAGTTCTGTCCCCGGATTGAGGACCTGGTACTCACAGAACAAAACATATATGTGCTGTCAACTCCAAAATATATGCTACTGTCAAAATAGCTGTTAATCAGTCCTTTCACATTTAATGAAAATATCTATGAATAATAATGTACAGATATTACATCCTTAAAAATAAAAAAACCTTTAATCTCCTATTAAGAGAAGAAAAGCCGCACATTTCTTGAAAGAAGGAGTAATTTTATACTATTGCAAAACATGTGTACAAATATTTGAAACAGGGTTGATGTCTCCATCATATACAGCAATCGGTGTGGTGATAGGTATTTAACCATCTGTACGAACCTGAAATTCAAATTTTGCATAAAAATGTACAATGATGACAAACATCTATGCACTAAATGCAAATCAAATCACAAAATAGTCTTCTATTTAAAATATTAGAAGGCTTTGCAAGAGGGAATATTAGCTGGATAATAATGGACATGTTCCTCTGGTTCCCAGAGCAATTCTCTGGTCCCTTAGTAGCAACTCTTTAAGAAAATTGCCATTTATTTGAACGGTTTTGTGAAGAAATTTTTTTACTTGGAAATAAAGGCCGGCTCTTATTTCCTTCAAAAAAGTGAAATTGGATAATGACTGTATCTTACTCAAGATTGCTTCAAAACAAGCAGTTATAGGAATCAAGCCTATGGAAATCAATATGATTCTGAAAGGAAACCATTCCGATTAAAGATGGAACGGTTTAGATTTCTAGCTCTCTTCTAGGCACTAACTAGCATGAGCACAGCTGAGGACCTTTCCCATGTGGTCTGTGAAAATGCTTAAAGGTGATTTGGTACTGCAGAAATAATCAGCGCGGCGTTTTTTGTCATTGTACTGGCTGATTTCACCACCACTGAAATTTTCTTTCACTAGCTGCCTACTGCGTAATGTAAAAAGGATAATACTTCGTTGCGTCTCGTCCAGGAGTTGAACCGAACAAAATCCAACAGCGCCTTCTCTTGCTCAGGGTTTTAATTCTCTTACTAATTCTGAAATTCCTCCCTCTCCGCCCCCTCCTTTTTTCTTTTTTTTTTAAACAGCGCAAGACTGAAAAACAGCAGCAAACAGATCTGCGTCGATCCCAAGTTAAGGTGGATTCAAGAGTATCTGGAGAAATACCTGCACAAGTAAGCCGAGAAACAAAAGGACTTAAAGCTAAACGCACCCTGGGTTAAAAAAAAAAAAGCAAAAAAAAAAAAAAAAGCAAAACAAAAACTGTGCTGATGGCTAGGTCTAACCAAGATGGATCGAGTTTTCATTGAAAACAGGCCTCGCTCTCATTTGGGGCGTTTTAAGAGATTTCAGTATTTGGGGCCAGAGAGAGAGAGAGACGCTTGCCGATTGGGTCCCAACGAGGCCAAGTTTGTTCCTCAGGCAATTCTGGCAATCCACATTCATTCCCTCACTTCGCTCCCCGGTTTGAACGCGTTGATTGACCCAGCCTGTGGTATCCGAACGCTGATGATTGATTGCACATTAGATAAGCACTACTCCTAAGTTGACCCATGAGCCATGTGTTGCGGAGAGGGGGTGCCATGGTGGGCTTTGGCGGCAATCCTGTGTTGTGGCATTCGGCACCTTTGCAACAGATCTGAGCTCCTTGTTGCCACTGCAGACCAAACCCTACAGGCCCTCAAGGGATTTAAGGGGCTCCTTTGGCGTTGGACAAATATGCTAAGTGAGGTAGATCAAGGGGGATTGTTTGAGGCAGCCACTAGGTTCAGGGTAAGCCATATCTTTTCCCGCTCTCGCCTTTATTGTTAACATCACAGCTTTTCATTAAACCATACTCACAAGCTCATAGTGCTCTGCTTGAGGTTTATTCACACTGCTTCTCTTTTCGTTCCCTCTCTTCTCTGGGGTTGGGTCCGGATAATGCAGGGATGATTGAGCCACTGAGTCCCCGCAAAGAGGCTACCACGATCAACAATTAGAACGCCCTATTTGAATTAGAGGGACGCGGGTGGCGCTGTGGGTTAAACCACAGAGCCTAGGGCTAGCCGATCAGAAGGTCGGCGGTTTGAATCCCCGTGACAGAGTGAGCTCCCGTTGCTCAGTCCCTGCTCCTGCCAACCTAGCAGTTCAAAAGCACGTCAAGTGCAAGTAGATAAATAGGTACCACTCTGGCGGGAAGGTAAACGGCGTTTCCGTGCGCTGCTCTGGTTCACCAGAAGCGGCTTAGTCATGCTGGCCACATGACCCGGAAGCTGTATGCCGGTTCCCTCGGCCATTAACACAAGATGAGCGCCGCAACCCCAGAGTCATCCGCGGCTGGACCTAATGGTCAGGGGTCCCTTTACCTTTACCTATTTGAATTAGAATGCATACTGCAAATGTGATCTTTCAGTTATTGATCAGGATTATATTCTTGGCCCTTGAAAAATCAGGATAAATTGTTACTGCAGCCTTCAGCCATCAGCTAAGAGTTTGAGATCGTGGCTGCAGTGCTGTCAACCTCAAACAAGCTTTCTCGAACCCTTTGCATATTCTCTTGTCCATCTCGCCCCAGAACTAAGCGTGGAAGCTTTTGCTGAGCTTCCTGGGATTCTGCCTTCGACTGTTCCCACGATCAGTTGATTTCTGATTTAAGGGACACAGGAAAGATTTTCATTTTTACCAGCAATGTCTGGGCCCAGGTGTGCCACAGCACCATAAGCCCAGTTTGGTGTCGGCCGGCGCCGATCTGCCATGGCAGGCCGTACCTGTGGGCAAGACAGGCTGCAGAGAAATTGTCTCCGTGTGAATGTTGCCTGTCGGAAAGTTTTAGTGCAATCTGCCAGGAGCCCTTGCAGAAGCTGCGTTTCAAAAGGGCTTGCACAAAAGACGTCCCTGGAGGATCGTGCCCTTTTGAGCTCTTGTTTTGAACACCCCTTTTGCCCATCTGCACAGTACTGAATTTCCTCTGCATTCCAGAGAAACTTATTTCAGAGCACACTTGTTATCTGCCAATCAGTTTGTGATCTCTGAATTGCAGCCACGAGCCTATGGGTAGCTTATAGAGGCTGCCTTGCCCATAAAGGAGTGTAAAATGAATATCTATAGCTATATTAATGTGGTTTATCAATAGTTTCTATTTTTCACATGTACTAACATTGTATTTCATATCATACTATATATATATAAATATATATTATATACACACACTCTAGCAATAAAAGTGGCTATTTTTTATATTACAAAAGCCCAGCTGTATTTGGAAATTTATTTTTCTGAAATAAAATACTTTTTTTAGACGGGCTGTTGTAAGTTGCTTAAAATTTCACGTCCGTATGTGTCTGAATGTGTGCATGAGGAACCCTCCGTAGATCTCTTAGGCCGAGATTGCGGGTTCAATGAGTGGTGACAATGTGAAGTTCGTGAAAGCGTCTTGCCAGGAAATAACTTTTGTCGCTCACTAACTGTGCTTACCTTTTTCTTAACTGCTCTCCCATGCACTACTAGGGATGAAAGGCAACAATTACAATGTCCAAAACAACAACAATAATAAGAACCACCACAAAAAGAGAGCATCTCTCGGTTGTGTCATGGTACCTTGGTTCTCCAACAGCTTAGTTGACGAACGAATTGGCTCCCAAACGCCAAAAACCTGGAAGTAAGTATTCCAGTTTTCAAACGTTTTTCGGAAGTCGAACTTCCGACGCGCCTTCTGCTTGAGTGCAGGAAGCTCTTGCAGCCAATTGGAAGCCTTGGTTTTGGAACGGTTTCGGGAGTCGAACGGACTCCCAGAATGGATTAAGTTTGAGAACCAAGGTCCCGCTGTATTTAAATTTACAACGTGGGACAAAATTAAGCCATGCTTGGTATGCAAAGCAAGAAATTGTTCCGCCCAGGATCTCTTTTCCGTACGGAAATTGCCTTAACTTGCCTGTCTTGGCAGTTTTATTTCATTGTTGCTGTTGCCATTTCAGACAGTGGCGTGCGGTCAGTGGACGAGGGGGACTAGGCTTGTTCCCTAGATGTTCCTGCCCTCCCGCCACCTTCCCAAACCCCACCCGGCTTTGGGAAGGAGGCAGCAGGGCTTCAGCATCCTATCAGGGGCCTGACACCTCCTTCCCGAAGCCTGGGAAGCTTCTGCCCGGCTTAGGGAGGGAGGCAAGATGCTCACTTACGGGACGTGATGTCTCAATGCCAGCCCCTCCATCGTCCTCACAAACTGGCGCCTCTGGCCCTAACCGTCCCCTCAATGAAAAATTTCACCACACGCCACTGATGTAAGACCCCACCCCTAAGGTGCAGGTTGGATAACAACATTTTCTTACTTCATTCATGTAAAAATCATCCCGGCAAATTTCATGTAAAACCCAGGAGGTTGGCTTCTGGTCGGCTGCTGTGCAATTCATTATACCTTGGAAGTCGAACAGCCTAGTTCTTGGAATGTTTTGGCTCCCGAACGATCGAAACCCGGAAGCGACGGTTCCGGTTTCCGAACATCCTTTTGGAAGCCGAACGTCCGACGGGGCTCCCGCCGCGCTTTGGTTTTCGAATGTTTTGGAAGTCGAACGGACTTCCGGAACGGATTCCGTTCGACTTCCAAGGTACGACTGTATAAGGAATCAGGTCCTCTCTTGAAACTTACTGACCTGTGGATACCTTTTATGGAAATAATAATAATAATAATAAAAATAATAATAATAATAATAACAATAATAATAGTACCACCACCACTACTACTACTACACTATTAATGTACATGCTGCTTTAACCCCCAAACCCAACAGCGGCCTGCTCCTCTACTAAGCCTATCTTCTAAATTTCAAGAATTAGGGAGACTGAGAAGGTAAGGATGAGAGCCCAAGGTAACCAGAGATTGCTTTGTTTGGGTTGAAGCAAGAAGTTTCACAGAAAAGGTGTGGGTTTGAGGCGACATATGTTTCAGGTGCTGTCCTGAAGTACTTCAGTTTTGCCTGAGTCGACCCGTGAACCAGATTCTGAGGACCACCAAACTTGACGTGAAATGGGGGAGACGTGAACAGCCAGCTGTTGGGGAGGGGCAGCCGGGGGGGATGCTTAACCCTTTCCCCCATGGGCTGCTTTCTCCATCAAAATAATATTCCCTACGTGGTTTTCTCCCTGCTGCCCCTAAATTCATAGAACGTGTGGATACACTGAGGTAAAAAACAAAACTCCCCCAAACTGTCAAGATACTTCTACCCTCATCAGTTTGATTTGGTCCTGGGAATGCGTATTCCTGGGTTCAAAGTTGGACACAAGGGGATGAGCAAGGATTCCACCTAAGAAGGTTCCTCTCTTGTTCATCACTGTGTACAAAGCTGGTTAAATAAGAAGCAACAGGGCAGAGTATCCTCGGAGGAACAGCACTATTGTCAGCGTGGATTGCACCAGGGAAAAACCCACGTCAGTCTTTAGAGAGCAGTTAACACCCAAGATCTGCCAGGTTGACCAGAGTTTGGAATAGGTGGGTCTCATCTTGACTCATCTGGAGATAGGCCGCCATAAGTCTTCCATACCGGCTCAGATGGGGCTCAGTCAAGATAGCGGTAAGTCCCCAAAAGGTGGCAGTTTGTGGGAGCGTGGTGGTGACAGGACAAGGTAGGAGGAGACTAACCCCTTTTTACAACTCAGTCACATGGCCGAGTAGGGCTGTGAAAGTTATACAGTGGTACTCTGTTAGTCGAATGGCTTGGCTCCCGAACAAATCGACTCCCGAACGCCGCAAACTTGGAAATGAGTGTTCTGGTTTGCGGATGTTTCTCGGAAGCCTGACACGGCTTCCGATTGGGTGCAGGAAGCTCCTGCAGCCAATCAGAAGCCGCACCTTGGTTTTCGAACCGTTTCGGAAGTCGAACGGACTCCCGGAACGGATTAAATTCAAGAACCAAGGTACCACTGTACTGGCGAGATGGGTCGTCAAATTATATCTTAGTTTTCCCTCTGCCAGGCTCAGCCAGGGATAGCTTGGCTCCTTAACAGAATTTTGAACAGCGACAAGGCACACCAAGCATAATTTGCCCAGGTGTAAATTACACCAGCTTCCTAAAGTTTGGCTTGTTCTGCACCCATATAATGAAGAAGAGGCTGCCTAGAAAGGGTTTGTGGTCTGCTTGCTTCAAAGGGATGCTTGTTTCACTGCTCAGAATGATTTCCCCCCTAGAGAAAGACATGCATAAAGAACCAGGTAAGTCACAAAGGCGTTCTTGCCTAGCCATTCCTTACTGCACCGATGGAGGCGACAGGCAGGGATGTGCCTTCCTCGAGAACCTGCTTAGCCGTAGCATTCTTTGCTCACTTGGTTTTTTTCCTCCAGCTTTGGAACCCTTTCTAAGCTCATGCTTCAACCCAAGCCCCACGGGCAGCTGCCCCCTTCCGCACGGCAACTGGCAGACCTTGCACACAACTGTGACCTGCTCCTATGTGTGGACTGAGACACAAATCCGATCCTGGCATTAGAAGATGCTCAGAATGGGGGGGGGGCGTCTTAAAACCAGGCGTCTAGAGATGCAGGTAGCAGAAAGAGATGCTGCTGCAGCAGCCAGAAACACCCATACATCTCCTGCCTCAACAGTACAACATGGGAACGTCGCTAGTTTATGGGATAGAGGTTAAGGAGCATCTCCTTATTCAGCATCTCACTCCTTATTCAGTGACATAGATCCATCTCTATGTTCACTTTGCTTTTTGCCGTGCAGTCCGGAGATGAATTGCACTCTCCAGAACACCGTGGAATGATGCTTCCCTCCTCACAGAAATACCTTTGGTGGTGTGTTTTGTATGCCTTCTACTCGGGGCTGTTTTTTCCCCAGAAAAAGAGGCGCTAGAACCCGCCGTGTTCTCTTATAATGGCAACGGTGCCCACCTGAGAGGCGCCGGAACTGAGTTCCGGAGAGTTCCGGCTAAAAAAAGGTCCCTGCTTTTACTGTTCATTATGTGACTTTAGATGAGCACAGCTAGCCCTGGAGCTGGAGAACAGCAGTCTCCCCATAAAAGGCTTCTTCAAGTTTTGTAAATAGCAGCGGCGTGACCATGTCCTCGGCGGGCCTCGCATGCTGCCGTGTGCGTCCAGATCAGGCCTACCATCTTGCCTCAGACCCTTTCCTTAACAGACTCTCACTCTGTTCTTTATCAACAGGAGATTCAAGATGTAAGAGGCGAGCATTGTAGCTGTCCGCAGGATGCCTCCCTGTAGAAGCCAGAAAAGCAGAGATCCCGCTATTAGGGAGCGATGAGGGCATCTCTTTTTTATCACGCAGCACAAAGCGGCGCTTCATGCACTTCCCAGAGCCTCTTGTTTGCACAGAACGCCTTTTTGCCTTTTGCCAATACTAGCCTATTGTAGCAGGAACTCTCCGCGAAGTTTGGTTTATCACGTAGTTGCACTGACGCCAGCAGCAGATTAAAAAGCGTTGCTTCATATATGGCGATTCCTTTCTGCTGTGCAGAACCCTGGCGCTTACCAGGAGTTTCCATGCAGGTTAACAATCTACTGTGGTTCATTTGTATGGAAAGGAATGAGGGTTGTGTGTGGCTGTGTGGCTGTCTTTCCCACTGATATTTGCAGAGAACACTCTTTTCCCCCTGCAAACCTATGGTGGAAGATGAGACATCCTGTGTTTGCACCAAAAGCGATCGATGCATTCCACGTACGTGCAGGTGAACAATTTCTATTCACGTGGGCCCAATGAACGAGGTTCTAAATAGGGTGGTTTTGAAAGAGTGACGGGCATCGTGACCTTACCTAGGAATTTCCTCTTTCAGAAACGTTGAACTAGCACATGTAGGACTTTTGGATCATTCTTTGGCAGGGGGAAATGGTCTGCGTTTGCGAGCTCCGTAATGCGCGAGCCACAAGCTTATTTCACGCGTGGCAACTGCTGTGTTTGCGTCACTTTCGGGGAACCTGCAATTGCAGAGGTTGCCGCAATTTAAATTTCTGTGCGCTTTCGGCTCACGCAGGCTCAAAATAGCAGGCCGCTCCCCCCCCCCCCCCCGTGAATTAAAGTGGTAAAAAGTGCTCGTTTCCAAAAGGAAAAAGAATGTATTAAATATCAGAGGGCGTACAAAGTGGGGATATCTTTTCGAGGGTGCTTTTGCATATAGATTAGAGACTGCTTGGGGTGTGTATGTGCTGATGAATGTTCAATCAGGTGTCAAAATTATCTGGATAATTTGTTGGGATCCCAGATTGCTGGTGCGCCTGCGAGTCTGAAATCTCTTGGGTGCGTTGGTTTCTGAACCCAGTCCAACATGGGCTCAGCTGCAGTCTTTGCTTTTCCAGAGCATGATTCACTGTGAGCTGAATTTGCACCAGAGACTTACCTGATATGCCAAAAAGTGTTGGGATCGACCTTGTGTCTCCCTTTCTCATTGAATGTGAAATGCCAAAGAGAACCTCCGGCTAGTCCCGGAGTCTGTTAGCTATCCTGCTCGTCCATCACTTGGAAGTAAAGTACCAAAGGTGAAGCCACATGAAAGATGTTGCTTGTGAAACTGGGGCACAGATGGATGCTAGAAGCTTTCTTGCGCATGGGAATCTGTACGGGTGAGGGGGTTCGGCTGGTATTTAGGCACTGGCAAAGGGAGAGATGATGGGCACAAAGGTTTCCAGCTAAGCCCCTGCAAGCGCGCAAGGTTCTCGATCCTCCAACCTGTTCTTTTATCTGACTGTGACTTTTCTCCTGACAGATTGGTTTAAAGAATCTTGCTTAGCACACCCACGTAGTTGCATTGATCTGAGCACAACCCAGTTTAGCCAGAGGTTGAAAGCTGAATTTTACTGTGTCAAATCCCTCATTTGACACTCGAGCCCTTCTGTCAGTGTACAGCGCAGTTGTTCAGCTGACTCCGCCAGGGCGCAGAGACTTCAGGGATGCCACTGAAATGCCCTCCATGTGGCAAAACAGTGCGCGAATGGGCTCCTCCTGTTATGGTGACTTATGGAGACCTTAGCTCACATGCCTGTCCTGTGAGGAGTAAAATGACAAGCTTTCCCACACTGAAGCTAATTACGGATGAAAATGAAATTCGGAGGGAAGAGAGAGAAAACACTACACTGGCAAATGGAAAGTAGCACTGAAGCGATTAAGTACCCATAGATGTGGGGAGGAAATCACAGGAGAATCATTTACACTGGGCTTTAGCTAGAAGTTTTAGCTGACGGCAGCAATGCATGGTATTTATGGAACTGCAAAATGACAAATTACGTTTCTGCAAAATGTGCCTCTGTAGTCCAAATGTGTTTTTATTAAAAAAAGATGAATGAATGTTCAATAAGTCCTTTAAAACATAAGAAAGTGATGGATAACGAGACCAGGTGGAGCCTGTGTCAGTTATTAGCTGCACTAATTTGCCTTTATTGCTGTTGCTGATAATGCATTTATTAGGGGAGAAATGAATTCAAAAGACACCTCAGAATCTGCAGGAATGGACCCAGGAATATCTACCAAGAGATGGTGAATCTTTGCCCCTCCATATGTTGCTGGACTACAAATCCTATCATCCCGATTGTTGGCTGTGTTGGCTGGGACTGATGGGAGTTGCTCTTCAGCAACATCGGGGGGGGGGGCTAAATGTTCATCATACCTTTTCTAGGTACCCCCATATTGATATATTTGGAAGCAGAGCCTTGAAAGAGAGAGTCGTACTTTGACTCAAGGAACCCATCTTTGAACTTTAGCATTTGTCAAAACCAGTCTTTCTGTTCCTCAGGGAAGCTGTTGAATGACAGTAAAAATTCTGTAGTCATGGAGTAAAGCGAAAGGCCAGCTCCCTGTAGATTTTCTTATTAAGAACCCTGAAATGTTGGACTGAGAGAAATGGAACATTTTATCTTTTTACTCCAAATACAACCCTCTGAAGGTGCTTCCAGACCATCCAAGTGTCCCTATTTTCTAGGGACGGTCCCCGTTTTAGAGAAGCTATCCCAGTTTCTGATTCAATCCCAAAATGTCCTGGTTTTCCTTAGAATGTCCCTATTTTCATCAGAGAAAAGTTGGGGGGTATGTGCTTCTCCACACGGTTCAAAACAAATAGTTACCCTACTTTTTTAACCCTTAGGGTGGTGGTGGATTGCCTCAGAAGGGCATTTGGAGCTGATAACCTGTGGGTGGTGCTGTGGGTTAAACCACAGAGCCTAGGGCTTGTCGATCAGAAGGTCGGCGGTTCGAATCCCTGCGACGGGGTGAGCTTCCATTGCTCGGTCCCTGCTCCAGCCAACCTAGGGGTTCAAAAGCACACCAAGTGCAAGTAGATAAATAGGTACTGCTCTGGCGGGAAGGTAAATGGCGTTTCCGTGCACTGCTCTGGTTCACCAGAAGTGGCTTAGTCATGCTGGCCACATGACCCGGAAGCTGTGCGCCGGCTCCCTCGGCCAATAAAACGAGATGAGCGCCGCAACCCCAGAGTCATCGGTGACTAGCCTAACGGCCAGGGGCCCCTTTACCTTTACCTTTAACCTGTGAGTCAGGGAAGTGAATGTACCTACTCTCTTTATTACGGCTTCTCAGCTCCCAATATCCTCTTGAATGGCGACATGTAGAAATACCACCATGGAGAACTTAAACCCCAGGCGATGTAAATGCAGCAGAACAAAACAGTTCCCCTTGACTAGCAGCATCTATTTAGGGCCTGCCAATATGGCTCAAGAAACACTACGAAGGCACTTCGGTCACGTGGAATTGGATTGTCTACTACTTACAACTACTTTCCCCACCCAGAGCAGATGCATCGCGGCTGGATTGGAAGCAGCCGCTTGTGGAAGCAGCTAAATGGTATTTATTGGTTTCTCCAGGGTGGTTTGGATGCAGTTCATACTGACTTCCCCGCGTGTGTGGTATTTGCACACAAATGCCCACAAATCTTCCCAAATAATGTGAAAAAGACTTCTATCTTCCGAAAGGCAGCTTTATAACAATATTTCATGCAGCGCTTTTTTTTTTTACAATAATAATAATAAAATATTTTGAGAACTGCTATATGTCTTTGCAAATTATGTTAGCACTTGTAATTTCCACAATAAAATATGTATTCAAATTCCAGCTCTTTTCCCAGTAATTAGTGCACGTCTCTTTTTCCTTTGGCGCAAACAAATACGGTGTGGAAGGGTGTCTCCTTCCCCCCCCCCCTCACTGTGGTTTTCAAGCCTATATGGGCTGGGTATGTTCCATGGGAAACTGTTGAGATGGGAGAGACTATATTCCCAGAAGGCCTGTAAGCCCAAATAGTCCATCACGGAGCAAAGGTGCCTTTTCTGAGGCGAACGAACCATTCAGCTTTCGTTAAAAAATTCATTACTTCTCGTGACTGCTTCTAGGTGCAATTTTAAGGGGCCTGGTTTCCCTCAGCCATGCAGAGGATGTAAAACGTGGACCCGGTCCCTCTCACATCCCAGCTCCTTGCCCCTCCAGACCTCAGCAGAAGACTGCCATATTACACTAACTCAAGCTCTGGTATCTGGCTACTGTCTCCACCAAAAAAATCTAGGCAAACAACCCAAGTTGAAGCTAACTTAGGTCCATTAGGTGGGGAGCTTGGGTTGTCTATGCCAAGGGTGGTCAATGTGGGGCCTTTCAGAAGTCGTCGGACTACAACTCCCATCATCCCTGACCCTTGGTTATGCTGATGGGAGTTGTAATCCAATGACATCTGGAGGACAAGAAGTCTTTGCCAAACCTGTTTACTGTCACGGTCCAGCAGGCCAGAGGCCATTCTAAGTAACACCAGAGCGCCCCTCTCCTTTCGACCTGGAATTAGTTGTGAAAACTATGCACCAGATGTGCCGGAATCTGGATTGTAGTGGAAAGAAGCACCACTCTGTTGGGGTGGGGGAAACGTCTTGCAGAGCAGCTCTCCGTATCAAAACATGCACCGTAGTTTTGAGAGGGAAGGAGAAGAAGAGTTTGGATTTGATATCCCGCTTTTCACTACCCGAAGGAGTCTCAAAGCGGCTGACATTCTCCTTTCCCTTCCTCCCCCATAACAAACACTCTGTGAGGTGAGTGGGGCTGAGAGACTTCAGAGAAGTGTGACTAGCCCAAGGTCACCCAGCAGCTGCATGTGGAGGAGCGGGGATGCGAACCCGGTTCACCAGATTATGAGTCCAGCGCTCTTAACCACGACACCACATTGTTCTAATCCAAGAGTGAGAAATGTAACTGGACACAACACATTAGGTTGCAGCCCCTTTCTGTCCATTGTTAGCCTCCGAGATGGTACAGTGAATTACAGGTACTGCCTTTTCTCCTGAGCAGTGCTTTTTTTTCTTTAAAAATGTTTAGGGGTACTCTCATTCTGACTCAAGAAAACCACCATTTTATAGTTCAAACCGGGAAAAATAAATACAGTAGATGGACCCAAGTACAAAGATTCACAAAATGTTTAGGGGTATGCGTACCCCTGCGTCTCCCCAGGGAAAAAAAGCACTGCTCTTGAGACAGGCTTAACAAATTAACAAATGCAGAAATTCAGTAGGTCCAACTAACCCACTTTGCTACATCTGACATGCAGAACTTTCCCCTCCTGATTAAAAAAAAAGCTACTGTGTAGCCATGCGGTGAAAAGCATCACATCTCCCACCCCCAAAATAATTTTTATTGGTTTTCACGTAAATACAAGGACAACATATAACTACACTAACTTGTCCGGTGGTACATTCTTATTAATTTTAATAAGCACAAGCAATATATTTATGCATTATCAATTCAAGCACCCTCTCCACAAAGATTCTTGTTTTCTATGAGGAATAAAAGTATATTCTGTCTCATTTATAAAGTAATGAAAGGAAGCCAAGCCTCACCCCAAAAAATCTATCCCCCAAGTGCCTTTACTTACCATTCTGTGGTGAGTAAGGGGTTCCGACAGAGCCACATTCCAAATATTATTTAACTGGATTTCAATGGGGAGTGAACACTGTCATGTCTGAAGGGGGCTTGAGCATATGAACACAAAGGAACATGGACAAAAGGGGCTAGATTGATAATAAGCATGCGCTGCAGACCCTCCAAGTGTTCCGATTTTCCAGGAACAGTCCCGGATTTACAGAAGTCGTCCCGGTTTCTGATTTCATCCTGGAATGTCCCGCTTTTCCTTAGGATGTCCCTATTTTCATCAGAGAAATGTTGGAAGGGACGTCTCTGCTTTCATCAGAGAAATGTATGGAATGGGATGTCCCCATTTCCACCGGAGAAATGTTGGAGGGCATGAGACAAGATTGTGTGAAGTGGGTGTCGTGAAATTCTACTCAATATTGATCCAAAGCAGATTCCAGCGTATAGTTAGCAGAATAAAAACTTAAACACGTTGCAGGATTTCCAAAAAAATCGACCAGAGGCAATTAATATTTCATCCAGCAGAGCGTTACTGCTACTGAAGACAAATGAGCATAATGGTCACATTCAGGATTGGCACTGTCCGTAAGGAATCCAGTTGCAGCAGACTTAATTTAAACTTACAATAACTTATAATATGTCTAAAACCTTAAAAGTAAAGGTACCCGTGACCGTTAGGTCCAGTCGCGGACGACTCGGGGGTTGCACGCTCATCTCACTCTATAGGCTGAGGGAGCCGGTGTTTGTCCGAAGACAGCTTCTGGGTCATGTGGCCAGCATGACTAAGCCGCTTCTTGCGAACCAGAGCAGCGCATGGAAACACCCTTTACCTTCCCGCTGGAGCAGTACCTATTTATCTACTTGTACTTGATGTGCTTTTGAACTGTTAGGTGGTCTAAAACCTTAACATTGAGCAAAACACCACACTAGAAGGAAAAGAGATACAAAGAGAAAGTGTGAAACTAAGGTTCCTTCTGGCCTCTTATTATAGTCAGCATGACCTTGACGGAAGAGATAACAGAACCAGGTTAAGCCAGTTGTACTCAGCTTCTCAGAAGGAATAACCCAAACATCATGAACCTTCTGCTTGCTTCTTTCACACAGTGAAGCTTCCAGAACCCTCTTGAATTAAGTAGAATAGGAAAATACTTTCTGTACAGTGGTACCCCGCTAGACGAATGCCTCGCTAGACGAAAAACTCGCTAGACGAAAGGCATTCGCTAGCGGAAGGCTGTCTCGCAAGACGAATTTTTCAATGGGCTTGCCTCGCAAGACGAAAAAATTTCCGATTTTTTTTTTCTTTTTTTCGTCAAACCGCTATTCTCTCGTTGGTGCTTCGCAAGACGAAAAATTCGCTATACGACAGCACTCGCAGAACGAATTATTTTCGTCTAGCGAGGCACCACTGTACTAAGAAATGCAAGAAACTGACTGTGGGGTGGAGAGAGACCTTTCTCAGCTTCCCAATGTAAATGTAAACAGAAAATAATATTGATTTATAGTGGGATGGAAACCAAGATGAACTTAGTCCGTTGCTTCTCAGCCTTCTGGGCTAAGGTCTCCCTTCCTAAACTTCCTCTGCTTTTCTGCCTCTCCACAAACATCTGTTCCATAAGCGAGGCCCTTCCATGCATGTGGCTTGCTGTTTCAGGAACAAATCTGCGGGGAACTAATCCAACAGACTTGGCCAGCCTGCCAGGACCTAATTGTGTTGCTGCAGTGGAACTTGCATAGCCCCACAAATCAGCATCTGTGCAGGCCCAGCTCACCTGCCAACGCCTCCCGAAAAGGTGGGGGAAGCCGTTAACGCAGCAGATGCCCATAGCAAAACAGCTAAGACCACCTACCGGTAGAAATAACTGGTCACCTCTTAGTCTTCATGGAGTTGCAGAGGAGCTCTTGAAGTTCCAGCGTGACAGGTTTGCAAAACACAATGCAGATAAAATCACTTCCCATACATTCTAATTCAGGGTGATTTCTGGAGCCAGTTAATGTGCCTGAGGGGCCTGCTCGTTCTGTTAAGGATACTTTCTTTCTTTCTTTTTTAAAAAAATAAATTTTATTAAGGATTATAGAGAAAAATTCATAACTTGATATCTTTCCCCTTATTTTAACCAAACCAAGACTTTTATATAGATACAATAGAAACACAAAAAAGGGGAGAGGAGAGAGAGAGAGAGAGAGAAAGAAAGAAAGAAAGAAAGAAAGAAAGAATAATACAGTGGAACCTCAGTTTTTGAACTGAGGATCAGTGGGCTGGCTGCAAAGTCAATGGGGGGGAAATGAAAAATGTGTCTCGGAAGCTGTTTGGCTTCCGAAAATCATTTCGAGAACCGGAGCAATTTACTTCCGGGTTTTCAGCGTTTGGGAGCCGAGGTTTGACTGTAATGAAAAGAATAGAAAAGAGGTTAAAAGAGAAAGATAGAAAAGTAAGATTCAGAAAGTAAAGAGCTTCTGATTCTTCACCTGTCTGCTATATAAAAACAACACAGTATTCACTTCGTCCAATCCTATATAAAACCCCACAAAACCACTTTATATAGACAAACATGATCTTCAATCCGCAAATCCAAATGTCATTATTTCATTTTCTTTCTCATGCCAAAAGTCTATGAGAGGTTTCCAGTCTTTAGCAAACGACTTTTCTTTGATTACACATGTCAGTTTCACCATCTCAGCCAAGTCTGTTAGTTTTAATAGACATTCTTCAATTGCTGGTGACGGCGATGTGTCCTTCCATCTTTGTGCTTCTTTGTTACGGATACTTCCCAGCTCCTTCAGTCTGCAAATGTGGGCGAGATATTTGCATGGCTGATTGCTTTGTGTTGGTGACTCTTGCCCATCCTCTCTGATGAAACCAGCCATAGGTGGAATGGTCACATGAGAATGGAGGGCATTACAAACACTTCCTTGCAGGAGGATGAGAGACCAACTGTTTTTAAGGCCATTAATAAAATGGCTCGTTTGACAAGTCTGTGTCCAGGGCAGCTGTTGACCAGCTCCATCTGGTACACCAGCCAAGACCCTACCTGCTTGTTCAGTGTCTCGCCAGAGTGGTACATGCTCTAGTTATCTATCTCCCGCTTGGACTACTGCAATGCACTTTACGTGGGGCTGCCTTTGAAGGTGACTTGGAAACCACAACTAATCCAGAAGGCGGCTGCCAGACTAGTGACTGGAAGCGGCTGCTGGGACCATATAACACCGGTCTTGAAGACCTACATTGGCCTCCGGTACGTTTCCAGGCACAATTCAAAGTGTTGGTGCTGATCTTAATTTAATTTATTTATTTTTAAGAAAAATTATTTTTATTAATTTTGTAAGATATAAAAAGATAACATAACATTACATACAGAAAAAGAATAAAAAAGAGAAAAAGGAAAAAGAAAAGGAAAAAGAAAATCATATTGTTCTTACATACCTGTACACATAACTTATTCTTTACATTATTGGGTGACTTCCCTCGGACCCTCCCATCGGGATTTCATTTCCATAGAATTCTCTAACAGTTTCTATAAACTAACATCTTAACCAGTATTTTCTTCTAAAACATCTATAATTAAACCTATTTCCTAAAAATTACAGCAAAAACCTATAACTACTTCCTTAGGCAATATTAAATATTACAATATTTATTCAAATAAATTTTAAATTTCTTCCAATCTTCTTCGATTGTCTCTTCTCCTTGATCGCGGAGTCTCCCAGTCAATTCGGCAAACTCCATAAAGTCCAGCATCTTCATTTGCCATTCATCTATTGTTGGTAGTTCTTGGCTCTTCCATTTCTGAGCAAGTAGTGTGGTGTAGTGGTTAAGAGCAGTGGACTCTGGTGAACCGGGTTCGATTCCCCGCTCCTCCACAAGCAGCTGCTGGGTGACCTTGGGCTAGTCACACTTCTCTGAAGTCTCTCAGCCCCACTCACCTCACAGAGTGTTTGTTGTGGGGGAGGAAGGGAAAGGAGAATGTTAGCCGCTTTGAGACTCCTTAAGGGGAGTGAAAGGCGGGTTATCAAGTCCAAACTCCTCCTCCTCCTCCTCTTCATGACCCTCGTGGTCCCTTCCAATTATATTCTATGATTCCACGAAGAAGCCAATTACAAAAGTAAAGTGTTATGCATTTCAAAGTCTACGATTCTATGATACATGTGGCAACAACAAACCAATCGAAATGTAAGAAGAGCCTTTCTGGATCAGAGCAAAGGGCCATCTAATTCAACATCCTGTTCTCACAGCCACCCACTTGATGCCGATGGGAAACTCGCAGGCAGGACGTGAGCAGAACAGCACCCTTTTCCACTCGCGTTCCTCACCCACTGGCATCCAGAGACATACTGCCTCCAACCCTGGAAGTGCAAGATAGCCGTTATAGCTGTCATTAGAAATAAGGGAATGAAAATAACGAGTAAGTAATAAAAGATATAAATACCCGAGTCACTGCAAATTTACTCCATTAATTAAAACTACAGGCGCAATTGTGTCTAGCGCTCACAATCCAACCAAAGCTAAATTTCTACTTTTGATTCCTTCCCACTGGAAACTCAGTAAATCATTAAGTGACAGCAAACATGTGCTGCTATGGCAGTGGGAGAGTCTTTAGCCAGTGCTGTAAACACCACACAGCTGGTGATGCTTGACCTTTCTCAGCAACCAAGCGCAATTCGTTATGAAGCCACATCGTTCGAAGAAGGGTCCTCTTTTCCCAAGTCCTGCTCTGCCTTCATGGCAGGTTGGCTGAGCAAGTAATGTATAGCGAGCTCTTCTGCCAAACGGAGCAAAACAGAAAGCATCTATCATGAAGCAAAACCACGCGTTAAAAACTCAACCAAATGTAAACTGAAGAGAAGCGGTTTGAAATGTAGTATCCAATTCAGCATGCATAAAACTTTAAATAGAAACCTGTTGGAAGAAGGGGGGGGGGAACCAGTTTAGAGCGAAAAGAACCCAGAGAGGCTGGCTGATCTCCCCTAGGAGAATATTCCAAAGTCATGGAGCTGCCACCAAGAAGGCCCTGGAGTTGCCTTATGGCCTAGGATGATGAAATGAATACTAAGATCTCCACAGCTGACCATAAGGAAACAGGTTAGCTCAGTTGGTTAGAGCGTGGTGTTGATAACACCCAGGTGGTGGGTTCAATTCCCATATGGGTCAGATGCATATTCTTGCATTGCAGGGGGTTGGACTAGATGACCCTGGGAGTCCCTTCCAACATGACACGTCTATGGCTCTATGAAAACAGGTGTCCAATGAAATTGATATAGAATTTGAATTATTTTCACGGGCAGCAGACAAAAGCCTGGCTGCCACATTTTGGACCCACTATTGTTCCTGACTTGTTTTTGAAGGCAGACCCACATGAATAACTGCGGCCGACAAAGTCTCCTCTACAAGGAGCCGGTAAAAGAATCTCATGGCCGTTGCCTCCACTAGTGTACTCAGAGAAAGCAATGTGCCAAAGAGCATCGCTAAAGCACATACATTCCCCTTCAAGCTGCTTGTTGCAAGATACGATCCCCCAAAGAACATTACAGGTTGCTGGATTCAGTTATCTCATATAAAAGACGCCATGGAACACTCCAAGAATATTGATATTATATTATTCAAAAATTCCAGCTGAAATGGCCTTGTAATATTATTGTCATTATTTTACCTGTAAAATTGAGAAGACTGGGTGTATTCGTCTTTTAATTGCTGTGTCAATGTTCATAATGGGTTTGCTTTTGTAATCTGAATGTATTTTATTTTATTTTATTTATTGCTGTTGTGGGCTTATATCCGAATAAAGATATCTTCATCATCCCCTTCAAGCTAAACCCTGTCTCGCAGTTCACAAGGATTCCCAAAAAACAGTACACCAGTCTTGTTAAAAAATACCGTATTTCGTATTTTTCGCTCCATAAGACGCACTTTTTTCTCCTAAAAAGTAAGGGGAAATATCTGTGCATCTTATGGAGTGAATGCTGGTCCCTGGAGCTGAATTGCCCAGGGGCCAAAAGAGGATCATGCTTTTTATTTTACAAAGAGAAAAGGGGGTGTTGAAAGGACCCCGCTCAGCAACTGATCAGTAAGAGACCGGGAGAGAGATAAGAGTCCCCGGCTCTCTTTCAGCCCCCCACCTCTTGTCTCCTTTGTTGAATGTGCTGCAGAGGGAGGTTGTTTGTTTCCCCAGCGACATGTGATTGGCTGATTAGATTATCTGTCTGGAAACTGTAGAAAAGGCTCCCTTTCCTTTAGAAGCTGCAGAAATGTGAGTTGAACCCCATAAAAATGGGGCTTTTCCTCTTTGCTTTTCCCCCTTTGCAAAAGGAGCTTTGCTTTTCCCCCTTTGCAAAAACTTTTAGCTGATCCTAACCCCCCCCCAAAAAACAGAGCTTTTAGAGGAGGAAAACCAGATTTTTTTTTCTTGTTTCCTCCTCTAAAAACGAGGTGCGCCCTATGGTCCGGTGCGCCCAATGGAGCGAAAAATACGGTAGTTTTTATTTAAACCTCCACACATCTCGTAAGTCCGTGTTTCTTACCATAAGAAAAAGGGTCTTGGGAAGTGTACCTTCTGGTAATCTGTCGGGCCTAGAAGTTGTCTTCTCTTGTTCACATGAGATGACTCCATTGTCATCTCCCATCCTTATAATATTGCCATCGTATTTTTTCAAACCTCTTCCCGTCCCCCCATTCTTCTTCAGAAGGTAGCACCTCTGGGAAGAAAGAAGTACCGATAAGCATTTTTTTTTTTTACCACAATGCTGTGTGTTTCCTGAGGGAAATGTGTACATGGGCAGCGTCAAATCCACAACCCCATCCCATCTGGAAGTTCCCAAAATATGTGCCGCCATGGCCCTGATGTTCTGAGGCCTGAGCCACTTTGTGAGGAATGTGGATGATTCTTGAGATTCTCTCACAGATCTGATGGTCTCATATTAATTGTGTGTGTTGGCTTCAAATCAGGCAGGGCTGGAAAGGATTTATTTGTACTGATTTGGAACTGATTGAATCTAGAATTACAAACTTGCAAAATCCAGAAAAAAATAATCCACTGAAACCTGAGACTCCACAAGCTGTTGATGGCACCTGCATACAGTTCTTAGTTTACATTTGGCCTGAGGGGACAAAGACCCCTTTTCATGTTAAGGGGGAGGGGACATACCAGGCTTCTTATGTGGGAAGAAGCTAAAGACAGAAACCTCTCATTCCAGCCCCAACTTTGGTCCCCTTTCCCAAAAAGGAAGCACTTCTCTACAGGAATCCCCTGTGCCGCCTGAAAATATTCAGTATCTTCATTTGCCAGCAAGAAAGAAAGCTGCCAAACAGCCCCAGGAACCCAAACAAAGTTCTGCGTAGACGTTATGTTGTTTTCAGTTTATTGTTAAGTTTTTAGGTGGAAATTTTGGTACTGTGTTGTAAACTTCTTGTTTATTGCAAACTTATTGCAAACCATAAAAATATCAATAAAAATGGTTCTGAAAAAAAGAAAAAAGAAAGGCACTTAAAGGTAAAGGTACCACTGACTGTTAGGTCCAGTCGCGGACAACTTTGGGGTTGTGGCACTCCTCTCGCTTTACTGGCCGAGGGAGCCGGCGTTTGTCCGCAGACCACTTCCGGGTCATGTGGCCAGCATGACTAAGCCGCTTCTGGCGAAACCAGAGCAGCGCACGGAAACGCCGTTTACCTTCCCACCAGAGCGGTACCTATTTATCTACTTGCACTTTGACGTGCTTTCGAACTGCTAGGTTGGCAGGAGCAGGGACCGAACAAAGGGAGTTCACCCCGTCGCAGGGATTCGAACCGCCGACCTTCTGATCGGCAAGCCCTAGGCTCAGTGGTTTAGACCACAGCGCCACCCGTGTCCCATGTAGAAAGGCACTTACACCTAGTTATTTATGCCCCACATTCAACTCCAGGTTGAATGAATGAATGAATGAATCTTTATTTACATCAGCCATCGGTTGTAGCAATAAAACAACAATATGATATACAAAGATCAGAAATAAAAAGATACATTTTAGGGTTTTGAATCATTAGTCAAATGGTGGATCGTATTCTGATTGCCCCAGTTAAAAACCTTGCAACTTTTGCAGTCACCTGCTCATCTTGATCTGCCAAGAGAAAGGACACTGTGGCAGTGGTTGGGCGACCTGGAATGGACAATAAAAGAGGGGTGATAATCTCACTCCTCAAGTCTTTATAAAGAGTGCAAGCCAGAAGGGCATGCGCCACCGATTCGGTGCTGCCATCTCCACAGGGACATAAGCATTTTTTGTGTGGAACCTGTTTGGAATCGTCCCTCGAGTACAGCTGAGGGCAATACATTCAATCTTGCAAGAGTAAAAGCATGTCTGTATTTTAGCATTGCTAAGTTATGCAGATAGGGTGCCCGAGAGTCGAAATGGGAAGGTGGAAAATAGATTGCTTCTCCAGGTTGAAGGAGCCCGCCGTTTAACAACAAACAAACAAGCATTTGGAGATGCAACATCTCGATTGGCTCACCGCCATATTTCTGAGATGCTTCACCAATGAACACCGCAGTGCTATTTGTGGTGTTTCTCTAGCGCAGGGGCCCTATCCTGTTCACCTCTTGCCTTGCACAGCATACCATGATGCGGGCAGTCTGCTAGAATAATATGTAACCCGCGAGATGAATCTCTTTGAGAAACATCTGTTCCCGCATTGCGCTCTGCACACCATTTGCACTGCTTCAGGTTTGCTCTTTCCGTCATCCCGCCTACAGACTGATGCTCCCCCTGGGAACAGCCTCACCTTGGAAATGTATGACAGGTGAAAAGGACAAAGAAGGAGATGAAGAGTTCTGACTGCCGCTGAGATTGTGAGCACACCCTGAGGATTTAAAGGGGGGGGGTAGGAATTTCTGGCTGCGTACACATTCCCTTCTGCTCTGCTCTGCTTTCGGAAGCGGTGCGCACACAATATTAGCCACATCTACCCCGTTATTTCTTAGGAAATACAGCATTTGGGTGAATTCCCCTACCACCACCACCAGAACCAGCTTTGGTGTTTTAATGGCATTTCTTTTCTTTTCCCCCTACAATTTTTTTATTAAATTTTCTGTTTTACTTTTTAGAATATTCTTTTAAGCAACCTTAAAATATCAACGCAGAATTCATCATGCGAAAATTCATGCGAAAGGCTGGACTGGATGAATCCCAAACTGGAATTAAGATTGCCGGAAAAAATATCAACAACCTCAGATATGCTGACGATACTACCTTGATGGCAGAAAGTGAGGAGGAATTAAAGAACCTTTTAATGAGGGTGAAAGAGGAGAGCGCTAAATATGGTCTGAAGCTCAACATCAAAAAAACTAAGATCATGGCCACTGGTCCCATCACCTCCTGGCAAATAGAAGGGGAAGAAATGGAGGCAGTGAGAGATTTCACTTTCTTGGGTTCCATGATCACTGCAGATGGTGACAGCAGTCACGAAATTAGAAGACGTCTGTTTTTTGGGAGAAAAGCAATGACAAACATAGACAGCATCTTAAAAAGCAGAGACATCACCTTGCCGACAAAGGTCCGTATAGTTAAAGCTATGGTTTTCCCAATAGTAATGTACGCAAGTGAGAGCTGGACCATCAAGAAGGCTGATCGCCGAAGAATTGATGCTTTTGAATTATGGTGCTGGAGGAGACTCTTGAAAGTCCCATGGACTGTAAGAAGATCAAACCTATCCATTCTCAAGGAAATCGGCCCTGAGTGCTCACTAGAAGGACAGATCCTGAAGTTGAGGCTCCAGTACTTTGGCCACCTCATGAGAAGAGAAGACTCTCTAGAAAAGACCCTGATGTTGGGAAAGATGGAGGGCACAAGGAGAAGGGGACGACAGAGGATGAGATGGTTGGACAGTGTTCTTGAAGCTACTAACATGAGTTTGGCCAAACTGCGGGAGGCAGTGAAGGATAGGCGTGCCTGGCGTGCTATGGTCCATGGGGTCACGAAGAGTCAGACACGACTGAACGACTGAACAACAACAACAAAAATATCAATGACTTCCCTTCTTCTCTTTCCATGGGTCATTTTGCATAACATAGCATATTTTATATAAACTAAACCATTCAGTATTCCATTATTGCATCCACCAAAACTTATGTACACCACTGAATTTACCTTAATGCTGTCAATGTTTTCAAACATACACAATTCCCCACCCCATATATTCAATAAACATTTTCCAATCTTCTTTAAACATATGTTCTTCTTGTTCTCTTATTCTATAGGTTAGGTCTGCAAGCTGCACATATTCCATCAGTTTAAGTTGCCATTCTTCTTTAGCTGGGACTTTGCTCATTTTCCATTTTTGGGCTAACAAAACACAGGCCGCAGTAGTGGAATACATAAATAACCTTTTTTTTTGACACCTGGGAATTTCTATTTGAATTATCCCCACTGGGAGCCAGTGTGGTGTAGTGGTTAAGAACAGTAGACTTGTAATCTGGTGAACCGGGTTCGCGTCTCCGCTCCTCCACATGCAGCTGCTGGGTGACCTTGGGCTAGTCACACTTCTCTGAAGTCTCTCAGCCCCACTCACCTCACAGAGTGTTTGTTGTGGGGGAGGAAGGGAAAGGAGAATGTTAGCCGCTTTGAGATTCCTTCGGGTAGTGATAAAGCGGGATATCAAATCCAAACTCCTCCTCCTCCTCCTCCTCCTCCTCCTCCTCCTCCTCCTCCTCCTCCTCCTCTTCTTCTTCTTCTTCTTCTTCTTCTTCTTCTTCTTCTTCTTCAAAAAGGACTCTGGTGTTTTTTTTAAAGTACTTTTAAACATTTCCCCCCAATTCATTATGAATTACTTCCTCAAAATCTTTTACCCTTTTACAGGTCCACTACTTATGAGAGAATATCCCCTCAGCCTCACTGCACCTCCAGCACTTATCTGATTTAGTCTTATATACATCTTAGCAAGTCTACTAGGCGTTAGGTACCATCTGTAAATCATTTCACGTAGTTCTCCGTCAAGGAATATCAAGCGGTAAACTTTAGATCGCTCTTCCAAAGTTCCCCCCAAAGATTAAAATCTATATTATGTCCTATATCTATTGGTGTTTTAATGGTGTTACAAGTTGGCAGTGCACACCTAACCTCTCTGCTCCCTCCCCTCTTAAAACCTTTTCTCTGGGATTCTTGATTTATTGATAAATCAGGTCCTCCCTCAAAGAGGGTACGTGTTGCGGTGTGACCTGGCAACCAAACCCTGTGTTGTGGGTGGGCACGATTGGATAGCCACAACACCCTATTGGTAGGTCCCTTGATGCTGGGTGTAATCAGACCAATGGGACGCTAGCGAAAGGGATTGAAGGACCTACATAAGCCCATGCATTGCACATGTCCCTGAGCTTCCTCTTTGGGCCAGTGCATAGAATCATAGAATCATAGAATCATAGAGTTGGAAGAGACCACAAGGGCCATCCAGTCCAACCCCCTGCCAAGCAGGAAACACCATCAAAGCATTCCTGACAGATGGCTGTCAAGCCTCTGCTTAAAGACCTCCAAAGAAGGAGACTCCACCACACTCCTTGGCAGCAAATTCCACTGTCGAACAGCTCTTACTGTCAGGAAGTTCTTCCTAATGTTTAGGTGGAATCTTCTTTCTTGTAGTTTGAATCCATTGCCCCGTGTCCGCTTCTCTGGAGCAGCAGAAAACAACCTTTCACCCTCCTCTATATGACATCCTTTTATATATTTGAACATGGCTATCAGATCACCCCTTAACCTTCTCTTCTCCAGGCTAAACATACCCAGCTCCCTAAGCCGTTCCTCATAAGGCATCGTTTCCAGGCCTTTGACCATTTTGGTTGCCCTCCTCTGGACACGTTCCAGCTTGTCAGTATCCTTCTTGAACTGTGGTGCCCAGAACTGGACACAGTATTCCAGGTGAGGTCTGACCAGAGCAGAATATAGTGGTACTATTACTTCCCTTGATCTAGATGCTATACTCCTATTGATGCAGCCCAGAATTGCATTGGCTTTTTTAGCTGCTGCATCACACTGTTGACTCTATGCATCGGAACACCTGCCCACTTCTCCCTATATTTAGGGCTTGCGCTTGACCTTGCTATGCTGTCGTGTGTCGTCTGTCGTTGTGACAGGAGCATGGCAGGAATTTCCCCCACTTGGCTGGTTGGCTGTTGCCATTTGGGTTTCGCCTGCTGCGTAGCAAACCGTCACAACTTGTAAGGTTGCGGATAGGCTCTGGTTCAGGTGATAGGGGTGGCAGAACGCTCTCGCCATCCCTAACTGAAGGGTATTCTGTTAAAGGAATCCAGGGACTCAATGGTTTGGTCAACCTTGAGAGGGGTTATGCCCGCACCTGAGTCCAGGGGGACATCTGGGTGGTGGACTAGCCTGACCCCGGCTTTCCGCTGTTCCAGGTGTTCACCCTAGGCTAGCCTATGTTGGTGCCCTGGGGGTCAGCGCTACCTGCAACGGTGCAGGGAGCTAGTCGAACCAGAGCCTATGCAACCGCTCACTTGCTGTAATCAATAAAGTTGTGGCCTAAATTCTTCCAAAAACCAAACAAAAAATTTGAGTCTTGTCTGAATTTATTTAAGGGGGGAGGTTAAAGGTCTACACATGCAAAGGACTTTTTAGTTTGTCAATGAACTGCAGCCATTCATTTCACCAGATGCTGCGACTTCACATCTACTGGTGTCATTGATGACGTCCGCAATAGGACCAAGAGAAAACCACTTAGAAATATGGCTAGAAATGACTCATAGTTCAGATGCCGGAGTGATGCTGACTGGCCGAAGGCTTTGATAATTTGGAGGGGGGGGTTGCAAAGAAATGACCTCTGTTTCCTTGGTCTGCCATGTGCAGCCAGAGCCCATTTATTAATTGTGGCTTTTGGGGGGGGCTGGGCATATTTGAGGGATTGCTACCCCTACCATTCCGCTCCTGAAATTAGCAGCAGAATGCACAATTTAGCCTTGCAATGCTGCTTAGATTTTGGCAGTTTAACATGTTGGCTGCTTTAACTTTGTTTTCAAAATGCATGTTTGGGATAAAGAGCATATTTACAAATTCAGGCTGAATAGGTCTGGTGGCTTCCTTCCCTCGAATCGTTTTTCTTGCAGTTTCAGTGCAAATGCATTAGAAAGAGCGCTCCCTTCCATCTGCAAAGATACGCGTTTGTTCCTGATTTGTTTTCTCCCTGCGAGTATTCGCCAGGGTTAACGGGGGTGAATTCCTTTCCATTTCCCCCTGTTTGGAGACATCCAGTCGTCTGTGGTCTTCTACACACTCAGTATTATTTTGTACACAATGTTCTTCCCACATAATGATGATTTCTGAACAGGATAAAATAGGCGCACAATTTCTAATGGGGATGGAGGAGCGTTCTGCCACCCCTATCACCTGAACCAGAGCCTACCCTCAACCTTACAAGTTGTGACGATTTGCTACGCGGCAGGTGAAACCCAAGTGGCACCAGCCAATCAGCCAAGTGGGGAAAATTCCTGCCATGCCGCTGTCCCAATGACAGATGACACACAATGGCACTGCAAGGTCAAGCACAAGCCCTAAATATAGGGAGAGGTGGTCAGGTGTTCCGATGCACTGGCCCAAAGAGGAAGCTCAGGGACACATGCATGGGGCTTATGTAGGTCCCTCGATCCGTTTGGCTAGCATCCCATTGGTTTGATTACACCCAGCATCGAGGGACCTACCAATAGGGTGTTGTGGCTGTCCAAACGTTCCCACCCACAACACAAGGGTTTGGTTGCCAGGTTGCCCTCTTTGAGGGAGGACACGATTAAGCAAAATAAAAGTGGAAGAATCATTATCAGCGGCGTAGGAAGCCTTTTCGCTGCCCGGGGCGGTGGTGTGGAGGCATCCCCCTGGGGGCGGGGGGTCACGGCGTGTGCGTCGTGACGCCACGATGCGTGGGGTGCACTGCGCATGCCCGGAATTTCCGGGCATGCGTAGCGGATCCGGCTGGTGCTGCTGCAAGCTGGCGAGCGGGCGAGTGAGCGGCGGGTCGGGCAGCCCCACGACCCACTGCTCGGTCGCCGGTTCACCGCGGGAGCAGCAGTGCCGGCTTGTGGGGCTGCCCATCTGGACGGGGTGCTGGGTGGCAGGGGAGGGGCCGGGGAGTGTCTCCCCCCTCCCCTGGAACCCAGGGTGCAGCGCCCCCTACGTCCCACCCTTCCTACACCAGTGTTTTTCAACCTTTTTTGGGCAAAGGCACACTTGTTTCATGAAAAAAATCACGAGGCACACCACCATTAGAAAATGTTAAAAAAATTAACTCTGTGCCTATATTGACTATATATAAAGTAATTCTCTTGAATAGGAATCAAATAAACAAATTTTCCCCACGGCACACCAGACAACATCTCGCGGCACACTAGTGTGCCGCGGAACAGTGGTTGAAAAACACTGTCCTACACCACTGATCATTATGTTTCAAAATCCTGTAATTTAAACGTACAGTCTGCTTCATTCACGTGCCAGATTTATGAAATGCCTGATTTCCAATGGTGGGTGGGTGGGTGGAATTAGTGAGCAACGTTATCCGTGAGTATTTTGAGCACCTGTAATCTCCTGTATTTCTGCCAAAGCAGACAAGCTGGCTGTGTGCCAAGACTGTCACAGAACAGACCAAAGAGATTGGGGTGTAGATGGCAAGCTCTGGGAAACTCCCACTGTGCTTGCGGCAGTGTGATTTGGCAGCTTAAAAAAATCAAAAATTAAATCCAAGGTAAAACAGGATCAGAAATGTCACGTAGAGCAGGTCGGTGTAGACATAAAGCAGCTGAGTATTTACATTACGTGTAATTTTAATTACCATACTTTTCCGTGTATGAGACGAGGTTTCTTTTTTTAACTCTAAAATAATGTTGAAAACCAGGGGGCGTCTTATACAGGGATAGTGCATATGTGGGACAGGCAATTGTTTGCAGCTGCAAAGGCTGCTTAGGATTGGCTGCTGCTACGGGAATTGTGTGATTGGCAGCTTCGGGTGGGTGATTTTCAGGGCATTCCCCTCCAAAAATGACCATTCCCCACATCAAATGGGGTGCGCATTTTGCATGGTCGTGCGCAGCCCCCTTAGATCCCACAGCAGCACCTGGCAGTTCGGACTGGCACCACATTCCCGGGCAAGATACCTGTGGTCTCTGCCCAGGGGAGTACCCAGGATCAAAACTAGGGGGGGGGGGCAAGCCATGGTCGTTCAGGTTGTGACATTTCAGCACGGAAAGGCAAATGAAACCAAAATTTTAGGAAAATTATATATAATTATAGCAGTGCTTTAATACGGTAGTTATTACAATTATTTGCTTGAATTTTTTTTAAAATTTTTTATTCTAGTTACATGTCTTATACCAGGGGTGGCCAACTCCCAAGAGACTGTGATCTACTTTCAGCAGTGATCTACCCCCGTTTTTGGGGGGTTCAGCTCAAAGTTGTTGACCTTTTTCGGGGATGAGGAATGCCCCGTTTTTTAGGGGTTCGTTTCATTTTTAGATTACTGACCATATTATGTAAACAGCAAACAAAAACAGCTTCAAAAAACAGAAAATTCACCCCCCCCCCAAACAGAAAGCCCCAAAATGGCTGAAAAACTCAGTTTCCTAGGATCCTCAGCCATCGCAACTCACCCTGCAAGGGAACTGTTTCCAAAGCTCCTTTGCAACGATCAGCCGGCACGGCGCAACACGCACACACACACACACGCACACACACACGCAGTGGCCGGCTGCCGGCAGAGCTCAATTGTTATTTAGATTTTGGGAGGGGGAGAAAGACCGGTAGTTGAGCTTTTTAGGAGAGCTTTTTTTTCCCTTTTAGGCTGCCGATAACCATTTTATTATTATTATTATTTGCTTCGGGGGGGCAGGTGCCCCCTCCTGCCCCCCCTTGGGTACGCCCATGTCTCCGCCTACCCCAGTCAGCTGCCAATTCCGCCTGGGGAGGTGTTGCCAGGGGGATTGGCCAGGTGGGAGGAGGGACCACACAGTACACAATAGAGGGTGTAGCTTACCTGAGAAGCAGCAGTCGCCTCCAGAGCTTCTCTCACCCTCCACTCCCTCAATTAACGCTTATTTTGCTGGTTAACCTCCTCTCCACAGGTACGCAGGCGCTGCTATGTCATGGCCGCTGTTGAAGGGCCGGAAAGGAGCTTCCCTGCATTGGCAGGTTTTGCCTTTCCCGTAGCAATTCGTCACAAGTTTGGCGGTCGCAGGCTGCGACGAACCCCACCCCTCAATTACTAAAATCTTGTCCAAAAGGGTACAGGGTTATTTGTGGGGCATAGGAATTCGTTCATATTTTTTTTTTCAAAATATAGTCTGGCCCCCCACAAGGTCTGAGGGACAGTGGACCGGCCCCCTGCTGAAAAAGTTTGCTGACCCCTGGGATAGAGCGTGATGCTGATAACGCCAAGGTTGCAGGTTCGATCCCCATATGGAGCAGCTGCATATTCCTGCATTGCACGGGGGTGGACTGGATTATCATCAGGGTCCCTTCCAGCTCCATGATTCTATGATCTGCAGGTAGGGGACACTAAATATGAAAGTCTCCCCCTCATTTCTTAAAGACGTTTAGACTTGAGAAAGATCCTCACAGATCTTTCGTATCCTCGTGTGTTGGATAATATAACCTGTTGTTTATCTACGATTTGTTTAGCAAGCATAAAGAGAAGAGTTCATGCATTACAAAAGTTTACACAAAGTTTTCCCCTCCTGCCCACCTTACCATCCTACAATCTAAGTAAACACAGACCCCTACCACACAGGTGCCGGCAACTCACAATGTCACACCATATGGGGACATAATCTTGCTTTTAAGGGGGTTTGAATTCCAGAACAAATTCCAGATTGCATGCTGGATAACTGAGCGGAATGTGGCTGGGGATGGAGATATCTCTCGGGGGGTGCAGCATCGAGGAGCCTCAGTTTCCCCTCTGCATTTGCACCCTCTCGTGTGGTTACTGGAGTGGAGCCCAACTCCAGGGTTGCCAGACTCCAGGGAACCTCGCATTACTAGAATTTGGTGCCTTCTTTCCAGTCTATTGGGGCCAAATAGCCTTTATCCCCCCCACCGGGCACTTTGCTGATGAATGATAAACACACGCGGTAATTAAAACAGCATTTTGCCAGAGGAAATCTGGAAGTTGTCAGTAGACTGGAGCTGAAATTACACAGCTGCAGTTGTCCCAGACTGCTCCTTCCCATTAATAGCAGTCCCGTCAGAAGCACTGGAAACGGGACCTTTCTGCAACTTGCAGCCCAGCCCTCCCAGGTCACACAGGGCAGAGCAGCCATCACCTCGGATTACATCCTTGCCCTACAAGGTCCTCTTTAAAGGGACCTTTGCATCAACAGACCCTCCAAGTGTCCCTATTTTCCAGGGACGGATTTATTGAAGCCGTCCCAGTTTCTGATTTGATCCCAGAATGTCCCGCTTTCCCTTAGGGCATTTAATAATAATAATCAAACCTGCAACCTTGGCATTATCAGCACCATGCTCTAACCAACTGAGCTATCCAAACTGACAGTTCAGTGTTTGCAATCAGGCTTCAAAGGTACCCTCTCAGTTAACAATGCATGCTAATAACTGCCCCCACAGGGCCCTCCTTCTGCACGTACGCCCCCGTGACACCGGAAAAAGGAGAAAGGGGCGTGCAAAATTGGGCTTGTCCACACTTCCATTTTCCCCCTGCCTAGAAAGTGGTTTTGCCTTTTCCATGGAACTTTCGCCCAGAAAACCTGCTCTTTGGGGCTGAATCGGAACAAACAGAAATTTGCGAAAACCCAAATTCTGTTTGTCCCGATTCAGCGCTAAACCATGGGTTTTCCCAGGATCCCTGGTTCCCATGGCCAGGGTTTAGAAGACTTTTATTGAGAACTGAAATGCGTTGAGGAAAGAAATATAAGCATGCTAGTGGGCTGGAATTAACAAAAGACTGTATCACACACAGTTTGGGCCTACCTTTCCCCATCTTAGCTTATGTATTTTTAAAAGGGGTGGGATGATCAGAAGAGCCTCAGGAGCAGACTTTAGTAATCTTTCATAATATGGCGCTCAGCACCCGGCACCACCCTAAATCCGGCTCTGAGAGGCTGCTGGATCAGACCAATGGTTCCAGCATCCTATTTCATGGTGGCATGTGGAAAACCAACAAGCAGGATTCAAGCACGAGTTCCCTTCTATATACTACTCTTCTTTCTTCCCGTGTTTAGATATCTATTTCACAACAATGGTTTTCGTTGTGGCCGTTTTCATGTTCAAATATTTTTTAAAAAACCCAGCCTATCTTGTGGTCTTTTGATGCTCAGTAATCGCCCATCTAAAATTACTCTCATCAAGGGAAAAAGGGAGCAAGGAATGGCTTTTTTTGATGTAGGTGCCAAGCCCAGCTGAACTCCCAGGGTACAGGGCAATACAAAAAAGACCATCTAAAGGAGCTACCGCCGACTTACGGAGTCTTAGTGGGGAGCCTAGGCTTCTAGAGAGGCTTAATTGGTGGTTCCCCTCAGACCTAGGGAGAGGTCCGGATTTCAGATTACGCAGTGATTTGAAGCAAACCTCCCAGTTCACATCTGATGGATGGTGCTGAAGTTGAAACTCAGACATGCAGATTAGATCACATGTCTACAAACCTTCCCAGAGCATGAGGTGGCCTGAGGGCTTCCCTGGTGTTTTTTCTCTCTTTCTCTTTCCTTTAAAACAAACATTTCCAGCTGCTTTGAGTGAGGAGCTCTGGGAAGAAGCCTATATTATGATGAGCCACCTCTTCCAGGGGTTCCCCCCCCCATCAGGTGGTTTCAGAAAGTGTGGCAAGCTTTGCCCTTCCTAGTTCACAGGATTGTAGAGTTGGAAGGGATCTCAAGAGTCATTTAATCCAACACACACACACAGAGAGAGAGAGAGAGAGAGAGAGAGAGAGAGAGAGAGAGAGATCAGGCATTCTGGTCTACTCAGCAGATCAATCATGGGCGTACCTGGGGCGGGGCAGGGGGGGGCAGTTGCCCCCCGAAGCAAATTTTTTTAAAATGGTTATCGGCAGCCTAAAAGGGAAAAAAAGCTCTCCTCCTGAAAAAAAGCTCAACGGCTGGTCTTTCTCCCCCTCCCAAAATCTCAATAACAATTGACCTCTTGCCCTCTTGCCGAGGCACAGTTGGCCACTGTGTGTGTGTGTGTGTGTGTGTGTGTTGCGCCGGCTGTTTCCCCCTCTCTCATGCCGACAAAGAGCTGGTGTGCCTATCAGAGACCGGATCCTAGCCTGCACCCTGCTTGGTCAAATGGGGATGCAGGCTGAGACTTGGGCAGTGTCAGGGGGTGAATCCGAGAGCTGACCGTGGTCTTAGCCTGGGTTCTCATCCTTCCTCGTCTGCCTGCTTTCTGTATCCACTCTACATAGTGCTGGCAACAGAGGAACAGTTTCTGAATTTGCCGGGATTCATCGTTGCAAGGGAGCTTGGGAAACTGAGTTCCCTTGCATGGTGAGTAGTTCCTTTGCGAGGACTGAGGATCCTGGGAAACTGAGTTTTTCAGCCATTTGGGGTTTTCTGTTTTTTTGGGGGGAGTTTTTCTGTTTTTTGAAGCTGTTTTTTTTTTTTGAAGCTGTTTTTGTTTTTGAACCTGAACGACCATGGCTTGCCCCCCCCCCCTAGTTTTGATCCTGGGTACACCCCTGAGATCAATACTGTTTGATCCAACACGTGAGAGTTGATTATGTTTGTTTTTGCTCATGGAAAGGGCAGGAGTTGGAAATTTCCTTCAGAGAAACCTAATGACTTGGGATCTAGACTTCTCTGGAATTTATCTTGCAGATGCAATTAGGATTTAAAAACCTTCTCCTGCCACTAGATAGTCGGCGTTTCCAAACAGAGAATCTCCCCCATGCATGTAAAGGTAAAAAGGTAAAGGACCCCTGGACGGTTAAGTCCAGTCAAAGGCGACTATGGGGTTGTGGCGCTCATCTCGCTTTCAGGCCAAGGGAGCTGGCGTTTGTCCACAGACAGCTTTCCGGATCATGTGGCCAGCATGACTGAACCGCTTCTGGCGCAACGGGACACCATGATGGAAGCCAGAGCACATAGAAACGCCATTTACCTTCCCACCACAGCAGTACCTATTTATCTACTTGCACTGGCATGGTAGGTTGGCAGGAGCTGGGACAGAGCAACAGGAGCTCACTCCATCACGGGGATTCGAACCGCCGACCTTCTGATCAGCAGGCCCAAGAGGCTCAGTGGTTTAGACCACAGAGCTAGCCACGTCCCCCCTTTTTTACCTACATGCATGTATGCACAAGCACACATGCAAAGTCTCTGAACCTCCGCCTCACAGAGATCAACCTTTCAGTTGTAGAAGGCTGTATCCAGCATTCTCTGACTGCAAGGGCACTTTTGCTAGTGGTGAGTGAGTATTAATGATGCACGACAGTGAATGTTGCACAACATTTGCACTAGTAGAAACAACTGGGCAATCTGTGGTGCTACAGAGATATCTCTTGTGTAACAATGTTCCACTGGTGCAAAACATTTAATCGGCAGAGCTGTCATTTTCTAGCTGAAAAAGAAAATCATTCTGACCTGATCTTAGAGCTACATTTCCTGGAGCAAACATTAATCTCTAGGTGCTTCCAGTTTGACGTTCTTTTTCAACACTGCATGTAACTTTGTCTTCTGAATAAATTGCCTTTCGCCAGATCAGGTGAACGAACTCACGAGTAGCTCAGTTAAAGGAATGAAACAAAATTACAAGGCAGATGAAAATGTACCTAACATGATTTTAAAAATAATTTATGCCTTATGAAAAGTTTCTTTTTCTTGATGATGGCATACAGCCTGAGTCACATCCCCCTCAGTCTGCCTTCATCCCCCCAGAAAATTAAAATCCAATTTCGTTTTTTGGGGAAAACCACTGTTACTAAGCATGTTAAAATCGAGGAGAATTGTTTTTAAAAGTCACATACTTTACAGTTATTGAAACAGTTGTGTCAGAATTGGTCGTTTTTCACATTTTAAACAGATATTCCAAACTTATGAAATTCCCAGTTACAATATTGGCTCCAGCTTTTTCAGATATATGCCTTCTTTGTAAACAAAAACAAAAGTTTCTGAGGCAGCATTTATTTTTTAAATAAGATTATTTCAGAGAAGGGAGAGGGAATACTTTCTGTGCGCTGCCCAGGCACCAAGTTTAAACCCTGGAACTTGATTACAATTGTTGTGTTGCCAGCCTCAAAATATCTATTTACCACTTTGTGTACAAGACATCCATTGTTCTGCAAGGTCAAATTTTGCTTCCAACCCTGCTCTCTCCCCAAGGACTGTGAGCCAGGGGAAATGATCACAATTTCTGCTCACCTAAACATTTTCCTAGAAATTAAGCAATCCCTGTGAGGTTCTGGAACCCTCCATATATGCCAAGAACAATTATGTGGCTATATTCCAGGCCCGAGAGACCTTCAAATGGACACCACATTCTCTCGGGTTTTTCTGCAGAACGGTTTGTATTATCTTGTGGCCAAGTCACCGCGCAGTGCTGAAACATTTGAAGGCTCCCTCGTTCAACAAACTGCAACAGAGATTTCTGGAGGGAGCTTGTGTGTCGCTAGCTAGAGCAATCTCCCCGGAAAAGGAGCTCTTGGCTTTCGTCATTACAGGGACAACGTTTTGGCAGATTTTAGGATAGTATTTCTGCACAGATGTAACTGGCAGGGAAATGGCAGAGTTTAGCTGGAAAAAGCAGGTCAACTGGTCCAGAAAACTGCTTCGGAGGAAGAGGAGGTCTTCTGGATCAGGCCAAAGGTCCATCTGTCCCAGGATTCTGTTCTCACAGTGGCCAACCAGATGTCAGGGACACATCTGTCAGGGACTGGCTGGAAGAGGAAGAGTGGTGGAAGCTGCCCACCCAAGAGCCCCTCAGGGAGGACACAAAAGAAAATGGCTTAGATCCTGGCTCCTGGTGGTGGGACACTGAAGAGCAGTCTGCAGAAGGGACATAGAATCATAGAATCATAGAGTTGGAAGAGACCACAAGGGCCATCCAGTCCAACCCCCTGTCAAGCAGGAAACACCACCAAAGCATTCCTGACAGATGGCTCTCAAGCCTCTGCTTAAAGACCTCCAAAGAAGGAGACTCCACCACACTCCTTGGTAGCAAATTCCACTGCTGAACAGCTCTCACTGTCAGGAAGTTCTGACAGTGAGAGCTGTTCGGCAGTGGAATTTGCTACCAAGGAGTGTGGTGGAGAAGCCGAGAGGTGCTAGACCCGGGTTCTGACTGATGTGAGCGGCTTGGACTTGGCTATCGGGTGATTGCTCAACAACATTTTGTGTTTGGATTTTCACCTCTTGAAATATGGCAACCCTATAAGTGTTTCCCAAACTTGGGTCTCCACTGGTCCTGCTAGTTAGGGTTCATGGGAGTTGTAGTCCAACAAAAGCTATGGCACACCTGCCCCCATTGATTTGCGTTGTGGCCACTTCTGGCTCCCACACCAGCAGTGCCTTAAAGCGATCTATCAATTATGCAACTTAAATAAAGATGCATATAATTTTTTTTGATTTGCTGGTCACACACCTGTGGCATGAAGACAGCAAATCTTATCCCAACCTGATCCTGGTTTCTGAGCAATTCTGGCTACTTCTGGGGGACCATTGTGTGTTTCTCAGTCATTTCTCACCTACCTTCCTAATCATGAGGGCTTGGAGTTCATGGTCATAAACTTGCTGGGCAGGGGGGCGAGGATATTTGAGATTCTCCGAATGCAGGCCGGCTAGTGTGCCTGATGCCAAATTCCACACATGGGTCTGTTTTCCATTAATTGTCACACTAATTTCAGCCATGTTCCCTAGTATTTGAAAGATTATTCAGTAGAGGGATAAAAAAATATATATTACCAATAACTGATTGTGATGATGAACTGAATGCACTTTCATTTACTTGGACTGCATCACAACCAAAGAATTTAATGGTTTCTTTCGACTGCACCGCAGCAACAAATAATTTGAAACACATTATCCCAAACAAGAGATTGCAGAAACCAGCTAGGACAATCACATTTACAAGGCGTTGCGTTGTGCAGGAGCTACGGCCGCTTAAAAATACAGCTAAAAAGTTTTGTCTCTGATGAACGATTAATCAGGCCACTTAACCAATTAACATTTCTGGCATGGCGGGCGAAATATTCCTGTTTTCTTAAGGAGAAGCAAAACAGAAACTGTAGTCCTCGGGCCACACAGTTTCTTGAGACTGCTCAGGAGTGTAGTTGAGCAGAGCTGGGAAAAGCTAGTTTCTGCCCTTAATGATGGTGTGAAATTAATTTTTAAAATTACAAAATTGTCCAATAGCACCTTAGAGACCAACTAAGTTTGTTCTGGGTATAAGCTTTTGTGTGCATGCACACTTCTTCAGATACACGGAAACAGAGGTCACCAGACCCTTATATAGAGTTAGAGGGTGGGGTAAGGTTTTTCTCAGAAGGGTAGTAGGAGATGGGTGATTGACTCAATGGGTATGGTTTGAAAATGGTTTGAAAAGAGGGAAAGAAAATGCCTTCTTCCTTCGTTCATACAGTACGTACATGGTTCCACCCTCCTCATTTTATCCTCACAGGTTACACAGAGAGAACGTGAGCTGCCCAATTATAAATAATTTAAATCGTTTACCAAAATGTTGTCTCCCCTTTGCTAATTGTTGAGCATAATTTTTTTTAAAAAATATCATTTTTATTAAATTTTCCACTTTAACAAACCAATCAAATCACACTGAATATTCCAAATTATACATAAACATATCAAATAGTCCAAATATTCTGCCAAATTATAAAAATAAAATAAAATTGTACTTCCCATGCTTCAAACTTGGAGAGGTCTGATCAACATCAAATTTCTGTTGCTTTCTATAGTCCTTTCCGATGATTCCCTTAATTCTTCCTGATATTATCCTAATTGTTGAGCATAATTTATTTTCTCCTCAACTGACAAAGAACGGACACAGGGTCTGGTGGGAGGGGGCAGAATAATTTACTGGCAGCACTCACTTGCATATACTTTTCATTCCCACTGCATTCCTGACACACCAGTTGCCTTGACTCTAGGGCTACCTTGTGCAAAAAAGGAGCAAGGCCCCAGCTCTAGTCTTTGCAGGTTGACCCTCAATGCCATATATAACAACAAGAACAACAACAACAATAATTTGCCTACCCTCCCACATTTTTCCAATGAGAAAATAGGGACATCCTATTCCATACCCTCCAACATTTCCCCAATGAAAATAGAGATGCCCCCTCCAACATTTCTCCTGTGAAAATAAGGATGTCCTATTCCATATTCCCCAACTTTCATCAGATGATGTTAGGGAGCGTCTCCACCCCCATCGTTCAGCCTGGACACTGAGGTCCAGCTCCAAGGGCCTTCTGGTGGTTCCCTCACTACGAGAAGTGAGGTTACAGGGAACCAGGCAGAGGGCCTTCTTGGTGGTGGCGCCCGCCCTGTGGAACGCCCTCCCGCCAGATGTCAAGGAAACAAACAACTATCTGACTTTGAGAAGACATCTGAAGCCAGCCCTGTTTAGGGAAGTTTTCAATGTTTGATGTTTTACTGTGATTTTAATGTTCTGTTGGGAGCTGTCCAGAGCTGCTGGGGAAACCCAGCCAGATGGGTGGGGTATAAATAATAAATTATTGTTGTTGTTGTTGTTGTTATTATTATTATTATTATTATTATTATTATTATTATTACTACTACTACTACTACTACTGCAAGTGTGTTGGCTAGGTGGGGCAAGAACATCACTTTTCCTTTCCATTTTCCATGCTTGGGTTTTCTGTTGGGTGTCTGCTCTTGGTAGGATTTTGTGTTGGTACTGAAGACTCCCTTGGCATTGCCAGGCAAGGAAAAGGAACTAGCTTAGGCACTGGACAGTGTTTTGCCCATCAAAATCCATCTGCTATTTGAACAGATGTCTCCAAGGATGGGTGACTTTAGGTGTGCCTTAGGTGTGCCTTAGGTGTGCACCTAAGACTAGATCATCAAGGAAGAAGCAAGAGATCCCACCAATTTCATCACACAGAAAGGGACCATATACAGACTCTTTGCTGCCTAGGCATTGCCTGCTTCCTTATATGCCTTTAGCTCAGGGCTTAACAGTAAATGACCAGAGGAAATCTGAACATGGCAGCTGCTTCCTGGATGGATTTCCTATGTAGCTGATGGTCACCTTTAGAGGGTATTTCTTGCTCCATTTAGTGTTAATGAAGTGCTGACTTTCCTTTGCTTATTTCCTGCAGTGATGGGCTGTGTTGTTCTTGTTTTCTAAGGCAGGCGAGGATGGTAGCAAGATGAGCCACCTTAATTTGGGGGTGTTACATAGTTGCGTGTCAAGGTCCCCAAACCACCCCTCAAATAACACACACTTCACACAGGAATTTAAGTTTAAGGTTTTTGGCATAATTTTGGCCACAACTTTATTAAAATACAAAATGTGAGTGGTTGCTTAGGCCTTGGTTCCGACTATCTGTCCCTGCCTGGGGACAGACTGACATCCGCCCGAGCTTGCAGAAGTCAGTAAAGGGAAAAGAGAATGGGGGCCAGGGGATCGCGCCCACCCCACACCTCTCCCCTAATGTTCCCAGGGGCTCTTGCGTGGCCCTAGCGCCTGACCAGGGGGTACGGACAAAAGCATGGTGAGCCCCTGGATTCCTTTAATGGAATTCCCCGTGCAGTAGCAGCATTGGAGGGGCAGCCACAGCCAATCCTGACACCTCCACCAACCAATTTTAACCAATGCCTAACCGCAACCTTACAAGTTGTGACTAATTGCTACGCAGTAGGCGAAAACCAGATGGCACCAGCCAATCAGCCAAATGGAAAAATTCCTACCAGGCCTGTGCCCCAGAAGCAGACGACCCCATGACAGGCATAGCAAGGTCAACGCAGAAGCCTAAAATTGCAGGAAGGGAGGGCGGGTGATCCGATGCACGCAGCGAAGAGGGGCTCACGCTGCGTGCCAGAAACATATATAGCCTCTGGGCTGTCCATCAAAACTTCCAACATTCAATTCTCCCCAACAACCCACAGAACCCAATCATAGTCCTTGGCCATCTAAACGATCCCACCCAGCAACAGAGAGGTGTCTTGGTGGCCCCCACCGCAACACGTGCTCTCCATGAAGGAGAACTCGCTTTGTCTTTTGTTTTGTCGCTTTCGATTCCAAAAGCGGAATCAAGTGCCAAGTTACCAGCACATTGATTTCTCCATGTTAAAGATTGCAAACACTCTTGAGGTAACATAAAGGAAAATCTCCATTGTGTTATCCAGATGCATTAGTGACTGAGGAAATGAAATCTGATTAGCTTTTTCTTCTTCTTTACGTTAAGTCTTTTTTGTTTGTTTTTTGTTTTTTGAGAGTTTGGAATAACCACTGTTTTCTATATGCTAACTTCAGACCAGAAAGTGTAGTACTGGGCCCTAGGTTTGTTTGTTCATTTTTAAATAGAGCTAGATGCCCAACAAAAAGGAGACATGAGGTGCTGAAATGTTCTTTGGACTTTCTCCTGATGCACCAAGTTTGTTCCCAGGAGGTCTGAAAAAATCCCCACATTATTTCATTCTGTGGATCTGTTTACTTTTGTCCAGTTGCGGTCACAAACTGGCAGCAGTAACAGAAAGCGACTCTCTCCCCAGATGAGGAGAATGCGGGAAGGGAGATTTTCTTCTTACTCTTTCAAACAGATTAAGAAACTGCCAAACACTGGAGTGTGGCAATGTATTCATGTTCCCCTAAATGTGGATGACAAGACTTCCCTGCGAAGAAAACGAATCTGCCCCTCTTAATCTCACCCAAAGCTCTTTCTTCCCATTTATTGTAAAATGCAGCCATTCTGACTCATACTTTAAGGAAAAAGCAGGAGATGCTTGTCTCTCTGTGCATCAACCAAAAAGAACCATCTATGTTTTTCAACCTACTTGAGTTTGTCAGTGGCTTATGTGCTTGGTGTGAGCATCACAATACCAGAGGTTTTCATCTGTGAGCAGGGTTGTCTAAGCCTTCTTGGAGAGTTACCAACTCGGAACAAACAGCAATTGATGGAAAACGCAAGTGCGAATGGGCCCTGAGTTTGTGAACTTTGTCAACCTCCACCAGGGATGTGGTCTTCCAGATGTTGTGGGCTACAACCCCTATCATCCCTATCAGCAGTGCTGATGGTGGCTAATGGGAACTGGAACTCCAGCCGCATCTGGAGTGGCAGCTGTCATTTGCCAGGAGTCAACTTTGCTTGATGAACAGCAGCCTGAAGGGGTGAAGGCAGAGTGACTCCACACAAAGCTGATCAGCCTTCACAGAGGAGGAGGAGGAGGAGGAGGAGGAGGAGGAGGAGGAGGAGGAGGAGGAGAAGAAGAAGAAGAAGAAGAAGAAGAAGAAGAAGAAGAAGAAGAAGAAGAAGAAGAAGCTGGTTGGTGCTGACGGGAGTTGTAATCCAATGATATCTGGAGGACAAGAAGTCTTTGCCAAACCTGTTTACTGTCAAGGTCCAGCAGGCAGAGGCCATTCTAAGTAACACCAGAGCACACCTCTCCTTCGAACCTGGAATTAGTTGGGGAAACTATGCAGCAGATGTGCTGGAATCTGGATTGTAGTGGAAAGAAGCATCACTCTGTTGGGGTGTGGGAAACGTCTTGCAGAGCATCTCTCCGTATCAAAACATGCACCGTAGTTTTGAGAGGGAAGAAGAAGAAGAGTTTGGATTTGATACCCCACTTTATCACTACCCGAAGGAGTCTCAAAGCGGCTAACATTCTCCTTTCCTTTCCTCCCCCACAACAAACACTCTGTGAGGTGAGTGGGGCTGAGAGACTTCAGAGAAGTGTGACTAGCCCAAGGTCACCCAGCAGCTGCATGTGGAGGAGCGGGGATGCGAACCCGGTTCCCCAGATTATGAGTCTACCGCTCTTAACCACTACACCACACTGGCACTGATGAGAGCCAGCTATCTCCAGCCTTCTTAAACAGAGCTCTCAGCAGCAGTCAGATGCTGGAAACAATGTCTGTAGTTCCTGGCCCTACCTTGCTTCTTCCTGCTCTTCATATGGACCCTTGGCTCTGCAACCATCAGGATTCCCTGACCTCTGGATTGTCAGACTTCATATGTGGATTCTGCTCTCAGGCAGGAGTTCCTCAGAGACTCCTGGCCCCTGCTTGGTTGGCAACAGAACTCAGAGCTATGACAACAGCTCTCCCCATCCCTGACACACATATATTATTTCTGAAAACCCAGCTGATATGTAGTGAGGTTTAGGTTCTTCAGTGTCCCATGAAAGCTATACTGTAATTTTAGATGGATGTTCACAAGTTTCTGTGCATCATCATCATCATCATCATCATCATTTTAATTATTTGTACCCTGCCCCTCTGACTGGGTTGCTCCAGCCACTCTGGGCAGCTTCCAACATATATAAAAACACAATAAAACATTACATATGAAAAAGCTTCCCTATACGGGGCTGCCTTCAGATGTCTTCTAAAGGTTATATACAGGTGAAACTCGAAAAATTAGAATATCGTGGAAAGGTTCATTTATTTCAGTAATTCAACTTAAAAGGTGAAACTAATATGTGAGATAGACTCATGACATGCAAAGCGAGATATGTCAAGCCTTTATTTGTTGTAATTGTGATGATTATGGCGTACAGCTGATGAGAACCCCAAATTAACAATTTCAACTTTGGGGTTTTCATCAGCTGCACGCTATAATATCACAATTATAACAAGCATAGGCTTGACATATCTCGCTTTGCATGTCATGAGTCTATCTCATATATTAAACTCCAGTACCGGTAGCTAATGAAAACAATTGCTTACATAAATGGACTTTCCCACACTATTCTAATTTTTCGAGTTTCACCTGTAGTTACTCATCTTCTTGACATCTAACGTGAGGGTGGGCACCACTACTGAAAAGGCCCTCTGCCTGGTTCCCTGTAGCTTCACTTTGCACAGGGAGGGAACTGCCAGAAGGTCCTCGGAGCTGGATCTCAGTGTCTGGGCTGAATGGTGGGGATGGAGACGCACCTTCAGGTATACAGGACCGAGGCTGTTTTGGGGAAGGGAGCAAAAGGAAAATGTGGCTGTAAAGTCTGAATAGGGCAAGGACTTGTTTTGAGCAAACCTGTCTCGTTGGCCAAGTTTTGTTGACTTCTTTAATGTTAATGAAACTTGCATGGGTCTGTGGAGCACTCACAATCACTGACTGCGATTTACGAGCTTAGGGGGTTCCAGCAACAAGATGAACGTTGAGTGAAAGCAGCTGGGCTTTGTGTTTTACCTTCACTGCTGATTTTTTTACATTCGTGTCCAGGAATTGTTCTGTGTCCACTTGCAGCACTATTCCAATAAGCTCTTCTTAACTGTTAAGGCTTAAATGTATTGAACCATACTTGCAGTCTTCGCTTGGCATTCTAGACTGAGATGAGAGAGAGAGCTGCATTGTCCAGTTCTTAAAATTAGCATAATCCCCATCTCAAATGCCGAGCCAAACTACTTTGGCTGGCATTTAGAGAAGTCCGCAGCAACCTGCGTATGTTTTCCCCCTCTGAAATATAGGCAGAGATTCTTGCTTAGCTGCACACAGCTCCACTAAGCTTTCCAATATTCAGGATGCTACCTGAGGGGGCTTAATTTGCACATAGGTCGCCGAGATATTGCAGACAGGTTATTACAATACAGGCCTTTATTTTTATTTGCCGGATTTCCACCAAAAAAGCTGAATCTGTTTTAAGTGGAGGGTGGAATATGAGCTAGCATTCTGATGCCACTAATGTCACCTTTCAACCATTGACATCCGGTGGCTTGTTTTTGCACGCAGTGTTTGAAATAGAACTGTGTGGTTGTGTAGAATTCACTCCCGTTGAATATTTATCTCGTTTTTATATCGTGGGGCTGAGAGACAGGAGGGATCTCTGCAAACAAGGGAAAGGATATAAGACTGGGTGGATCTGGGTCTTCTAAATAGTTTGTTGTGATGGTGTTCGGCTTTTAAAGGACCACCACCTTAGCTGGAGTTGGGAAGCGAGATATCTCCCAGCCCTTCGAAGACAGAAGTCTGCCCTTCTGCTCTTCTGTGTGAGGAAGGATGGGGAGATCAATTCCAGTTGGTGGCTGCGATTCAAAAAGAGTATTATAAAGCTCTAATGAACAACAGAAGGCAACCTTCAACCTCCCACCGTGCCATACTCCTGAGTAAAGCCTCTTGAGCTCTGTGACTCAATTAAGGAGCCTGCAAGGGCAGCCAGCTGGCCTCCTCCCCCTCTCCATGAGATATGCTCCCACTCCGTGAGATATGCGATGTGAAATGCACTGGAATCGGGGAAATCATGTGACAAGAGTTGGATGCTGTGCCCAGGCTGTGCAAGGAAACAGAAAGCTAATAAGTTGCCCAAGACCCTCGGTCCCCTTAAGGCTTGGAGCAAGCAAACAGCAACTGCCCAACCGACACAGAGACACCCTGCAGTCCTCAGGCAGAACCTAGTTTCGAGAATCTACTACATTCACACAAGGAAGCCAAGCAAGTTAGCAGTGCAAGAAGGCAGTAAGAGCCAGTGTGGTGTAGTGGTTAAGAGCGGTAGACTCGTAATCTGGTGAACCGGGTTCGCGTCTCCGCTCCTCCACATGCAGCTGCTGGGTGACCTTGGGCTAGTCACACTTCTCTGAAGTCTCTCAGCCCCACTCACCTCACAGAGTGTTTGTTGTGGGGGAGGAAGGGAAAGGAGAATGTTAGCCGCTTTGAGACTCCTTCGGGTATTGATAAAGCAGGATATCAAATCCAAACTCCTCCTCCTCCTCCTCCTCCTCCTCCTCTTCTTCTTCCCCTCTCCTTTCCTGTAGCCCCCATTTGCCCACAATTCAGCTGATTCAGCTCACATCTTCAAAACATATAGAATTATAGAATTACAGAGTTAGAAGGGATTCCGAGCATCGTCTAGTCCAAGCCCTGCAATGTACGAATCTCAACTAAAGCAATAATAATAATAATAATAATAATAATAATAATAATAATTAATTTATTTATTTATTTATACCCCATCCAACTGGGTTTGCCCAGCCACTCTGGACGGCTTCCAGCAAAATATTAAAATACAAAGGTCAGCACCAACACTTTCAATTGTGCTCAGAAACGTACTGGGAGCCAATGTAGGTTTTCAGAACCGGTGTTATGTGGTCCCGGCGGCCACTCCCAGTCACCAGTCTAGCTGCCGCATTCTGGATTAATTGTAGTTTCCGGGTCACCTTCAAAGGTAGCCCCACGTAGAGCGCATTGCAGTAGTCCAAGCGGGAGATAACTAGAGCATGCACCACTCTGGTGAGACAGTCTGCGGGCAGGTAGGGTCTCAGCCTGTGTGTACCAGATGGAGAGACAGCTGCCCTGGACACAGAATTGACCTGCGCCTCCATGGACAGCTGTGAGTCCAAAATGACTCCCAGGCTGCACACCTGGTCCTTCAGGGACACAGTTACCCCATTCAGGACCAGGGAGTCCTCCACACCTGTCCGCCCCCTTTCCCCCTAGCTGTGAGATTAGTGATTGAGCCGCCCTTTGAATGCCTTCTCTTAATAGCCTCCATGGCAGTTTTTATTTTGTGGAGGGGAACGTTAATTACTTTCTCTATCCCTCCATTTTTAAATAGTGAAATCATGTTTAATTGAAAAAAGAGGAAGCAATTTTCGGTTTCGGGGAAAAACACAGAGGAACGACACAGAAAACACTATTCTGCAACAATCTGACAACAATGATGCACGGCCAGTTTATCAACACTGCGTGAGTAATTGGATAGTACCGGTAATTCCAGAGAAAAGGAACCAGTGTCCAAGAAAGCTAGGTTCCAAGGGTGAAACGTTTCGATTCTCATTCCTCAAACAGTGCCTCTGATCCATTGGGCCATTGCCCAGATTTATTTCATTTTTATCTAGCCCTTGTCAAATGAGAGGAAGTTTTGAAAATAGCCGCTTTTCATAAATGAAGTGACTGATGCAAGTAGCCATGAAAGTTAATGGCCTCCATATCCAGTGGGGCTAATCCTCAATTCTTGTAGCCTAGACTCCCATTGCCCTTCGGGTTAGGCCCGTCTGAAGATAAGACAAACTTCATATCTCTGTTGACATATATTTTGAGGCCCAGCCCCCCAAGTAATGTATGGTGAAAAGGGCCGCAGAGTGCTTGGTCCTTTGCCAAGGAATCCTACTGTTGAGCATTAGAGACTTTGGCAAGGAAGACAGGATCCGGGCAGAAACGAAATATACAAAAATGTTTGGTTTTGCCATCAGACTTAATTAAAGGCAACAGTTTAATAAAGCCATTCCCTTTAACTGCAGGGGTTTCCATAAACTACTGCGGTCCTGCTGTTTAAAAGAAGCACCAGGCAGGGCTAGAATGACTTCAGAAAGAAGGAGGAAAAAAGTCCTTTTAAATGGAAGAATTTAATAGTTCTGACATACTGCAGAACAACTTAGTTTTGGAGATGAAAGGCGATTTATCTCCATGGAGCTGTCCACGGAGAGAGTGCATTCAAACTAAACTGGTGGTTGGAGAGTCCGTTTGTGATCTTCAAACCACTTGTTCCCAAGACATATCACCTCGTCTGCTCGAAGTTGTGAACCTGAGGATCCTCACTTTCTCAGAGACCAAGATGAGAGAAACAAATCACTCTTCTCGGGGAGACCATGCTACAATGATGCTCCTGTTAAGCTGTCATTATTTCTGTGAAGTGGTGATGTCCACATAACCAAAATAGCTGCAAGGTTCCTGAAAACTTTGGGATGGGCTGTAACTTAGTGGTAGACAACACAACAGGTTCAGTCCCTAACTTCTCTATGTAAAGCTGGGATAGACATCTTCCTGAAGCCCCAGAGAGCCACTGCCATTCATTGCCAAGAATACTAAGCTCTCCCCCATGCTTTTCAACATCTATATGAAGCTGCTGGGAGAGATCATCAGGGGGTTTGGGCTGGGTGTTCATCAGTATGCGGATGATACCCAGCTCTACCTCTCTTTCAAAACAGAACCAGTGAAGGCAGAGAAGGTCCTTCTGTCCCTGTGGCTCTGGCCTTGATTTGAAATCCTGCCATGGGGGCACCTAGTTGAGGGCACCCCCTCAAATAAAAAAAGTCTGGTCAAAGGCGACTATGGGGTTGCAGCGCTCATCTCGCTTTCAGGCTGAGGGAGCCCGCGTGTGTCCGCAGAAAACTTTCCAGGTCGTATGGCCAGTGTGACTGAATTGCTTCTGGTGCAACGGGACACCCTGACGGAAACTAGAGTGCACGGAAATGCCGTTTACCTTCCCGCCAGAGCGGTCCCTATTTATCTACTTGCACTGGCATACTTTCGAACTGCTAGGTTGGCAGGAGCTGGGAGCTCACCCCGTCGTGGGGATTCAAACCGCTGACCTTCCGATCAGCAAGCCCAAGAAGCTCAGTGGTTTAGACAACAGAGCCAACCGTGTCCCTGCCCCCTCAAATAAATGCACCCAGAGCCATGACCTCCCCAGCCGCCTCACGCTACTCCACTGGGCTGACACTCTCCTTTACATATAAATTCTATGAATGGAGGGAAAGCTTGAATGAGGCTTATGCAAGTTTCCAAAATGGGATCAAGTGTATACAATATGATGATGCACAGGCTGGTGAAATACCTGAAACAGGTCCAATAGGAGGCAAAGCAAGATCAGTTCCTGTTAACGGCTGGGGAAACAAAACTGAGACAAAATTGGAAAGGGGAGAAAATCCCAACAATTGAGGATTGGCAGATTAAATTAGCAGAATATATGAATTTAGCAAAGATGACAGCAGCGATTAGAAATGTCCCAAAACAAAAAAATCAAAAGCGAGTGGAAATATGTGGAGGATTACTTGATTAAAGAAGGCATAAGAACGGAATTGGTGATTTGTCTAGAATGAGACACATAAGGGAATATATAGATGGATAGTATATTATATGACAGATTGATGCATTTGCTAGATGGTGGTATTGTATGGTGAGGAAAAGTAAGAAATGTTAAAACGTAGAGGGAAACGATATGCAAATGACGGGGAGTCATTGTTTTTCATTTTCATTTTTCATTTTGTTTTTTTGGGGGGGTTATTGGTTATCTTTTTGTGATTGTGTTTGTATTGTATGATTTGCATTTTTCTTTGTTGTATATTTGTGTGTGAATGTATCCTCTTAAAATATTTTGAAATAAAGATTATTTTAAAAAAACTAAAAAACAAACAACCTGAGACCTTTGACGGTGCAGCTGTTTTCTTCGTTTTCAGATTAATCAGCGCAGAACGCTCTCTCGGTGTTTATTTTTCTAATGGTAAATCAGAATGTGCTTTCAGTTTCATCAAATAAAGCTTCTGTTTCTACAAGTGTTCCTCTGCCGCAAATGTGCAGCGTTTTATGTCGCCCCCCTCGGGGGGATGAAGCTGAAATGCCTAAAAAGTTTATGCTGCAAATGCTGTAGTTTTCAGTTGTGCGGGTCCTGCTTGGATGGACAGAAATTTTCCATTGCCGGATTTTGAACATGGACGGCCACAAATGGCTCCGCCGAGCATCCATTTTCTCAGTTGGCGTATATTAAGAATCCCAACAGAACAACTACGCAGCAAAGCAAGCCGGATGCCTTATCTCTACTAAGTATAGAAGCAGATGTGTTATGTAAGAACAGCTTTGAGGATCTGATCAAAGAGTCTGCGATTAGAAAAAGCAGGAGAAAATTCTTCAAATATAAATAAAGTGGAAATATTAAAAAATAAACATTGTTTTCCATCTCACTGTAGGTTTCATTTCATTTCGAAAAACAAACTTTTATTTTGCTGTTTGCTATTGTTTATATTTTGAATTAGATGTATATTGGGGCACCAAAATCTTTTAAGTGCTTAGGGCCTCTAAAGGTCTTAATCTGACCTTGGTCTTGGGCCAGCTCCGTCTAAAGCTGTCCTTATAGCTCTGTCTGAAGATAATTCACCCTCCACGAGTCCTTCTTCCTATATTGTTTCTGAGTTACAGTCCACCCTGCAGGAATTCTTTCCCTATGCATTACCATCCTGTCTGTAATCCCCTATCAATAACGTCAGTTACCTACTCATCAATTGTTTTAGCAGGGTCCTTGCCTCTCTCATGGAAAAAACAATCTCTGTATGGAGCTTGGAGCATTTCTGTTTGGGAAGAAGTAAGCTCCAGCCATTCCTCTTTGCATCTATCCATCATCTTTCAACTGGAGACCCATGCTCTGCAGATAATCCTGGCTTCCTGACTGTATATCTGGGAAAGAACAGCTTTTGGAGTTGCAGGCAAGTCATCTGACTCTGGTTCTGTTCCTGCAAAAATAATCTCTGCCAGCTCTTTCCAGCTAATCCAGCGATCTCCGCAATATTTCCTGTTTAAAAAGGCTTAGGAGAACAACAAAGGGACACGGCAAAGAGATGGTATCCGCAATACACAAAATAGTACTCCAAAATCCCACGAACCCCCTAGACGCAATCAAAAAACAATGGGAGGATGACATAGGCTATGAGATTAACCCCATCCAGTTGACCAGAATATGGTCTAACCCCCCCCCCTTTAAATCCATATCAACGAAAAGGAAAGAACTCACCCTGAAACTCACCTACAAGTGGTACCTAACACTAAGAAAACTAGTGCTAATACGCCCAGGAACCCCACCTAAATGCTGGAGAGGGTGCACCTCCGCAGGCACATACCTCCACATGTGGTGGGAATTCCCCCAAATCCAACTATTCTGGACAACAGCCATACAAGAAATATTATTTTGCCGCTGCATGACACTGTTGACTCATGTTAAGCTTTTAGTATACTAAGACCCCTAGATCTTTTCTACTAGATGTACTGCTAGCAATCCAGATGTTCCCCATCTTCTATTCGTGCAGCTAGCTCTTCCTGCCTAAGTGCAGAACCTTACATTTGTCCCTACTGAATTCCATTTTGCTAGTTTGGGCTCAGTTCTCCAATGTGTTCAGGTCATCTTGAATCCCTTGAATTCTGTCTTCTGCAACATTAGCTACCCCTCCCGGTTTGGTGTCATCTGCAAATTTGATGAGCAACCCCACGATTCCTTCGTCCAAATCATTTATAAAGACTTTGAACAACAATGGGCCAACGACAGAATCCAGTGTGAGACCCCACTTGTCACTTTTCCCCAGGATGTCGAGGATCCATTAATGAACTCTTTGGGTTCAGTAAACCAACCAGCTACAAATCCACCTAACAGTTACCTCATCTAGTCCACATTTTACCAGCTTCTCTATAAGAATATCATGGGGGTCTTTGTCAAAAGCCTTGTGGAAATCAAGATACACTACATCCACAGTATTCCCCATAGCCACCAAGCTTGTAACTCTAAAAAAAAGAGAAAAAAGAACTGAGATTTGTCTGGCATTACTTGTTTTTAAGAAACTCATTCTGGGTCTTAGTAACCACAGCATCATTTTCTAAGTGCTCACAGACTGACTGTTTCATTCTAGGACTTTTCCTGGTATCGACCTATTGGTATTCAGGGGCATTGCTGGGGGAGGCACCCCGGGTTCCAGGGGAGGGGGGTGACTCTCAGCATGCCCTCCCCACAACTCATAAGTTGCTCAGTGCAGCAGCTGGCTTACACAGCATACACTTTGCTTTTTCCTTCCTGCTGGGAAGAGCCACAGAAGCACAGCTCCACCCAGCAGCCTGGCACATTTCACCAGGGCACTGCCCTCTCAGGGGGCACAAAGGTGCCATATTCAAGGGGTGACATTTGGCACCTCCACCTAGAGCCTCAAGCAAATGCAAATGAGGTGCTGCAAAGCATTGTGGGGGGGGGAACGCAAAACGCTCACTGTGACTTGAAGGGGTGTGGGCGGATGTAGGGCGGGGGTGACAAAAAAAATCCACACTGGGTACCACTCGGGCTTGCTACGCCTCTGTTGGTAGTTACCTGGGTCTTCTACTCCCACCTTTTCGAAGATGCGGACAACATTTTCCCACCTCCAATCTGCAGGAACCTCGCCAGTTCGTCAAGAATTCTCAAAGATTATGGACAGAGACTCTGAGATTACACCTGCAAGTTCCTATAGTACCCTTGGGTGCAGCTCATCAGGCCCTGGAGATCGGAATTCATTTAAAGTAGCCATGTGTTCCTTTACCACTTCTTTCCTTTCTTAGGCTGCAATTCCCTCCCTGTATCATTTGTTCTGTTATAACCAGGTTGGGCACTGTATCTTCAGTGTAAAAGGAGCAGGGAGGAAATCCTTGGGCTGCCACGTGTGTTATTGTGGGTGGCTGCAGAAAGTGGAAGGCCATTTCAAAAGAGGAGCATCTTGAGTGGAGAAATAGCAAGCAGGCAGGGCGGAGGCACTCAGCCCTTTCCCTGCATTTTGTTTTCTTCTGCAAATTATCAGCACCTTTTCTTTCCCTTTGGGGAGAATTTAAACATGTGTTTCATATGTCTGAAATTGTGTGTGTGTGTGTGAATCAGAGGGAGGCGATCTGGGCAAGGGAAACCTCTGAAAGGGGAATGAATTAACGCCCTCCCTCCGAACGTCTCCAAATTACTTCCTGGGAAAAAAAGTTGTTTTAAAACATGCGAGCACGCAGTGGAAGCAGACCTCTAAGAGGCAGGGCTTGTGCATATTGTGCAATTAGTTTCTGATGCTATATGGTTTTTCTTTCTTTCTTTCTTGTAGTGCTTAAGTGTTATTGTTTATGTCTGGAAGCGATTGCTGCACCATCCATCTTCGTCTTTCTCCCGCATCTGCGAGCGCTACAGGTTTGTCCACCCCGAGGAATGTCTGTTTGCTTTGTCGTCTGTTTGTTTTGCTTCTTTGATGGTCCCAAGCCTTCTTAACAAATGAATGTTCATACACACACACACACACACACACACACACACACACACAATGTTCTCTTTTCATTTCTGATCCCTTTTTAAAGTGGACATCAAGGAGCTGGAGCTTGCCTTGACAAACCTAAACAGCAAGGACAACCGAGCCCTCATTTTAAGTCAATTTATGCGTCTGAATAAATACAAGAGTCAGCTGCAAAAATTAGAAATCAAGCTTTCTCCAAAGCGTAGCTGCCTAAAATATATTATGTGCTGCAAGTGACATAAAGCAGCATATCCCGACCACATTCTCGATGCATTTGGAAACGGAGGGCTTCCCCTCACCCCTCACCCCCACCCCCATTCCCACAGCCCCAGATAGATTTACTGCTGAAAATAAAATATGTCTCTCAGCAGGAAGAGGTCACCGAGTGGTTGGAGGTAAAATTGGGGCCTATGGAAAAATCCATGTCTGTTTAGTTAACCGGTGTCACACAATTAGGCAATGCTAAAAAATCAATTAGTCACACATTAGGATTGCAATGGCATGTTTTTGTAACTGATCCATTGATATTTTATTGCCCACTCACTGTTTATGCAGGGTATTTCAACCATAAAAATAATAACAATAAAAAGGTCCTTTCTGCCTTTTAAACAGCGCCACGAAATTAAGGCATAATGTTTGAAAAGTGGGGTGCAGGGAACAATGTATGATCAATTATGGAATGAGTGAGCTCCTAAAACATCCCAGATACACTCAAATGACCCCCCTGAGTCCAAACAGCCTTGCTGTGGTCTAAAGTTAAATTCACGTTATTTATTTAAAAATAAAGTGTTGAGCTTAAAATGCAATGGTGGGACCTACACAACAAAAATAGAGGGACGCGGGTGGCGCTGTGGTCTAAACCACTGAGCCTCTTGTGCTTGCCGATCGGAAAGTCGGCGGTTCGAATCCCCGTGATGGGGTGAGCTCCTGTTGCTCGGTCCCAGCTCCTGCCAACCTAGCAGCTCGAAAGCATGCCAGTGCAAGTAGATAAATAGGTACCGCTGCAGCGGGAAGACAAACAGTGTTTCTGTGTGCTGTGGTTTCTGTTACGGTGTCCCATTGCACCAGAAGCGGTTTAGTCCTGCTGGCCACATGACCCAGAAAGCTGTCTGTGGGCAAATGCCGGCTCCCTCGGCCTGAAGCGAGATGAGCGCCACAACCCCATAGTCGCCTTTGATTGGACTTAACTATCCAGGGGTCCTTTATCTTTTTTTTTTTACCTTACCACACAACAAAATGTTGCAGTGTGTGTACCCCATACCCTCCAACATGTCTATTCTACATCAGAAAGATTATCCTGTGTTTGATCTCGCTGCACACAAAGACGTCATATAAAAATCTGCGTTTGTCGCCTTGAGCCAATTACAACCCCTACGCCTAACCTATCCCACAGGATTGCCCTAGAGAGAGAAAATGAGCAAGGGAAGGGAACATGCACAATGCCAGGGGTCAGCAAGGTTTACGTTGCCTGGACCTGTTCACTTCAGTGGAGCTCCTTCTGTGGGCTGGATTGTGTGTGCGCATGAGCGTGCATGCCCGCATTTTCTGTCGTCTTCACAGATGCAATTTCTGGCGCCGCGGAAGCGAGTCTCCACGCCGTGCTGCGATGGTTTAGCACAGTGTGTGGGGACTTGTCGAGTGGGCGGTTCGGTTTGGGGGTGGCTCGTGGGCCAGTTAAACACCCCCATGAGCAGTTTGTGGCCCATGGGCCTTAGGTTGCCGATCCCTGCTCAGCGCCATCAACAGATAAATGTAATGCAAGTAATGGAAACTGTGAGAATGATCAGGAACAGAGCAGAGAGGAAATCCCATTGAATTCAGTGGGACTTAGTTCTGAGTAAAAATGCTTAGGATTGCAGTGTAAGGCTGCCCAGTTACCTGGGGTAAGCTCCACTGAATACAGTGGGACTTACTTCGCGGCAGACATTTACAATAAAGGAATAAACACTCCATGCATTTCTTCAAAACTGGCTGGCTGCTGAAGCCTTGCAATAAAAGAATTTAAAGCAGATTGTTGACCTTTTCCTTCCAAATTATAGGAAGGGCTTCCTATGCCAGCCTCACCATTTCCTGCATTTGGTGCAGGGATTTTATTTTTTTAGTATAAACAGGAGTCAATTTTTTTTTTTTTGCACCCACCCAGTACTTTTAATTGTTCTCTGAGACATGGAGGGGAGGGACTGTTTTTGTAATTCCAGGACTGTCCCTGGAAAACTGGGACACTTGGAGGGTATGGCATCACTACCCACTGAGAGGGGCATCCTTATTTGCATCGGAGAAATGTTGGAGGGTATGGAGTTATGAGATCCCTGAGCCAAAGAGATAAGTATCTATACAACCTTTAGAAGACACCTGAAGGCAGCCCTGCATGGGGAAGTTTTTTAACGTTCTATGTTTTATCTTGTTTTTATATATGTTGGAAGCTGCCAAAGTGGTTGGGGCAACCCAGTTACTATTACTATTATGAAATAAAAAGGTAAAGGTAAAGGGACCCCTGACAGTTAAGTCCAGTCGCGAATGACTCTGAGGTTGTGGTGCTCATCTCACTTTACTGGCCGAGGGAGTCAGCATTTGACCACAGACAGTTTTCCCGGGTCATGTGGCCAGCAAGACTAACTGGTTAACTAGAGCAGCGCACGGAAACACCGTTTATCTTCCCGCTGGAGCGGTACCTATTTATCTACTTGCACTTTGATGTGCTTTTGAACTGCTAGGTTGGCAGGAGCAGGGACCGAGCAACGGGAGCTCACCCCGCTGCAGGGATTCGAACCGCCGACCTTCTGATCAGCAAGCCCTAGGCTCTGTGGTTTGGACCACAGCGCCACCCGCGTCCCATAATTATGGAATAGGATGTCCATATTTTCATTGGATTAATGTTGGAATGTATGAGAAAGCACCACACAAATGGCATCAGAACCTGCTCAAAAATACACACTCCTGTATGTTCACAGTATAGTAACAAGCAATCCTATATTGCATCTACTCCTTCTTTTTCTATTTCCCCTGGCAAAATTATTTCCGCTGTTGGAAATCTGTGAGCTGCCAGCTGGATAGAGAGCACATCGTGTGGACAACCCACACCAAAATCGAGAAACACGTGACTTTAAGTCCGCATTAAACTCATCACTGCAATTCAAATATGATATCCCCCAATCGCTGATCAACACCATCTGCACCAAGAATGGAAAGCATGAAAATGTAGGCACATAATTCAAGAAACTTAGTTAAGCCACACCTGATGTGCATGATATCGTCAAGAAATTAAGCATGTGGGAACTTTCCAGAAAACATCTGCCTGTTTTAGAGATAAGACCATAAGCCTGAAAGATAAGAGGTTTAACGAGCAGTCTTTAAAATAAAAATAAAAATAAGCCTGAGTGGCTTTCTCGCTTTGGGAATCCCAGATTGTGGGACAAACAGCAGGGAATGTTATTATCCTTCTGACCCTCTTGAAAACTTCCCAGACACATTTTGTTTGTTGCATTTTTATCCTGCCCATTCTTCAAGGAGCTCTAAGCAATGCTGATGGTTTCTCTGGATGCTGTTTTTTATGTTCCTCACAACAACCCTGTGAGATGCTAGCTTGGACTGCAAAGGAGGGAAGGATGCACGGTCACTAAGTTTCGCCACCATTGCTGAGCTGCCCCAAGCCAATCTAGCTCTACTATGGAATGAAAATGAGAGGGGTTTCCTAATTTAGTCATTATCAAGGGTCCAAATACGTGTACACCATTGGCAAGTATATATTCTGCCCTGGCTAAAGCACAAGCTCAGTGAGGTCCACCGACCTTCTTCCACGCCTGGGGAAGCTTGAGGATTCTTGTTGGGGATCTTAAGTATAATTGTTTAATTCACACTGAAATGGAGAATGCCTGTGTGTATTTCTGAAAGGGTTTAACTGGAAGATTCCGCTGGAGATAAAGACGAGGAAGAAGACCTCTCTAAGAACCTGGGTTCTTAGATCACATGAAAGAGATGGAAGAGATGGAACAAAATGAAAAAATTCCTTCCAGTAGCACCTTAGAGACCAACTATGTTTGTTATTGGTCTGAGCTTTTATGTGAATGCACACTTCTTCAGATACACTGAAACAGAAGTCACCGGACCCTTATATATAGTGAGAGGGTGGGGAGGGGTATTACTCAGAAGGGTGATTGGCTGATAGGTGTGGTAAACCTCTGCAATTGGTCTTACAGGGGAAAAAGCAAGGGGTGAGAAGGCTAAAAATAGCTTTGTCATGTATAATGAGATAAGAATCCAATTCAGACCAGGTCTCTCCATGGTTTTAAGTTTGGTTGCAATTCAGCAACTTCTCTTTCCAGTCTATTTCTGAAATTCTTTTGTAATAAGACAGCTGCTTTGAGATCTTGTATAGAATGTCCTGGGAGATTGAAGTGTTCTCCTACTGGTTTCTCTGTCTTGTGATTCCTGATGTCAGATTTATGTCCATTTATCCTTCGGCGTAGGGTCTGGCCTGTTTGTCTCTAGTTGGTCTCCAAGGTGCTACTGGAAGGAATTTTTTTAAATTTTGTTTTGACTACGGCAGACCAACATGGCTACCTACCTGTAACTAGCACTATGAAAGAGATGGGATTCCATTCTATGCATATGTTAACTTGTGGGTCTTCATTTTGTACGAGTTAGTCTTTCTCCGAACACCGCAGAGAGAACAAAGGGGGTGGAATGAGTCTCCTCAAGGAAGAGAAAACATCTATAGCATAATGGAGACTGTAGGAAGAGAGAGACCTTTTGCTTCTAGGTCTGTTTGGAATTATATTTTATTTCTTATAAGATGCTGAGCCTGTGCTGGACATGCACAAGATATTGTATGGAATTATTTGGATATTATTTTTGTTCTGTTTTCAAGAAAGCTCTGCGAGTAAAGCTCGACTCAAACTTATGGCTCTGGATAATGTTTTATCCCGAAAGGAGTCAGTTTTTATGCTTCCAGTTGCTTCAAGCTGCTCAGTTTTAATATCTGCAATAGTGAAGGGTTTTCAGGCATAGCCAGACTTGGCCCTCCAGCTGTTTTGGAACTAGAGTTCACATCATCATCCCTAGTTAATAGGACCAGGGGTAAGGGATGATGGGAATTGTAGTCCCAAAGCAGCTGGAGGGCCAAGTTTGGCCATGCCTGGTTTAGTTGAAACATCACAAAGTTGTTCCTGGTGTTGCTTGATGGTACATGGATGGCAGGATTGGAAGGTGGTGGGCCTTTGCAGTAGTAGTGTGTGGTGACATTTTTCATGGGAGACAGTTAGAGTCAGAGGCACCAGCTTGCAAGGGCAACGGGGGCGGGACGACGACGACAATGTTGCGACATCTTGACGTTCTGCGCATAAGTATCTCACCTTCCTCCGTAAGCCGGACAGAAGCTTCCGAGGCTTTGGGAAGGAGGCACGAGGTTTTAATACTTAAATACAGTGGTACCTCGGTTTAAGAACGATTTGGTTTACAAACTCCACAAAACAGGAAAAAGAAGAAGAAGAAGCGGAGGAGGAGGAGGAGGAGGAGTTTGGATTTGATATCCCGCTTTATCACTACCCGAAGGAGTCTCAAAGCGGCTAACATTCTCCTTCCCCTTCCTCCCCCACAACAAACACTCTGTGAGGTGAGTGGAGCTGAGAGACTTCAAAGAAGTGTGACTAGCCCAAGGTCACCCAGCAGCTGCATGTGGAGGTGCGGAGAAGCGAACCCGGTTCACCAGATTACGAGACTACCACTCTTAACCACTATACCACACCACACTGGTTCTTGGTTTGAGAACTTTACCTCAGTCTAAGAATGGAATCCGAATGGTGGAAGGGCACCGGCGGTGGGAGGCCTCATTAGGGAAAGCCCACCTCGGTTTAAGAACGGTTTCGGTTTAAGAACGGACTTCCGGAACGGATTAAACTCGTAAACCGAGGTGCCACTGTACTGTCGTTTACTGGGAACATTTAGGGGACTAGCCTAGTCCCCTTGGTCCACTGACCACACAGCACTGGGCCTTTCTCAAAAAAGTTAATCAGAGGCTGGATAGCTGCAGTAGTGGAAATATGATGTAGCAGTGGATTTGGGGGGGGGGGCAAGGATGAGAGCTTACTGCTAGATAGCTAGAGGTTCGTCGACATGCTGCATTAAAAGTGAATGAATGAAGATGGCAATTCCGAAGAATAAAAGATGTGGAGGCAACTCCCATCCCCTACTGTGTGCGTTCCCTTGAGCTGAGAACTGTCACACGGAGAGCAAAATAAATTGCCTTGTTTGTGCACATCGTAACATCTTTCCTGACTTCAACACATAAGATGTCTTTGAGGAATTGGTGGACCTCACTTGAAGACCTCTCTCACCCCGGCTTCTGGGAGCTTTGTAATAAGCATTTTGCTTTGATCTTTTATTTGTACAGCCTTTCCATTTATCCCCATCCAAACCAAGTTCCTGCCTCATACTACGAGTGCACAGGCACACTTGGCCCTAGCATTCCCTTCACGGCATGCCATTTTTGCATGGGGGAAAAGGGGATGCGATCGGTTTTTATCACTGGTCTTTGTTCTCTCCACAGGCTAATTCTGTGATTATTGCTGTTTCCGAACATCTGTACAGTTGTTGTTTTTCTGTCACTTACGGGGATGAGAAGGCTTGACATGACACACTAAATTCCAGTTTTGAAAATAATGGCTTGAGGCGACGTGTCACAGAGTCAATGGACATGCAAAGTTGGGTGAGATATCCCTCCTTTTGTTTTGTTTTGTTTTGTTTTGTTTTGTGGGACCATCCCTTGCAATCCAGTCAGATGAGTGTCATCCAAATAATAAAATCACCATCAACAACAACACCATCTTGTGTAGGTGGGGTAGAATCTATAAGAGGAAACCACCCAAGCAGCTCCTTTGTTGTCTGCAATGTTGAAAATAATCAGGGAGTAACGGAATAATGTAGGAAATGCAAAATTAAAAATTTTAAATTATAAGAAACCGCAAGAGGGGTAGAGGGAAGTCAAAATATATGTGTTTATTGGGAAGTTATTCAATTTGTATGTCTGCGGGGGGGGGGGGGGAATCCCAAAATATATACATTTCCAAAATTTCCAATATATATACTCCTTTGTTAAACTAATGGCTTTGGCTGTCCAATGAAGCCCTGAGATTCACAAGTCTAAAAAGGCTGTCAAAGAGACCATCTCATCTGGCTGCATGACACGTCACCCTAGAAAGACGGCCATTAGCCAGAGTCGGGTGTGAGAACTTTGGCTGATACTGGAGGCTGCAAACACAGAGGCATGTCTTGCTTTGAGCTGGACTTGGGGCTCCCTGGAAGGTTAACGGGGAAGCAAAATCTATCGGAGCGTTGATGCTGTGAGCCCCTCTACCCTGTGCTCATGTTGTATAGAAGTGTCAATAAAGGCCCAGCAGAGAATTTATTTCCTCAGACTTTTAAAGAAGAGCAATCTGAGTGAGAGACTGCTGGCGTCCTTCTACAGAGGCTCCATAGAGAGCATTCTTACATATTGCATTTGTGCTTGGTTTTCCAGTTACACAGCCATGGAGAGGAAGGTGCTCCAGAAGTTCATAACCACAGCCCGAAAGATTATTGGTCACCCTCTCCCATCTCTGGAAGAACCATACAGTTCCCGCTGCCTTAAAAAAGTAAACAATATTTTACAGGATCCATCTCATCCGGGATACAGTCTTTTTGCACCACTGCCTTCGGGCAAGAGATATAGAACAATTAAAGCAAGAACAAATAGATTAAAAAATAGTTTCTACCCCAGAGCTATAACCATCTTAAATGCTGTAACCAGATAATATGACCTTGGAGAGTTGTGATGGGTGTGTATGTATGTGCATGTGTGGCTGAAAATGTGTTTTTTGTCTTGTTTTTATGGGATGGCATTCAATTCTGTTGCACTTGTACAACGTTGTACTTGTACTTGTACAATGATAATAAAGAAATATTATCTTATCTATCTTAAAAACCATATATCCCTAAAGACACCACACTGACCTTCATTTCAGGGAAACCGAACCCTGGGTAAAGTGCAGGAACCCCTGACCTGAAGTCACTCAGTGCCCAGAGACTGGGGTGCATGCAACAATATGATATTGTACGCTGTTGTATCATTCAACCACTCCATCAGGGAGGGAGCAGAAACATGGCAAAGCCCTCAAGGCAGTTTCTGGGGGGCGTCTATGTGTTTTAAAAAGGTAAAGGTAAAGGACCCCTGACAGTTAACTCCAGTCGCGAACGACTCTGGGGTTGCAGCGCTCATCTCGCTTTACTGGCCGAGGGAGCCGGTGTTTGTCCGCAGACAGTTTTTCCTGGTCATGTGGCCAGCATGACAAAGCTGCTTCTGTCGAAGCCAGAGCAGGGCACGGAAACGCCGTTTACCTTCCCGCCAGAGCGGTACCTATTTATTTACAGTTGTAACTCTTGTTGTGTTCGCTGCGGGTTGCGAACGGCGCAGGTTACGAACGGCGCGGGTTACGAACACGGCAAACCCGGACGAGTTTACTTCCAGGTTTCGCCACACAGGCAGAAACGCTCCGTGCGGTCTGCACATGCACAGAAGTGCAATATCACGCTTCCGTGCATGCGCGATATCGCCATTTGGGTTGCGGACTTTTCGGGGTGCAAACGGCACCCCGGAACGGATCGTGGCCGCAGCCCGAGGCACAACTGCGCTTGCACTTTGACATGCTTTCGAACTGCTATGTTGGCAGGAGCTGGGACCAAACAACAGGAGCTCACCCCGTTGTGGGGATTCGAACCGCCAACCTTCCAATTGGCAAGCCCAAGGCTCAGCGGTTTACACCACAGCGCTACCTGCATCCAGCCTACTCAAAACAAATATATAATCTCCCAAGAGGGCTTCAGAGACAGGAAACGGGTGAGACCTCTGAGGAGGGAGATTCCTTCTCTCTCTCTCTCTCCTAAGTTCAAAGAAGGTTATGCTGATCAGACAGATTGCTGTTCCTCCTCCTCCACTTGCCTCACACACAAGCATCACTTTTGTTCTCCACCTGGGCTCAGTTTGGTTGCTGGCCTCAGTCATGAGATGAAGTAGCCCTGCAGAGAAAGAAGCGTTGGCTGCAGTCCTCTGTTTATGGGCAGTTATTGTCACAGCTGCGGTGCAGCTATAGCTTTTGGCAGAGGTCTTTTTTCCATGTGCCCCTGCTTCTAATGCACCACCACCCATGGTGTTGAAGCTGAGTGGGTGTGACATGGTCAGCCCAGAAAAAAATCTTTCCATTGTCATATGTATAATAGCACAGTATCAAATGTGTAAATTTGAATATTTGCCTTCATTGGGTGGACTGGGGGAAACGGGACAAGAAATGTAATAAAACAAGACAGCATCAAATTTTAAGAGGATGCTTTGTGGTACCTTAGGTCCTGGGCAGCCTCACTGCTCCCCAAGTAAATTTCACATTCCAGGCACAGGTGCGCACTCTACAGGTCCAAGTACAAACAGGTGTTTGTTATATAAACTCCACACAAGTTATATAAACTCGACATGAGTCAACAGTGTGATGCAGCAGCTAAAAAAGCCAATGCAATTCTGGGCTGCATCAATAGGAGTATAGCATCTAGATCAAGGGAAGTTATAGTACCACTATATTCTGCTCTGGTCAGACCTCACCTGGAATACTGTGTCCAGTTCTGGGCACCACAGTTCAAGAAGGATACTGACAAGCTGGGACGTGTCCAGAGGAGGGCAACCAAAATGGTCAAAGGCCTGGAAACGATGCCTTATGAGGAACGGCTTAGGGAGCTGGGTATGTTTAGCCTGGAGAAGAGAAGGTTAAGGGGTGATCTGATAGCCATGTTCAAATATATAAAAGGAAGTCATATAGAGGAGGGTGAAAGGTTGTTTTCTGCTGCTCCAGAGAAGCGGACACGGGGCAATGGATTCAAACTACAAGAAAGAAGATTCCACCTAAACATTAGGAAGAACTTCCTGACAGTAAGAGCTGTTTGACAGTGGAATTTGCTGCCAAGGAGTGTGGTGGAGTCTCCTTTGGAGGTCTTTAAGCAGAGGCTTGACAGCCATCTTTCAGGAATGCTTTGATGGTGTTTCCTGCTTGGCAGGGGGTTGGACTGGATGGCCCTTGTGGTCTCTTCCAACTCGATGATTCTATGATTCTATGATTTTTATTTTTTGTCCCACTGCTATCCCCAGGAAAACCTGCTATTCATCACTGAATTGGAACAAACAGCAATCTTCCCAGTTGTCATTTGTTCCGATTCTGCGGTAAGCAGGTGGTTTTTCCTAGGGTTGACATAGAGTGTGACGGTTTCGGTCAGCCTCGCCTCCTTAGCCCTATGACCAAAGCAGGGAGCTACTCAATAAATGATCCATTCAAGTGGCTGAGAGGGACAGAGGGCATGGATGGGGAGAGGCGAACACTTTGTTCCATCCAGACCTCGAGGGTGCTAAGTGGTACATAGATGGGGAGGTGGGGGGGGGGAAACACATTACACCCACTTGGTGTAGACACACAGTTTCAATTCTGGCTGCTGCCGAAAGTGGAACATCAGTGGATGCAGCTGATGCACGCACAGGAAGCAGAGCTGGCTTCATCCGCTCTGCTGAAAAATCAGCTGCTTTTGTCCCTTTTCGTCCGCGGCTGCCATTCCAAATGGTTGCAACAGAGGGGCAGATAGGGTGGTAGACACACGTCATGTGGCGCTGCTGAAGGACCAGCTCCACTTGGCCCCTCAGCTCTTTGCAGTCAAGATGGTCATTAGGACGCGGGTGGCGCTGTGGGTTAAACCACAGAGCCTAGGGCTTGCCGATCAGAAGGCCAGCGGTTCAAATCCCCACGTCCCGTTGCTCGGTCCCTGCTCCTGCCAACCTAGCAGTTCGAAAGCACGTCAAAGTGCAAGTAGATAAATAGGTACCACTCCAGCGGGAAGGTAAACGGCGTTTCCGTGCACTGCTCTGGTTCGCCAGAAGCGGCTTAATCATGCTGGCCACATGACCCAGAAGCTGTACGCAGGCTCCCTCGGCCAGTAAAGCGAGATGAGCGCCGCAACCCCAGAGTCGTCCGCGACTGGACCTAATGGTCAGGCGTCCCTTTACCTTTACCTTACAAGGTGTGACCGGAAAGTTCGGTGAATGGTCACAGAAATCGGACAGCGAGAAATATTCAAACAGACAATTGGCATCGGAAACCCACAAAATGCTCACAATTGTGTATAGAGATGAAGCTGTAACTCGAAAGACACTGTATGAGTGGTTTAAGCGTTTCCGTGAAAGGTGGCAAAACATTGAAGATGACCCTCGGTCTGGCATTCCGCCGACGAGCAGAACAGTGGCTAATGTCGACAGAGTTTGTGAATTATTGATGCAGGATTGGCCTTTGTCCATCCGGATGATGGCGGAAGAATTGCATATTCTGAGTGAAATCATTACTGAGGTTACTGATTTGTCCCACCCTCCATATTCTCCCGATCTGGCCCCACTGGATTCCCCCCCCCCAAACTGAAATCTGCACTGAAAGGGCACAGATTTTCCAACATTCCACATGTCCAAGCTGCTGTGGCGAGCGAACTGAAAGCAGTACGACAAGAAGTTTCCAACAGTTCTACAAACATTGTCAACTGTGCATTGTATCAGAGGGGGCCTACCTTGAAGGCTTGTAAGGTATGTATATTCGAATATTTCTCGCTGTCCGATTTCTGTGACCATTCACTGAACTTTCCGGGCACACCTTGTATATAGACTCCAGTGCTGTGAAACAGACAGTCAGGTGAAGACCGCTGGGAGCAGCGAAGAGAGAAGAAACGCCGTGGTGCATCTACAGCTGCACAACCGGAAACATTTGTCTGCCTTAGCTGCAACAAAGCATGTCTCTCCTGCATTGGTCTCTGCAGCCACAGCAGGCGATGTAGGTAACTCTCCAACAGTTTGGCTTCCCTCCTCCATTGTCTCCTGAGACAGACAGATGCCAAGCAAAGCCTAGTGCCTGAGCTTGTCCTCCCCCCCTTTCCCTTCTGTATAACGTCTTTTAGATCATAAGCCTGAAAGCAGGGTTTGTCTTGTGTATTATGGAAGCTGCTCTGGAAGCCTTTGCAGCTGAAGACTAGAGTAAACGCTTTGAATAAATAAAAATAAACAGCAACCATTTCAATGTGCTAAGAGTGCGCTCTCTCTCTGTCTCTGTCTCTGTCTCTCTGTCTCTCTCTCTCTCTCTCTCTCTCTGCCCTCTCCCCACTGCATCTGGAAATGGCCTAGCAGGGCAAGACAGAAAGACCTCTCATCATTTGCAACCTGATGGAGACCGAATATTCTTCCTCCTCTCGTTCAACACAAAGCTGCCAACGATGTGTGTGTGTGTGAGAGAGGCACGTCTACAACTTGTGGCTGGGCTTACTAGGCAGGCTTGTCCAGTAGCCAGCTGCAAAGCCACAATTTCAATGGGTCTTGGTGCTAAGCAGTGATATTTAGGATTATAAATAATAATAGTAATTTATTATTTCTACCCTGCCCATCTGGCTGGGTTTCCCCAGCCACTCTGGGCGGCTCCCAGCAGAATATTAAAAACATGATAAAACAACGAACATTAAAAACTTCCCTAAACAGGGCTGCCTTCAAATGTCTTCTAAAAGTTGTTTGTTTCCTTGACATCTGATGGGAGGGTGTTCCATAGGGCGGGCGCCACTACCGAGAAGGCCCTCTGCCTGGTTCCCTGTAACCTCATTTCTCGCAGTGAAGGAACCTCCAGAAGACCCTCGGAGCTGGACCTCAGCGTCCGGGATGGATGATGGGGGTGGAGACGCTCCTTCAGGTATACTGGGCCGAGGCCGTTTAGGGCTTCAAAGGTCAGCACCAACACTTTGAATTGTGCTTGGAAATGTACTGGGAGCCAATGTAAGTCTTTCAGGACCGGTGTTATATGTTCGCGGCGGCCGCTCCCAGTCACCAGTCTGGCTGCCGCATTCTGGAATTCGTATACATCTGCATACAAACATATGGAAATGTAGCGTAACAGAGTATTCTTTTCTCTTCCTCACTCTCATTCCCTTTCTTCTCTCTTTTCTTTTTTGTCACTCTACTTATAATTGACATGCTTCTAATAAAATATAAATATTTTAAAAAGAAAGACCGGGCACCGTCTAACTTAGGGCAAGCAAACCAGGATAAATGTTCACTAAACAAGTTGTCTGGAAGAGTCCCCAAGGGATTGCGGGGGAGAACTGGGTCTGAAACTGATCCTTTCTCCCACCTTCTTTGCTAATCTTCCATGCAAACAATCAAATGTACTTAATAGCCAAGTGTGTCAGAGGAATCCTCTTAGTGTGCCTCCTCTTAAGAGGCAGGTCTCAGAAAAGCCCTCAGGGGGGGAGACTGAATTACCGTGCAAATATGCCTGTTCTCTCTCCTCTAGCGCTGTCCAGAGTTTATTTGCTTATTATAGGATGCTTAGAGAGTGCTTCTAAGCAGGTGTACATCATGGAGGGTAACAGGCATGCCTCTCCCTGCCATGGCTCCTTGCATTCTTTAGACCTGGAGAGTAACTCTCCCATTCCAGGGGTATGGGAGAGTAACAGACTTCAAATAGTTAAAAAAAATGTTACTCATTGCTGAATCATGCACACCCGGCCACACACAAAACCACCACTTTTCTTCACACCTGGTGCGTCATTGAGAAAGCTAGTCTGCAACAGAGTAAGTGAAAGAGAGTAAATAAAGAAATGAATGAGGGGGATAATATGCTCAGGAACTCTGACATCCCCACAAGCAGGAACTTATTGAAGACTTTAATTCCTTAATTCCTCTTCAATATCAGCCTCCATTTGTTTCCCTTGAAGTCCCTGAAATCTGCTTCCCCAAATAACATATTTCGAAGAATGAAACCATATGGGCTGAGCGAAGGACTCACAGACACTTTTGGCAGTCTTTGCAGACTTCCTTGGGGTGTGAGATATAAATCAGAGCAGAGACCTTTCCAAATATAATATATTTGTTATCTGGACGAGTGCGTTATGGAGGTCCTATGTGGGAAGGAAGGTTTATGCTCTGCTTGTCCTTGCTAGCCGAGATTAACAGCGAGTTCAGTGGCTTCCCATGGTTTTTGCTTTTTTGAAGCTGTTCTTTGTCACAATTACTTATGGGGATTTTGGGCTGCGGAAGAATCTTCAGCAGCAGATTCCTATTATAGTCTGCAGTCAGGTCTCCCCTTTTGCAGAGGCATAGTATTTGTGAGAAGGCTCCGCTGAGATACATAATGTAAAAGAAATTATTGGGGGTTAACTTTTACCACAGCTGTAAGGAGATCCCAGAAGGCTGTTTTAGCATGTATTACATGCACAAGGATCCAAATTACTTTCTGTCAACTACTGTGCCTATTCTAGGAGAATCGTGCTTTGAGAGTATGCAGACCAGAATACTTTGTTGGGTATGCTGTAAGCTCATCAGTATTGCATTGAACATTGTATTGTTACAGGCCACCCCAATTTCCAAGATTCCAGGGGTCTAGGCGCTTACACAGGGCTTGTGTTTTCTTTGGAAATGAGGCACAGCAGAGACTGTGGTGTCTTTATGATATATAGTTTAATTACACATATATACAACCTAAGCCTATGATGGAGCATTACACTCCAGGAGGGTCCTGTCTCTCCCATTGCTGCAGTCTCCAATTCAAACGGTCAGCACACATTGTGCTCTGGCCCCCTCCCTCCAGCTCGACGCATTTAACAGACTGACACCTTTCCCCACTCGATCACACCACGGCCACCTGAAATCCTAAAACTTCCTTCTAACAAAAGCTCTGGCATTATCTTCAGACTCACTATCTCAGAGCTCAGGGTGGGGCTCCACCCATCTGCCGGCTGGCAGAGAGTCTTTGCTTTGTCAATCACTTTCTTAATTGCTCTGCACATTCCCTTTGTCCTCTTTTAGTGGTTCATCTCCCCAGGAGATTACCTAACACAGTATTTAAACCCAACACTTGGCAGCCCATTTTAGTACTCCAGTACATTTCTGAGCACAATTCAAACTATTAGTGCTGATCTTTAAAGCCCTATAAGGCCTTGGCCCAATATACCTTAAAGGAGAGTCTCCACAGCCCGGATACTGAGGTCCTCTTCCGATGGTCTTCTGCTGGTTCCTTCACTGCGAGAAGTGAAGTTACAGGGGACCAGTACGAGGCAGGTAGGACTTCTTGGTAGTGGCACCCTCCCTGTGGAATAATGTCAGATGTCAAGGAGATAAAGAATTACACAACTTTTAGAAGACATCTGAAGAAAGCCCTGTATCTGGAGGTTTTTAATGCTTGATGTTTTATTATGTTTTTAGATATGCTGTAAGCCACCCGCTCTGGCGGGAAGGTAAACGGCATTTCAGTGCACTGCTCTGGTTCGCTGTACGCCGGTCCCTCGGCCAGTAAAGTGAGATGAGCGCCGCAACCCCAGAGTCGTCCGCGATTAGACCTAACGGTCAGGAGTCCCTTTACCTTTATGCCACCCAGAGTGGGTGGGGAAACCCAGTGTGCTGGTCCAAGGGTAATCCAAGAGGCGAGGTCCAAGTCAGGTCCGAAGTCTAAAGAGTCAACGAGGGGGTCAGTTTGATGAAGCTGAGGCAGGGCGCAGGGCAGGAAACTAGGCGAGGTCAGGAACAGAAACACAGGCAGGATCTGGCAAGCAGCAATGTTGCTTCCCACAACCTGGGGCAGGGTCTGACCGTCTTTTATCTCCGACGAGCTAATGGCCGGTCCCGATCCCCCGAAGACTCACCACTCTGCCTCGCTTGAAGGCGAGCACTCCTCCTGCGAGTACTCAGGTCTCTCCTCCTCTCAGCCCTGAGTCTCTGCAGCTCGGGAGACGCCGGAGGGTTACTGGACCCAGGGGCCGCCTCAGCCTCTCCTGACCCAGCTGGTAGTGGATCAGCTGTTGGCATTGAGGTATTCTCAGCACCTGGAGCCAGGACAGGCTCAGGCCCCTGACTCGGCCCAGCTGGTGCTTGTTGCAGGGAAACCTGAGCAGACTGAGGCTCTTTAGGAACAGGCCCCAGACTAGGGTGTAAATAATAGAGTTATCATCATCATCATCATTATTAATATTACTCCAAGCATTGATTAAATTCTTCTTCTTCATCATCTTCTTCTTGTTCAGTCGTTCAGTCGTGTCCGACTCTTCGTGACCCCATGGACCAGAGCACGCCAGGCACGCCTATCCTTCACTGCCTCCCGCAATTTGGCCAAACTCATGTTAGTAGCTTTGAGAACACTGTCCAACCATCTCATCCTCTGTCGTCCCCTTCTCCTTGTGCCCTCCATCTTTCCCAACATCAGGGTCTTTTCCAGGGAGTCTTCTCTTCTCATGAGGTGGCCAAAGTACTGGAGCCTCAACTTCAGGATCTAAGGATGGATCTAAGGATCCATAACTTCAGGATCTAAGGATGGATAAGTTTGATCTTTTTGCAGTCCATGGGACTCTCAAGAGTCTCCTCCAGCACCATAATTCAAAAGCATCAATTCTTCGGCGATCAGCCTTCTTGATGGTCCAGCTCTCACTTCCGTACATTACTACTGGGAAAACCATAGCTTTAACTATACGGACCTTTGTCGGCAAGGTGATGTCTTTGCTTTTTAAGATGCTGTCTAAATTCTAACACTTACTAAATCAAGGAAGTGTGGGTGCCTTGCACCCACAAACTCTGGCACCCAAACTCATAACAGTATTAAGAGCACGAGAAGAATTCTGCCTGCTGGATCAAACTACAGGCTCATCTAGCCCCTTCCTACTGCCTCTGACAGTGGGATCAGTACATAACTGTTGTGGCAAGTATCCATCGATAGCTTTATCCTCCATGAATTTGTCTAATCCCCCTTTAAATCAATACATGTTAAAAACATGACACACTAATATATCTCTCTGCCTACCCAATGCACAACAGGCATTCAAGCCAACACTGTAAAACTTGACTAACCTTCCCAAACCACACCCCCGCCTCCCCCTGGAAATGTTACTTATTTACTTGTTTTGACTGGTATTGGCTTTCTGCGTTGTTCCCCGTCGAAGCAGAAATTCCAGCTTCATGTGACCTTGATGCTGAAGCCTGTTTGCAAATACATCTGGATAAGTAATGGAAAGATGCAAATCCAGGTAATGCGGTTCAGGACTCCTGCTCAGTCTCAGGGTAAGGCAGATGTTTCCCATCCACCAGAAACTTTCCTCTTCGTGCTGCCACTCCACTGCCCTGGCCCAGTTCAAGGATGGTGGAACATGAAGCTGGGCTGCGGCTTCCTTAGAGCTTGGATTTACTCGTGGTAATCTTCACTGTCGTGGGAGTTCTCCCATTTTCTTTTAGTCAGATGTTTTAAAGAATTTCTGCCAGCCACGGTCTCGGCCTCCATCGCACTCCAGTTCGCCTGCTCTGCATTTTCAACCAGGTGACACTGAGCAATAGGACTGCTCCCTGGGCTGCACATGTTTTTGTGATTCTTTGCGCTAACCACCAGAGCCCTAGGCAGATTTCCGAAGCAGATTTGCTTAACTCAAAAAGAGGGGCGGCGGGAGGCGCGGAGCTACAGTGACAAGCGCGCTCCCCACAACTTGGGGGGGGGGGAGAGGAAGCATCCTTCTGACTCAGGGACCTTTCTGGGCTTGCGGATTTTAGAATCCTGATTTCCCGGGGCTCACAAATGGTGAAGCTCTCCAACTTCAAAAAATGAATGGCAGTAGGCTCAGTGAGGCGAACAGAGCTAGTACATTCATCCCTGTATATTGCTGCACTGGTGTGTTAAGAAAACAGGCTTTTGAATGCCTGCATAGGGCTAAGACCAGGCTTAAGCAGAGGCACACAAAATCTTTGCCTTAAGCCACACAAAATCAGTTCCCTGGCACAGGGTGAATCACATTTTTTATAAGTAACTGTTGGAGGTGGGCAGCTCAGAATGTCAGAAGCTGCCCCTTTCACTTCCAACCCCTGATTTATGACCATTTCCCCGTCGACCCACTCACTTCAAAAAAATCACCTGACATTTCCTCCCACACCATTGGTGCAATCTGCTTTCTATCACCAATTTCTCGTGTGTGGCTCTTGCAGAGAGGGAAACATGCACCTGGGATGTGCCACTTCCAACTACAAGCAGCAGCTCACAGTCCTAACTTCTGTGTTTAGGGGATGTTTTTGTAGAGATTATCAATGGTAGAAGCTTGGAGTGCCGCAATCCAAACTCATGTGTACAGTGGTACCTCGGGTTACATACGCTTCAGGTTACAGACTCCGCCAACCCAGAAATAACGCTTCAGGTTAAGAACTTTGCTTCAGGATATGAACAGAAATCGTGCTCTGGCAGCGCAGTGGCAGCGGGAGGCCCCATTAGCTAAAGTGGTGCTTCAGGTTAAGAACAGTTTCAGGTTTAGAACGGACCTCCAGAACAAATTAAGGACTTAACCAGAGGTACCACTGTACTCTGGAGAGGTCACTTCCTGGTTCACACTGGGAAGATATTTTCAATGCAGCCTAGAGACAGAAGGGCACAGCTGTATTGAGGCAGTGCAATGTGTTGAATTTTTGTGCCCCTAACAATTTTTGCGGGACGCGGATGGCGCTGTGGGTTAAACCACAGAGCCTAGGGCTTGCCGATCAGAAGGTCGGCGGTTCGAATCCCCACGACGGGGTGAGGTCCTGTTGCTCGGTCCCTGCTCCTGCCAACCTAGCAGTTTGAAAGCATGTCAAAGTGTAAGTACCAGTAGATATCTCTGACGGAAAGGTAAAGGGCGTTTCTGTGTGCTGCTCTAGTTTGCCAGAAGTGGCTTAGTCATGACTCGGAAGCTGTATGCCGGCTCCCTCGGCCAGTAAAGCGAGATGAGCGCCACAACCCCAGAGTTGTTCGCGACTGGACCTAATGGTCAGGGGTCCCTTTACCCTTTACCTTTAACAATTTTGCACCCAGGGCAATCACTCCTATGGCCTCCCCCACACTACGGCACTGTGTTGGAGCCCTTTCGTAGGAGGCCATACCTGGTGGAGATCATGCACAGTAGTCAAAACTCAGGCTTGTTGTTGTCTATAGGTGTACTATCCATGGACAAACAATAAATTGAGCAGGTTTCATTTTCTTAGCTCCTTTAAAGGTTGATTGGTTATATTTTAGCTGTCTTGAAAGTGCACCTGTGGAAACAGCAGCAGCAGAAAAAATGATATATTTTTTAAAGGAGAAAACATTGCAGACTTCCTCTGGGTAAAGTGGTGAAGCAAAGGAATGAAAGGACTGATGAAAAATGCAAGACCTTTAGCATGTTAAACTAAAGATGATAGCAAAGTGCTTGGAAGCCTTCAATAAATGTGGCGGCCTGAGTACTAAATTGGCTGTATCTAATCCTCACAGAGTTAAAAACGAAAAGTTAATTTCTCCAAACTGAAGCATAAGATAAATCATTAGTCGTCTCTGCAGAAAGCTAATCTCCTTGGCTGGAAACCCCCCCCCCCCCCGCTCTATCTAACAGTGTCCAAATAAAGTTTTCACCACTTGTTTTATGTGCATTAATCTCTCCATGGATTACACGGCACACAGCTTTGAGGTATCTACCTAAAAGCCGTGAAACCTCTCGTTCTTATTCAGCATATCAGCCTTTTCCACAAACATAATGAAGAACAGCCTGCATCAAAGCTGTTAGTCAAGCTCATTAGGATCAACTCAGATATGAGCTTCGCGGGTTCAAAATGCTCACCTCAGAGAAGAGACGCAACATTATGAGGCTTCTGAATTTTTCGTAAAATCTGGAACGTAGACTAATTTACCTCCTCCCCCTACCTCTGTTCTTCTTACCCGCAAGGCAGCTCCTGAACATCAAAACTACATCCCTGTTAAAATTGCACTTGTGAGGCCTGGCAGCAGGAACCCTATACATTACTTTGAAGGTGACTTGGAAAATACAACAAATCCAGAATGTGGCAGTTAGACTGGTGACTGGGAGCGACTGCCAGGACCATATAGCACCGGTCCTGAAAGACCTACGTTGGCTCCCAGTATGTTTCCGAGCAAAATTCAAAGTGTTAGTGTTGACCTTTGAAGCCACAAATGGCCTCAGCCCAGTATACCTGAAGCAGCGTCTCCACGTCCATTGTCCAGCCTGGACACTGAGGTCCAGGGCTGTCTTAAACATATCCAGCGCCGTGGTGCAAAGATCCCTCCGGCGCCCCCCCCGGAAACTCCAAAACAAGGGAGGGGGCAGTGGAAAATGTCCTCTGTCTCCTCCACCATGCTGATCCCCGGCGTGGTGGCGGCGATCAAGAGGACATGCTCTCCGGCGTCGGGGTGCCCGAGAAGGCAGCTCTGGAAGGTTGTGTGCCGCCTTTCGCCAGGAAGCAGGTGGAGGACAACAACAACTGGGAGCAGGGCCGTCTTTAGCAGATGCAGAGGATTGGGAGGGAAGCTGTGCACAGCTTCCATCCTAAGCCTCTGTGGGGATCGCTCTCCTCCTGCAGAGGCTTGGGAAGGAAGCTGCACGCCCGCCGTGCAGGGAAAGGGGAGGCTGCCGGCAAAGCCGCACAGCTCCCCCACTCGCTAGGGCGCCCCTGAGAGGCCGGCACCCTGGTGCAACGAACCACTAAGACCAATGGGAAAGACAGCTCTGCTGAGGTCCAGCTCTGAAGACCTTCTGGTGGTTCCCTCACTGTGAGATGTGAAGCTACAGAGAACCAGGAAGAGGGCCTTCTCAGCAGTGGCACCCTGCCTGTGGAATGTTTGATGTTTTATTGTCCATATTGATGTTTTATTGTATTTTAAATATTTGTTGGGAGCCGCCCAAAGTGGCCGGGGCAATCCAGTCAGATAGGTGGCATATAAATAATAAAAATACTTCTTCTACTACTACTAGGGCTTGCTTGAAAGGTGGAAGTACCCATTCACACAGCTTCTTTATCTTTTTCACACACCGAAAGCCCCTGATATGTTACTGTGGCTAGGTGTGTGTGTGGAAAAGCCGAGTACCTGAGTTTTGCTGGCTGGAAAAGCAGCCATAATGGCCAAATGCTTGGCTGAGAAGACCAAGAGGGGGCAGACAGCTATGGAGGTGCTTGGAGACCAGAAGAAAACAAGGTAGCTGGAGTGTGTTTTCTGGAAAGGGTAGGAAAAGAAAGGCGAGCAGCAGTAGTTGGTGCTATGTGGTGCTTCCAATGAGGAAGAGAATATGGTTGAAGGAAAGAGCTAGGAGGTTGACAGGAGCATCAGCCAAGCAGCTTGGGGGCTGCACAGGACGAGCTCGGGAGCTGCAGATTGGGGCCCCTCTGATCTAATGGATTCTGCTGCAATCAAACAGTTTCATTACATTAAATGATAGCGAATTGTTGGAGCCGCTAAGCCTTCCTGTGGCAGCTTTGCTGACTGTAGAGTAACAGAATATTTACGCCGTTGCCTTGGGATGTCGCCGTGTCAAAGCGCCCATTCATTCATCCATTACATGACAAGCCAAAAAGGAGCCACCAACATGACTTCTCCTCCAGATCTGACCGCACTTGAAGAAAACTGATCCTTGGCGGAGGCGACGGAACGATTTCCAAGTTCTCACAAATAGGCTTGCTCAGATTTCCTCCTCCTGTTTGCTCCACGGTCTTGGTTGCTCCTTGCCCAATCAACATTTCAGCAACATTTTGAAGCCGACTGAGCTGCAAGACAGGTAGAATGCAGAACTGGCACCTCCACGTTCCCCCAGTGGCAGGGAGCCTGGAGAAATAATCATGTTGGTACTCCCCCATACTTTGAAACACTCCTTCCTTCGCAGTGCGGTGAAAAGTGCTCTCTGGTTATACAAAATTTATTTCAGCTCTTCTCGCTTCCATTCTTCTCTACTTCGCTTAAATGGCAGCCAGCAGCTGTAAAGGCTTTGAGCAGCAGTCTGGGCTACCTCCAGAGACATTAACAGAGCGTAAACACATCACTCAGTATTTTCTGTGGTTTCGCTAAAAGTGCATTCAGATTATTCTCAAGGAGAAAAGAGTTCAAGGGGGATAGAAGGTCTTTTTAAGTACCCCTTGCAAACCTCAACTCGTTCTGGCCTTTTAGACTTCCTGACATCATCCTTACAGGTCTGGGCAGCGCTGCTGTTCTCATCCTTGGTTATTGGTCCTTCCTTCCATCCTCCCGTTCAGATCCCAGCTCACCAGAAAGCTCTCTTTGCAACCACAATGCCTTCTGAAAGGCATTTCCCCTCATCGGAATAGTTTGCAAATGTGCCCAAGCATGTCACTTTCAGAACACACAGCAGCAGTGACAATGAAGAGGAGGAGGAGGAGGAGGAGGAGGAGGAGGAGGAGGAGGAGTAGTTGGATTTGATATCCCGCTTTATCACTACCCGAAGGAGTCTCAAAGCGGCTAACATTCTCCTTTCCCTTCCTCTCCCACAACAAACACTCTTGAGTGAGGCTGAGAGACTTCAGAGAAGTGTGACTAGCCCAAGGTCACCCGCAGCTGCATGTGAGGAGTGGAGATGCGAACCCGGTTCACCAGATTACGAGTCCACCGCTCTTAACCACTACACCACACTGCAGAATCCCGCACATTCACACTAAGCCACAATTTTGTTTAGCATGATGTGTGAACCAGGAAAAATTATCTGAAACGGGCCAATAACCTACTTGGGGAAACCCTGAGCAAACAAATGTGGCTTTAACAGTCTTAGGAAGCACCCTCTAGTCTGTCCTTTCAGCGGGAGAAGAAGTATTCCATAGGGCAGACTGAGGCAGCCCTCTCAAACAGCAGACCCAAGGGCTGCCTCTGCAAGGACCTCTGCAGTTGTTCTCCCCCTGCCGCCACCAGGGAAGTGAGCAGAGGCAGCTGCGGAGGCTTCCAGGTTCCAGAGAAATCTCGATTTACGTATAAGCTAAACAGCTATAGCTTATGCCCCCCCCTCTCTTGCCCCCCCAAAAAAATTTTAAAGGAAAAAAAACACCGGATGTACATTTCCAAATATAGATACAAAACAAATAAAATAAAACCTACATACAGCAACAGTGTTTGTGTTGTGTACGCTCCTACGATGTAAGTCATGGGCCCCGCCTCCTAGCCTGCTCCCTAATATATCACTGGTTTGCTCATTTCTATATATAGGGTGCCTACATTCTGCATGGACTGGTTGCACGGCAACATGTGCAATGGCTTTAGATACCTATTAGGTCCATAAATTACTATACAGTGGTGCCCCGCTAGACGAAAATAATTCGTTCTGCAAATATTTTCGTTCTAGCGGTTTTTTTCGTCTAGCGAAGCGGCAATGTAAACCGCGGTTTTCGCTAGACGAAAAAAAAAACGAAAAAATTCGTCTTGTGAGGCAGCCCCATAGACTTTTTCGTCTTGGTGGGCAGCCTCCCGCTAGACGAATGCCGTTCGTCTAGCGAGTTTTTCGTCTAGCGAGGCATTCGTCTAGCGGGGCACCAATGTATAGCATCTATTCAACACACAAAACAGAGGACAATTGTCATTGACAAAGGACAGCTGGACATATAAAGGGCCCTATACCTTCAGTAGCTTAGGGCCTCATCAACCTAAATCTGGCCCTGGGAATGAGAGCCCTTGAGATCTTGCTGGAATGCGGAAGCTGCAGCTCTGCCATCCCAGTAAGCTAGTTTTCCTGTTTTGACTTAGATGGCGAAGTGGGGACAGGCCACTCCCACAAAGTGGGCTCCATTATGTCTCCATGCTTGTCGACAAGCAATATGCTGTAAAACGCAGCATGTCAAGGGGCTGTCAAGGAGCCAGGGCAGGCACACACACGGGAGGGACGGAACGCAATTAGTTATTATTAGCCGAAAACAACGGCACAGCAGAGTCCTCTGGTTCACCTTAACCCCAGCTGAGACGTTTCTGAAACTGACCACTAGCTCCGCCCTTCCCTCTCTAGCCTTTGCTAGATCCCTCCCAAGCAGATGACATCTGCATGGAGCTCCTCCTGTGGGCCGTCTGGCCCGTCGCTCGGCGACATGCAAGACTCTCCTCGGTCAAGGTGTCAGAGGGATAGTGAGAAATTAAAATTAAAATGCAATCAGCTAAAGCAGCAACATAAAAAAAAAAAATTCACTGCAATGCAAACCAACGGGTAAATAAATAAAAATACAGTGGTATCTCGGGTTAAGTACTTAATTCGTTCTGGAGGTCCGTTCTTGACCTGAAACTGTTCTTAACCTTAAGCACCACTTTAGCTAATGGGGCCTCCCGCTGCCGCTGTGCCACCACAGCACGATTTCTGTTCTTATCCTGAAGCAAAGTTCTTAACCTGAAGCGTTATTTCTGGGTTTAGCGGAGATGTAACCTGAAGCGTCTGTAACCCGAGGTACCACTGTAACAGAGGCAGGTAAAACTACAGCTTTCATGACATGGGGAGAATAACACCCAACTATTTTTAAATAACAATGTGCACTAATTGCTCTGTAAACCAGATAGTTGTATTGATCTAGCAAGTGGTGAGTAGAATTTCTACTGTGGCTGTAGAAAGGCTTTTTAGGATAGTATGTAGTTCAGAGGGTCCCAAGGAAATGGAAAGCAATCTTTGCCTGGTACCTGTCACTACACTTCTTGAGTCTTTCTCCCAAACTACAAAGGTAAAGATACTTCTGTTAGGCAACATTTCCTACTCCACATTTGCTGAATTTTAGACTAAAGAACTTCTGGTCTTGCTGGTTTCACATAGGAGCAGGACATACATCGGTGCTAATCAGAAAAGACGGGATTGATTTGGAACATTTGGTTCTAATGTATTTATTTACATAGAAAAATGCACTTTCAAATGGTTCTGTATCATCCATCTTTTATATGAAAAGTTGCTTTTCAATTAATTTCTCTTTCTTTTCCAATTTGGCAGCATTCCAGGACATCCTATCAAGAAATCATTGCCCCATTATTTTGCTGGGAAAACTTCGTTTTGGATAAGCTTCTCTGGCATATAAACTGAAATTGGTTGGCTTCAGTGTGAAGGTATTTTGGTCTTAAGTTGGTTTAACTCAGAACAGTCTTTGGGCCTTGAATACAGGCACCAGGGGCCGGGGGGGGAGGACAGAGGTGTAAGCAGAACAGGAACACACTCATGAAACTACTGCCTCTATTCCAGATGTTTATTCTGTACACACGTACTGCACAAGAACATACAGATTTCTTCTCAGTCCTCAAGCCTCTCCCCTTCCCCTTATCCCATTTAAGTACATGCGGGTGGCGCTGTGGTCTAAACCACAGAGCCTAAGCCTTGTCAATCAGAAGGTCGACGGTTCGAATCCCGCAACGGGGGTGAGCTCCCGTTGCTTGGTCCCTGCTCCTGCCAACCTAGCAGTTCAAAAGACATAAAAGTGCAAGTAGATAAATAGGTACCACTCCGGCGGGAAGGTAAACAGCGTTTCCGGGCGCTGCTCTGGTTTGCCAGAAGTGGCTTAGTCAGCTGGCCACATGACCCGGTAGCTGTACGCCAACTCCCTCAGCCAATAAAGCGAGATGAGTGCCGCAACCCCAGCGTTGTCCGCGACTGGACCTAATGGTCAGGGGTCCCTTTACCTTTACCTTACAATGGAGAAGACAGGATGACTGTCCATTGGGGCACTGTTAGTTTTTGCTTGCTATGTTTGATATATTCCCCATATTGGTTCCATAGCTGTCTACTTCTCCTCTTTTTTGCGGGAATTCCCTTACTTCCAGCGCCGTTTCCCACTGCAAAAAGGGAAGGTTGACAGCTATGATTGGTTCCCATGTTGTTGCAGAACATTGCAGATTGAACTGAATGCCGAACCCCTGTCCTTTCTCGCTGTTGTGCCTTTCGTCTACTTTGCTAAAGAGCATCCAAAAGATGTTCTTGAGCTTTTTGCACTACCAGCACTAAACAGGCAGGTGAGGTTTCACAGAGCTTTGGGAAGCATCTGTGTGCAAGATACTGGAAAGCGTGGCAACCACCTATGAGCTGAATTTGCCCCCAAGGCAGCCAGTTGCTAACTACTGTTTATGTTAGGTTGTTTTGATTTTTTTTTTTTAAAAAACAACTTTTTGTTGTGGAGCTTTAAATCTCCCCACTCCAGTTGGTTTATTTCTTTATTTGAAGGACCCCAAATGCTTGTAATCAACTGGATGTTGCACATGTTAGTGGTGCCCATCACGTTTGTAGGATTGACGACGGGTGCCATGTGTTTTTCATTGAATCGCCATTCTTAATTCAAAACTGCAGCTTTCGAATACGCTTTGTCAGTTTCTGTTTTTTGCCCCGAGGGGGTCTAATACCACAACCCCTTCAACACTCTTAGAGAGGCCACAGAGACCAAAAGTATGGCTTATATGGGCCAAGATCTCTGATGTCGAACCAAAGAACCACAGCAGAGTTACAAAATTTGCAAATTCTGCCAAAGCAGAACGTTAATTGTGTGTGCTTGTTTTGCAGGGAGCAGAACTTAGGTGCCAGGAGACCTTTTTATTATTTTATTTTTGAAAGGTTGGAGAGAGAGAACCAGATTTGGGGCCAATGTGTATACTAGAGAATTTTTCAGGTTCACATTGCCAGTTCTGGTAGAACCCCTCACTTTTTTGCTGACCAACCTGATAAGGATAAAAGAGTTAGCCTGCTTTGTGGGGGTGTGAAAGGAGGGAGCACAGAGGAACTTAGGGAATTGTGAGAGACAGCTGGCTCTCCGCCCTAGAAAAAAGCCTTGACACACCCGTTTCACCCTTGGTTAGGGTTGTCAGGTCACCCAAGGGCCAAACTACTCATGGCAATAAACCAGGGCCAGCTCTACCATGAGGCAGAGTAGGGCAGGTGCCTCAGGAGGTAAATGCTAAGGAACAGGGAATGAACAGAAACTTATTTGCCACAGTTCTTAACCTAGCCTGGTGCCCCTCAGGTACAGTGGACAATGCTGTATACCTTTTTATCATATTTTAAAAACTGATTTTCATACAATTAAACAAATTCAATTCAGTTTCCACACAGTATTCCCTTAGTATTTTGACTTCCCATCCTTACTTCCATGGTGTTTCTGTTCAAATCCTTCTATCTACTGCCTTAAATATAATACTTATTTCTATAACACATATCGTATATTACGTTCCTTTATCATTCTAGAAAAAAGAGGTGCCACAACGCACCATGCAGGGCTCCTTGTGTTATTTTATAATGGCAATGGCGCCCACCTCAGAGGTGCCGGAACTGAGTTCCGGCAAGTTCCGGCTGAGAAAAAGCCCTCCTCATTCCTTTGCTTATATTTCCAGTCCTGCCTGCAATTTCGTTTGACTATCATATTTTCTCAGGTGACCTGAAAAGGGTCCCCACTCTTCCAGAAAAATTTTGCCTTTCCGGCCTCTTATTTTTGCCGTCAATTTCGCCATCTCCATATTATAGTCCAACATTTTTAAAGTCCACTCCTCTTCTGTAGGAACGTCTTCCTCTTTCCATTTCTGCACGTATGACATTCTGGCTGCAGTGGTAGCATACACAAACAATTTAACCAACTTTTTTGGGGGGACCTCTGCCCCTATTATTCCCAAAAGAAACACTTTGGGCTTTTTGAGGATGACTATTTTAAACATTGAGGATGCTGTCCCATTGCCAAGGTTGAAGAAAGATTCAGCTGCCTTTAGTAGAAGATATTGGGGGGGGGGGGGTAGGAGAGGAGAGGAGAGGGACTACCTTGTCTTTTGCCCCCAATAGCAAAATGGCCCTGTATTAGATGTTCACATTTGAGTATACACTTAAAAAAAAACATTAAATCATTATACATTAAATCATTATACAATATCCAAAAAAACCATAAAAAATAAAATAAAATAAACCCACCACCCTGTTTAACTTCCCTCCACTGCTACTCGTCTTCTCTAGAATTAATTTTTCCCTTATCATTTTTTGGATTTCCTACACATGAGTAGGACCCTGGCAGAGACATCCTGGGTGATCGTTTGGGAGCTTCAAAAGCTTCCTTCAGCCCAAACATCACAGCGACTAATGCCAAAAAGCATTAGCACACTTACGGATCCGCAGAGTTTGCGCAGTTGCGTAACAGAACTCAGCAACTCAGCATTTTGGCTAATATACACACACACACACACACACAACACACCACGGAGCACTGCAACATGGCTCCCTCTCTCTAGCATCAGACAGCAAAGAGAAAGAACAAAGGACAATAGTCCCACTTCACGGAACACAGTAACACAAACACCCTGTCTTCGTCACTTCCCACTCTGTGGAAGGAAAACACATACCGTCATGTGATAGACCACAATCCCATGACTGTAGACACGGGGAATGAATCTCCAACAATCATTGCATTCTGATTGTTTTTATTTTCTATATAATATATTGATAATTTATTGTTTTGATGCATTTACATTCTTAATCTAAGCATAGTAGCATGTCTTTTTTAGAGCAATATTTTGTCATATAATCATCAAAGCATTGCCATTCGTTTTTTAGTTTTTGATTTGACTGCTGTCGTATGGATGCTGTTAATTTAGCCAATTTTAAATATTCATTTAATTTGAGAATCCATTCCTTCTTGGTAGGTAGTTCTTTAACTTTCCATTTAGATGCTATTACTATCCTAGCTGCGATGGTCACATATAAGAAAATTCTTTTTTTCAATTTCGGTATTTCTTTTCCTAAAAGGCCCAGTAGGTAAGCCTCTGGTTTTTTGTTAATTGGATTTTAAGCATTTTTTTCAACTCCTCGTGTATTTCTCCCCAAGTACTTAATTGGGGTGCAACATTTGAGTATACATTTTAGGCAGCGGTGGCGGGAGGAGGGAGGGATCCAAATCGTGACCTCAATGCTAGTGGAGCTGGATAGTCCTTTTCCATTATGCCATGGTCTAGATGAAATAGAGACACACACAGAGTCAGATTTTTATTCTTTATAGCTAATGGCCATGACAATATATCTCATTCAAACAAGGCAATAAATCCAGAAGGAAGTTAACAACAAACGAAAGGAAGGAAGGAAAGCTTAATACTGCGAAGTTCTCCTAATTATTTAAATTTCAAAAAATTCCTTGACAATCAACACTCTTTTGAGTCAAAAAGGTGGCCCATAACTTTCTCACTGCTAGTATTAAGGTCACAACTTTATCTATACCATCCTGCAACTATCTGATTTTAAAATCATCTGAATGGTTTTTTTGACCATTCTGAAGAAAAGGGAATCTACCCCTACGTGAGCTGAATAAAAGGACTATACAATGTCTTCGGTCGTCCACATACCCAAAGATGGCGATTCATTGGCTTTTTAAAAGAATTTGCCAGTCAGATATTCTGTGGGCACCATTTGAAATTTAAGCTGAGTGAACGCATGTCAAAAGTGAAATAAATCAATCCTTGCAGGTAAACTGCCCTTTGAGGGTACACATTTAATTTTACACGTGTCAATCTGTGGAATTATATTCTTCATATATTCAAAGTTCATTTGGGGATCTTCGGCAAAAACTGACAGTGGATCTTTATCACCAGAGATGTCCCGAAATGGACATGATTGAGTAGAAGCGGAATAATTCGACATCAGATGGTTACAAAATTGTCCGTTCCAACCTTCGCTGTTCTGCAGGTCTCAGGGATTAGACTAATTAATTGAAGATAAGTCTGTCAGTAACTGACTGGCCTTTACGGCTGTATTGGCAACCTCCAGGTTCAAAGTCCCACATGCTGGGAAAACACTAAAGGGAGAAAGTCATTGCCCTTAATGTCCTCCCTTGCCGGCTTCCAGAGCCACCCTATCGGCCATCTGTGGGAAACAGGATGTGGAACTAGGTTGACCTTTGCTCCGAGCCTGCCGAGCTCTCTTATTTATTCATTAAAACTATTTCGCTCCTATCTCATACAGTTCAAGGTGCCTAATAACAAGAATAGTAATAATAATAATATAATAATACTAATAATAATAAAATAATATAATAATAATAATAAAAAACCCCAATAAAAGCGTCAGGAAAACCAGCAGAAATAACAAGCCATCCAGTAAAAGCAAAAGGAGGAAAAAAAAGACAGTGAGAAAAAGTCATAGGAATCCATGGGAGCAAATCGTCCTCCGAGGGGATTATGAGCTAAATCGGCAAGGCTGAGTCAAGCCTTTAAAGACCAAAGCCTTCCTGGAAAAGAAGGGCTTAACACTGTGGTGGTTGGCTAGCCGCGAAGGAGACAAAGCAGAGCTCTCCGGGCAGGGAACCCCAGAGTTTGGAACTGAGATCCGTAGCCTGGCAAAAGAGAAAGCCTTCTCCGCTTCCAAGCAGCGACTTTACTGGTGGGGGCCTCTGGCAAACGTGTCGCTCCTGTTTACCAGGGAGGCAAGGGGTGACTGAACTACACCCTCTACACAGCAGAGTTGCTGAACTACAGCTAGGAATCACATGCAATTGCTGACGCTTTTCTTGAAATTAAAACAGTGTCCCAACATTTGTTAAAATATTCAACAGCTCATGGGGGAAATTGTGGAGGGAAGACTTAAAATTTACAGTGTGCTGTACGTTGAATGGAAAATTATATGAAAATGATGTATTGTTGGTATTTTAAATAGCAAGGATGTAAAGAACTGCTACAAATATTTGTTGGAACTGTAAAGAGAAAGAAGGTACCTTCTACCATATGTGGTAGACGTGTAAGATAACAAAGAGCATATTGGGAAATGATTTATAATGAGTTGAAAAAAATGTTTTAAAATAACGTTTGTGGAAAAACCAGAAGCGTTTTTATTAGGAATTTTAGGGGCAGAAATACCAAAGGAGCAGAAAAGATAATTTATGTACAGTATGAGACAACAGCAGTGCGAATATTACTGGCCCAGAGATGGAAGGAAGATAACGCTCCAACAGAGAAGAATGGCTGATAAAGATGATGGACTATGCTGAAATGGTGAAATTAACCGGTAAGATTAGGAACAAGAGGGCAATAAATTCAACAAAGATTGGGCAAATTTCTAAACAAACCCTGGATAACACTGTAAACAATTAAAACATTGGCAGGATTTTAACAAACATTTGTATATAACAAAAACTATGGTATAAACTGAATATAAAGATCATTAGAGAACTTTATAGGATGCAGGTGGGGAAGACTAATAGTGGAAACCCATGGAAGGCTGGAAGGAAGTCTAAGGATTCAGAGAATCCTGTATTTTTATAATTTTGATGGATGTTGAATGTCCCTGTAAACTGTTTAAATGCAAAAAACGAATAAATAAAATAAAAAATATTCAAAAGCTTTTACTTGCAGATCATGTAGCTAAGGAAGAATTGTTGTTGTTTAGTCATTCAGTCCGACTCTTCGTGACCCCATGGACCAGAGCACGCCAGGCACTCCTCTCTTCCACTGCCTCCTGCAGTTTGGTCAGACTCATGTTGGTAGCTTCGAGAACACTGTCCAACCATCTCATACTCTGTTGTCCTCTTCTCCTTGTGCCCTCCATCTTTCCCAACATCAGGGTCTTTTCCAGGGATTCTTCTCTTCTCATGAGGTGGCCAAAGTATTGGATAAAAGAATAAAGTATAAAGTAATAAAGTATAAAGAAGACTATATGGACAGTATTCACATTCACAAACTTATCCAAGGCTTCGATTTTCTTAGTTGAAGGTTACAGCTTCTTCCTTCAACATTCAAACAGTGTCTTTCACTCAGCCTTCTGCACATGACCCAGCCAGGCCATGCGGCTCCTTCTGAGAGGTTTTCACTTTCTCCTTCCAGCAGAACTTCTCCTTACTGCTTCTTTGGGAGAAATGTGGGAACGTTTATATAATATAGTAGCAGAGTTAAACGTTCCTTATTTAAACCTGCACAGCGCCAAACGGCTTGCTGACTCATTTGAGTCTTTCGTCCTTTCTTGATTGTCAATCCCTTCATCCCTCTCAAAATATACACGTGAATCTGATTAATAACCAAAGTAAAGTAATTTACTGACAGATCCATTCATGTACATATTCAGGTTACAAAACAAAAGATATAAACTATATTAGCGAGTCTCTTAACACATCTTTAAGCAGCAGCAGCCTAACCGACCAACAGACCAAAGCTAACTGACACAAAGTGGCAGTTGGTCCTCCCTTTGAATGTTGGACTTGACTGACATCCCACAAGAACATCGGCTTCTGTACTTCTTTCTGTCATGTCCATTCACACAGAAACGTTAGTCACTCCTCCTCTCTTGCTTCTAGAGAGAAAGAGAGACTTATCAAGTAAGCAATACGTTTAAAGAAGATTGGAAAATGTTTATTGAATATATGGCAGGAAATTGTGTACACTTGAAAATGTTGGCAGCATTAAGATAAATTCAACAGTTTATTGAGAGAGAACCATTATGAAGATGATGTACAGGTGGTATTTAACCCCTGTAAAACTAGCTAAAATTTACCATGGTTTAAGCAACAAATGCTGGAAATGTAAGCAAACAGAAGGAACATTTTTTTCATATGTGGTGGTTGTGCCCTAAGGTGAGAGATTACTGGGAGAAGATATATAATGAAATTAAAAAAGTGTTGAAAACACTTTTAAGAAAAAACCAGAGGCCTTTTTATTGGGTATTCTAGGACAGGACATTCCAAAATGTGATAGAAATTGGTTTGTATGCCCACAACAGCAGCTAGAGTGTTAATAGACAAGAACTGGAAGACAGAAGAATTGCAAATGAAAATGATGGACTATATGGAGCTCGCAGAAATGACCGGGAGAATCCGTGACCAGAGAGATGACGCGGTGGAAAAGAATGGGGAAAATTTAAATTGTATCTAAAAGAGCATTGTAAGATTTAAAAATCAGATTTCTTTTGAAGATAGGATAGGTTGTAGAAAAGAAGATAGATAAATGATAAATGTCAGGATTAAGATAAGAGATAGAGGTAGATATTGTGATATTGATATAATATAGGTTATGAGATATGAGATTTTAAAGGAAAAGTTGTGTTAGTAAATGGATAGTATTAGTTAATATTGGAAGTTACACAAAGATATTTGCAAGGGACGCAGAAGGAGGAGATAGGAGGAAGTCCGATTAAGATGTGAGAAAATACAATTTGTTTAAAGGTAGAAAGATTTTTGTAGTTTTCATGTTTTTTGTAGTTGTTATGTTTTAATTGTTATTTTTCTATGTTATGTTTAAAAATTTGTTTAATAAATATTAATTTAAAAAAGATAAATTCAACAGTTTGATGGATGCAATAATGGAATACTGAATGGTTTAGTTTATATAAAATATGCTGGGATTTATGTTATGCAAAATGAACCAGGGAAGAGAAGAAGGGAAGTTTTTGATATTTTAAGGTTGTTTAAATGAATATTCTAAATGGTAAAACAGAAAATTTAATAAAAAATTGTATACAGTGTACCTCGGTTACAAACACCTCGGGTTACAGACTCACTAACCCGGAAGTAGTACCTCGGGTTAAGAACTTTACCTCAGGGATGAGAACGGAAATCGTGCGGCGGCAGCAGCGGGAGGCCCCATTAGCTAAAGTGGTACCTCAGGTTAAGAACGGAGCTCCGGAATGAATTAGTTCGTAACCAGAGGTACCACTTTATAGAGAAAGAGACTCATCTAACACTGCCTCTTCTTCAGTGTTCATAGAGATGCAGCCATTACGGTCAAGTCCCTCACGCACAAAAAACGGAGAATGAAATAAGATGCCTCCCATGTGACCAAAGTTAACCAATCACACGAGAGCTGCTGGGGAACAAACACATGGTAACGCATTTAAGCATTCCCAATTTCAGTAAATTAAATCGCTATAAACAGGCCAAGGCAATGGCAAAGTCAAGGTCGTGCATGTACACCGTCGGTATCACTGGATTGGCTCTGCTGGTTTACTTGGATCGATTGCTCCTCCAGATGGTAACCAATCACGGCCTTCGAACAGATCTGCAAGCTTTGTGCAGGGCTGGCCCTTCCGTGAGGCAGAGTGAGGCAGTTGCCTCAGGCGGGTGGAATCTGAGGAGAGCAGCTGCAGCAACTTCTGGGATTCAACAAGACCTTTCAAGATCTCAACTTAGAAGCTGGAGTCATGCAACCCCAGAAAGTGAGTCTTTGGTGGGAGTGGCATGGCACGCATGTGGGGCAGCATCTTCTGGTTTCTCCTCAAGCGATGAATCAGGACCATCTGCCCCGCCTCTATGGGTTATCTTAATTCAGGAGCAGGCTGGTCTTAAAGCATCCTGGTCCAAACTGAACAGGGCTTTAAAGGACATAACCGTCATTTTGAACTGGGCCCAGAGAAACCATTAGGCAACCAGTGAAGTTGTTCCAGCGGGGTGTGTGTGTGCGGGGGGGGGGGATATGTTCCTTATAACTGGTTTCAGTCAGCAACTTGGCCGCCCACATTTTAAACAAGTTGACGTTTCTGGGCACTTATCAAAGGCAGCCGTCTGATACAGAGTTCATCGTAGAGTTGTGGTCCTCTCATGATGTAAGTCAGATGCTTGATGTTCTTATCGGATGGTAAATAGATGCAGCGCGGATCTGAGGTCAGGAGGGCCTCAGTTAGTAAGCTGGAATATGGCCTCCATAAACTACACAAATATTTGTCTTTCTATTTTTATTACTTTTGTTGTTGTTGCGCCCTCGGATTTTTATTCTTCTTATCTTTCGGAGTATTCAGTTCAAGCCACATCACAGTGTTTGGGAATTATTTTGAGGGTCTTGAGGGAGCTGGAGTAGCTCAGTTGGTAGAGCGTCAGGCCCTTAATCTCAGAGCTGTGGGTTCGAACCCCATGTTGGGCAAAATATTCCTGCATTGCGGGGGGGTTGGACTAGATGACCCTTGTGGTCTCTTCCAGTGCTTTTGTCTGGGGGGATGCATACCCCTAAACATTTTGTGCATCTTTGTACTTTTGTCCATTTACTGTATTTATTTTTCCCGATTTGAACTATAAAATGGTGATTTTCCTGAGTCAAAATGAGAGTACCCCTAAACATTTTTTTTATTTTTAGAAAAACAGCACTGGTCTCTTCCAACTCTACAATTCTATGATTCTATGACTTGGGAAAACCATATTCTATAAACCATCATTCTCAGTAGAGTTGTGCACAAATAAATGGCCTCTCAACTTTCTCCATCCTATTTGTGGGGAGATATATTGGGGGATCATTTCACTGAATTCTTCCAGGGGGAGGAAATCTTATTCAGAAATTTCCTGGGAGGATGGCTCACCATTGTAGCACAGCACATCTTTTTCTTTTCTTTATTTTGCTGTCTCTTATAAGTAGCAACAGCAACAACCATGTTGGCAACAGGTAGGTCGCCATTTTGTATCCTCCACAATGTGCTGGACCTCACATTGTTCCAAGACATTGTTGGTGTGGTGGTGGAATGGCTTCTGCCACAAAACAAATATGGTGGTAAATATTCAAAGAAAATTCTGTAAACTGATTTTATTTTGAGGGGATGGGGTGAAAAAAAGAAAACTCCCAGGGATTGTCTAAAAATAAAAATAAAAACGCCTTCTGAGAAATTTCCTCAGCTTCCATTCCGACAGATTTAACTATGAAAATAATTCTTGCCTTCTGTCAGGCGAGACTGACCTTTCAAAACGCAATGCATGGTGAGTTTAAATCAATGTACACTATTATATCAACGTTGCTCACCACCATATGTATTAATCCCAAGACGATTTAATGAACATTCTTCATGCAAGAACAGTGAATGTAACAGCTGGTGAGGTCTTTGAGCTGAACTGAGCGAAAAAGCAGTGAAGAAAAATATAAACACTTTAAGATGAAGCTTCCTTTCTGGCAGGCAATGTGGAACTATGATAAAAGTTATATGCATGTGTGGTGGGGACAGATTAACTTTAAAATATGGGCTGATGAACATTAACAGAATTTGAGTGTGTGTGTGTGGGAGAGTAACCAACATAACGCTGGCAAATGATTGTCAGCTGCCAACTTATGCAACTGCCTTCAGCCTCGAAGGGGGAGTTGTGTGAACTAAACCATCTCCACGAGATCCATTAACGAGCCCTTTCATATTTGAGGTCTGAAATTGCTTGAGGTTAAAGTGCTGGCATGGTGGAAATATTTGATCCTTGCTCAAGAGGAAGACGCTTCTAGAACAAATGTCCGAGAAGGGCAAAGATGCGGTCCTGGAGATCTGGAATGCTTCCTGCATTCAAACCCCCATATTCCATGGAGAGACGAGGGGAGACGAGAGGAAAGGCAACATTAGGCTCAACATTTCAAAATCCATCTGAAAAGAATATGAATGTAATATGAATAGACCAGTCAGGCATGGGGTTTCACTAATAGCAGCCTCTGAGGAACCACAGAGGGCACATGCAATAAATTGTGGCGCCGTGACCCACAGCTTCTGAAAAGCTGTGATCTGATCCACTTTGGTAACACTGGGTTTCTGCATCTCCATTACTTTGATGAGATCTGGTATGCCACGTAGCTAGAAACACAGAATGAGATAGGTGGATGCTCCTGTCTCCCTTGTATCTGATTCAAGGAACTGGATAAGAAGGCTACTAAATCAATCCATTTTAAGAACACCTCGTTTACAAATCAGCGAGGGCTCTATATGACCCTTTGTAATGTTCAAAGCTGACCTGAAAGCGCCTCTGAAACAACCCAACAACCCAAATTCCTACTACCAAGCACAATGCAATACATTCACTTTACTACGGAGAATGTGTGTCATGGCAATTTGAGGTGAAGTGGCATAGCGTGGGTTGCCAGTGCCCGGGGCTGCGGGGAGGTGGGATGGGAGGGAGGGAAATGGATGGAGTATGCATGCGCATTCCAATGCCTAACAGCATCCACTTCACCCAGGAGATCAAAGCCGCAGGGATAAGAAAATAAGAGTAATTCCGTTGTCTGGAGAGGTCACTTCCTGGTTTGCATGGAGAAGCCGCTCTCAACGGAACCCAGCAATTGAAGTGTGCAGTTGTATTGAGGCAGCACCGGGTGGGTGTTGAAATTTTGCGCCCCCTAACAATTTTGTAACTGGGGCAACTGCCCCTGCGCCCCCCCAATACACTATGCCACTGCTGTCCAGCAGCCCACTTTTATGTCAGTCTTTGGAAGAGTTTTGTTCCTGGATCATCGTTTGTCTCTCCCACTCACTAGCACTGGGTAGCAATGCAGGAGTGATCTGTGCATCCACAGCAAACCATTAACCATGGCTTGCCATGACATGCAAACACACTCAGGCTCCTCCAACTGTACTTGTTTGCGCCAAGCTCAAAGTGCCATAACGAATCATCAAAATGTACTGTGCTGTCATAACTCTGCTGGCATCTGACGGGGACATTTTATAGAAGACATTAAAGTTAAGCAGCCAGGGCTTAGTATTGTGATAGGCACCGTGCCAGGAAATGCAGATTGCAACAGATGCTTGTTGGGAGTGCAAGATTATTTTGATTGCCCTTTGCTTCCCTAAAGGATTATGAACTACTGCGTTACATGTGGATATAGAAGACAACTCTTGGAGAAGTCAGCTGCGAGCTGTGTGGATGTGTCAGGTGAGGAATGCAAAATATCCATTTGCATCCCCAGTGGCTTCTGGGACGTTTTGTCTTCTGCTCACCTCACGAAAAAATATGCATGGTGTAGGACAGTCCATGGAAGGATTCCCCATCTTTGTCTCAAGGTTGAGCCAAGACAAACATTTTGTCGTTAAAGTGAATTACTGAGCACCTCAGGCATGGCAGGAGTAAAATCTCTGTTGAAAAATGCTGCCTATTTAACCTCTTCGAGCCGGAGGGACATTCTCAACTTTTCCATGATGCGCCATTCGAAGAACATTTCTGTAATGAGCACTCACACTTTACATTGTGGGTGCTCTTTGCGGGATCACTCGTGGTGCTACAGTTCCCAGGGAGCTTCCTGGCAAACAGGGGCTGGCTTGCCTCTCAGTCTTAATTTTTGGAGGTTCACACCCAGCCTCAGTAATCAAGTTTCTTGCTGGGAGGTGGGGCCAGCCCCATTTATAAATTGGGGGTGGAGCCGACAATAGCCAGGCAGTCGGCCCTGGAGATTCACCCTCCCTTTGTTTAATGTTTCTTGTTTGCAGTTACAGGTGGGTAGCCGTGTTGGTCTGCCATAGTCGAAACAAAATAGAAAATTCTTTCCAGTAGCACCTTAGAGACCAACTGAGTTTGCAGGTTAACTTTTTCTTCCTGTTTAGCGGGTGCTGCTACGGTCTTTGGCTGGTCGCTGTTGAAGGACCGGGAAGAAATTTTTCTGCATTGGCAGGTTTCGTCTTCCCTGTAACAATTCATCACAACTTTGGTGGTTATGGCCCTGGGTGGAACCCTTTAGTCTTTTCTTCCCAATATGGGGGGGGGGCGTGAAGTGGTGACTCACTCCCCTGCGTTGGTGATTCCAGGGTCCCCCTCTTAAAGGGGTTATATATATGGGTGTCACTGGCAACACACAGAAAGGTCGTCAGTGAACTACCCTGCATGTAGGGATATGGGCTTGGCTGCCTGCTACACTTACGTCTCGCAGAGCACCCCCATATCCCATTTACCCTGATGAGCCCCAGTTCCCCCTGGCTGGGGGGCTGGGAGGGATACACGCCCAAGGCCTAAGCCAAGGTCTTCCTACATTCGGAGGTTTAACAAAGTTGTGGCCTAATTTTAATTCCATATAACGTTGTCAGAGTCTTTGTTCCTTCCTTATGATCCCTGGGGGCTGAGGCTGTTGCTGCCTGGTCACGCAAATAATATTTATTTGATTTTACAAGCGTAAAGTTATAACAGAATCAGCTACATACTTAGATATAGAGATACCCCTGAATCTCTAGACTTCCCACCATCCCCTCCATGGGTCCTATTGTCAGCATTTTCAACTGCGTATTATTTCATCTTCCATATTTTAAATATTTCCATATTGTCCAAAGTATTTGTTACATTACAAGTGTTGTGTAAATCCTGCTAATGTTTTCATCTGCTTCCAGTGGTCTCATAAATAAATTATAAATCTTTCCCATTCTTTCTTGAAACTTTTGTCTTCCTGGTTCCTGAGCCTTCCGGTCAGTTTTGCCATTTCGGCATAGTTCAACAGCTTAATTTGCCATTCCTCTCTGGTAGGGACTTTACCTTCTTTCCATCTCTGGGCTAGTATCATGCGTGTGGCAGTCGTTGCATACATGAAAAGTCTTTTCTGCTTCTTTGGAATCTCGGTACCTACAATTCCTAATAAGAAAGCTTCTGGTTTCTTTATAAAGATTATTTTAAACATTTTCTTTCATTTCATTATATATCGTTTCCCAGAACGCTTTTGTTACCTTACACGTCCACCACATATGATGGAAGGTACCTTCTTGTTCTTTACATTTCCGACAAATATTTGTACTTGTCTTATACATTTTTGCTAATTTAGTAGGAGTCAGATCAAAGAGCGTTTCTGGATTCATGTTACAAACCAACTGTTTATCTCAGTTGGATAGCAGAAACTGTTTTCTCTAAACTGGGCAAATCTCTGTCTACCACGCACCCCACCCAAAAGCCTCTCATGAACTTTTCCTCTTCAGCTGTCCTGATTCAGCCAAGGCATCAATAGCTTTCAGAACCCACTCCTGCTGCAAATCTCACACCTCCCAATTTCATGGAAGCGGACATATTTACTTTTCTTCTTTTTGTATTATACTTGCAAATAGTAGCACAGGCCACAAATGTTGTATATAAATATCTGCATTCTTGGGGGTGGGCGGGGTGGGCGCACAGGTATTGTGATGCCAAAAACCGATTGTTAACTTGCTTTGTAAAATCTGTCTTTCTAAATATAATTGCCAGTATTTCCCCACTTTGAACTTTCTTTCCAAAAGCTTTGGTCTTGAATGAAAATTAGATGCTTTTACTGTTGGCTAGTTTTCTTTGCTTCTGGCTCACTAAGATGGGGGGGGGGGAGTCATCTAGAAATGCAACTGAAAATTGCAAAAATAGGGAATGGAAGGCTGGAAGAATTTGGATAAGTAAACCTTTACCCATTCCCTGAATCCATTAATATATTACAGGACAATGAAATTTAAATTTTGCCTTGACTTTTATGTTCATCTTGATGTAAAGGTAAAGGTAAAGGGACCCCTGACCATTAGGTCCAGTCATGTCCGACTCTGGGGTTGCGGTGCTCATCTCGCTTTCCTGGCCGAGGGAGCCGGCATACAGCTTCCGGGTCATGTGGCCAGCATGACAAAGCCACTTCTGGTGAACCAGAGCAGCGCCCGGAAATGCCATTTACCTTCCTGCCAGAGTGGTACCTATTTATCTACTTGCACTTTGACGTGCTTTTGAACTGCTAGGTTGGCAGGAGCAGGGACCGAGCAATGGGAGCTCACCCCGTCATGGGGATTTGAACCGCCGACCTTCTGATCGGCAAGCCCTAGGCTCTGTGGTTTAACCCATAGTGCCACCAGTGTCTTGATGTAGTTTATCAATTAAAAATGAAAAGGGTGCTCTTTCCCACTTTGCTGGGGTTTTTTTGTTTGTTTTTTTAAGAGGGAGAATCATAGAATCATAGAATTGCAGAGTTGGAAGGGATCCTGAGGATTATTTAGTCCAAGTCACTGCTGTGCAGGAATATGCAGCTGTCCCATACTGGGAATGGAACCTGCAACCTGGGCATTATTAGCACCATTATTAAAGTGGAGTCATGGGGACTGTAAAATTGAAACAAGGGGACAACTAACAAGGGAAAGTTGCAATCTCCAATGGTTTTCTCTTTACAACTAACTGAGAAATCTAAGTTGGATAAAAAGACTTTGAGTATAAAACAAAGAGAGAGAGAGAGAGAGAGAGAGATTTTGAAATACAGTTGTGTACAGGTGCCGAACATGTTATTGTGAAAACGTGCAAATTACTGTTGGAATTTGAAATGCAGGAAGAACAAGTCTGATTTAGATGGGCTAGAAATTTTGGGTATAATATAAAGATGGTACAGTGGGAACATGTGTGGGTTTTCGTTTTGCCCTCCGAAAAGCATTATGTATTGATGGTTTTATATGAAATGAAATAATTGTTATATGATTGTGCTTCCTTAGCTGTAAAATGGGACTAAAAGTATAAATGCCATAGGTGCTTATATGTGTATTTTATTTGTGCCAGATTGCCTCTGCAGATGCACCGGAACCACCCTTTTCTTTGCTGTCATCCTGCCCCATCTGGTAAGTAGCAGCAATGCCCCTTCTGGGATGCCAACTCCATGGCAACACCCAGGGCCGGCCCAATACATTTTGTCACCTGAGGCGAACCACAACATGGCTCCCCGCCAGGGAAGAAGGACTGAGTGAAGTGCTACCTCAGGAACAGTGGGGAAAATGAAATACAAATCTAAACTGCTGCCCCTGCGGACTCCTCCACCTGAGGTGGTCTCCTCACCTTGTCTCATGGGTGGGCCGGCCCTGGAAACACCTCTTCCCACTGGGGTTCAAGGGCACAGTCTAGCCAGGCAAATGCTTTCAATAAGGGTGCAGAGCAGGGAACGTTTGCCTTTACTCTCAGCCGAGAGTCTAGGCCAAGTTCAGCTCAAGGGAACTCATCAAGGAGCACATGGCAGCCAATGGAAGGCCACAACTGGAGATGTTGGGGGGGGGACCCCTCAGAGACCTATTTTAAATCTTGGAGGATCCGATGTGTGCCCGAAATCCCCTTTGAACCTCATTTTCAGCGAGACGATTTTGCTGGGGTAGTCAGCTGGGTGGTTTATTTCAAAGAATTCCCATTTGTCTCCTTCCCTCACATATCAGCTGCCTCCGACAATTGACTCTACAGCCAAAACAGCTTTATCAGTTAACGCTAAGTAAGATTAATTTAAGTTTCTATTTCCCCACGGAGAAGGCTTTGCTCCCACTCCCTACACAGCAACACAAGCATGTTTTAGCACAATCCCACCACCACCTCGACTTTGGGACAAAAAGCAGTCCGCAGCTGGTTTGCGCAAATGGTGAGGAGAACTAATTGATTCTGACAATTAAATTGCTTCTCCTTTCGCAGCCCAGAGAAAGTTGTTAGCAGAATGATAAAGGAGCCACCCTCGTGCGGAGGAAGGTTGTACTAAAAATGATTTGGGCTTCTGCTGAGATCCTAACCATTCACTTTCCCCCTTTCCTTTTTGGCCAGCATTTACAATTTGGCATATTCAAAGATCCTCTTCTACAATCTATCTCATTTTGAGATGAAAATATAACTTGGTGGCAGTTGTGTTGGAAATGGCATTAAGGGCACACACTAAAATTAAGCTTTCATGATTATTCTACTCCTAGCTGAAGAGGTTTTCAGAAAATCGGACTGGTGGGCTTCTGATTGACTCTACAACATATACTGTGAGTTTCAACTTGACTGGCCATGTTTCTAAACATCTATGGCTGCATTCACGCAGTCAGTTATTCCAACTTTCTGATGTTCCTTAAAAGGTAAAGGTAAAGGGACCCCTGATCGTTAGCTCCAGTCACGAACGACTCTGGGGTTGCGGCCCTCATCTCACTTTACTGGCTGAGGGAGCCAGCGTACAGCTTCCGGGTCATGTGGCCAGCATGACTAAGCTGCTTCTGTCGAACCAGAGCAGCACATGGAAACACTGTTTATCTTCCTGGCCGGAGCGGTACTTATTTATCTACTTGCACTTTGACCTGCTTTTGAACTGCTAGGTTGGCAGGAGCTGGGATTGAACAATGGGAGCTCACCCTGTCATGGGGATTCAAACTGCCAACCTTCTGATCGGCAAGCCCTAGGCTCAGTGGTTTAGACCACAGCGCCACCCGCGTCTCTCCCTCCCTACCTGTTAGCTTTTGCATTTTATGTGCTGTTTCAGACAACATAAAAACCACTTCTGTAACTCTTGGGCTCATGCCCTAGATTTGGGTCTGGAAACTATGCCTTATGAAGAACAGTTGAATTAAATTACTGTACCTAACATAGGTTGTATCCTCTGAAGCTTTAAAGAAAAAAGGTTTTCTTGCATTTAAATCCCTCCTTTCTTTCATCATGGATTCCAAGCCAGCTTACACATAGTTCCCAGAAATCTCCCATCCACCCAGACCTATTTGGCTTCATTGAGGTGATTGCCTTGTATCTCTCCAGCCCATTCCCTGGGAATGAGGGAAAGTAAGAACTACAACACTTGGGAGGAGGTCGGATCATGGGAACCAGAAAAACATGCATATTACCAAACTGAGATTTTATGTTGTACTTGTGGTTGTGGGCATTGAAATGGGCTTGTGACCCATTACACAAATGAGATTTCCAGATTGATATGTGAACCAGGCCATAGTCCAAGCGTATTTGCAGTTGAGTTAAATTTATTTTTTCCTCTAGCTTTGGCAAACACATTAGTAAGTAAATTCTTAGTTATTCTAGGTTTGTTGATGTGCTTTCTAACTGCTTCTGTTGTGAAACAGAATGGCCTGCAGATTTCTATTTTAAGGCCTTGATAGACTCACAGTTCAGTCACCTTCTGATGGAAAATTCCAGCGGGATCTATCTCCTCCCATAGGAAATGTCAACTTGATGAGGCTGCATATTCTGCTGGAAATTTCTCAGCAAGCTTTGCATGCAGGAACTAAAGCTGAGCGTGCAAGTTTCTTTGGAGTCCAAAGCAATGCCCATCGACATTGGTGTGGCCCACTACATAAAAAGCTGGGAGATCTGAATCAGAATGTGACTAGGTCGATATAATGCAACACCTGTTGGAGAAATCAGGCTTAGCAGAAGACTCTCTTAAGGAGAGACTATCACTGCAGAAAGTGGCTGGCCAACTTTAGGTGTTTGCAACAGGTCTGGAGAACCTGTGGCTTTCTAGATGTTGTTGGCCTCCAACTCATAGATGCCATCCAGCATGGCCAGTGGTCAGGGATGACATCAGCAGAGCCACATGTTCACAATCCTTGGTTTATACTGTCTTAACACGCTGCTTTATCACCAATGACTACTTGTTGGGAGTAGGTCAAATTCGCTGTTTGGACCTTGTATCCCTTTGTGTGCTGTGTATTAATGTGACGGCCCTACTCTTGCATATCGAGGGTATTAAAATTGCATATATGGAAGCAAATTGGATAAATAAAGACTGACTCTTTACCAGTCTCCTCGAGGCAACATTTGAAATTAAAAATAAAATAAAATGTTCCATTTAAAGTTATTTCCATGCTTTCCAGGAAGTTCTCATGCACTCTGCCCTAGTCACCCCTGACCCTCACCAGTGAAGAGAGATTTACTGAGTAGACTTCAATGATTAGTCACAAACCTGTACAGGCAGCTTCTCCATATACCCTGGACCATGAATGAATGAATGAATGAATGAATGGGGGCATAATCTTATTCTGATGGCCAGCTGTTGAGAGGCTAAAGGATTTGTTGGAAGTTCTCCAATGCCAGCAGAATACTAGCATTATTCACCCAAGGTGGTCAACCCACTCAGCACACTGTTTCCTTGACGAGTTTGCATTAATTCCACGGTTTACTTGTAGATTAGTCCTAATGTCTTGTGTCCTGATTTTCTATTTTCACTTCCTTCAAGTATAATACCTGCTGACAAAGTTTTATTTCTTTTTTTCCTGGGGGGGAATAATATGCAAGAGTTGAAACCCGAACCAAAAACATTGCATTGCCGATATGTGGGAGAGTTCCGCATTTCGTGGTGCGATTATAAACAGAATGACCACGCTTGCAAATAAACTAGATCAGGCATGTCCAACAGGTAGATCGTGATCTACTGGTGGATCACTGGACGTCTGCAGTAGATCACTGGTAGATCATTGGCTCCCCCCAAAGAAGCTGAACAACTGTGGCTCCCCTAAAAAAAACCTCAACATTTTACCTCCTCCCTGAAAAAACACAACCACTTTGACCTGAACCTCAATATTGGGGGTAGATCACTGCCAGTTTTTTAACTCTGTGAGTAGATCGCAGTCTCTTGGGAGTTGGCCATCCCTGAACTAGATGATGGGACTACCAAGGTATAGAAGACACAGGACAGCATTGTCCTGGAAAGTCTGCCGAGAGTCATTCCAGTAACTCTATTGAAATAGTCACCCAGTCACGTTTGTGATCAAGATGTTTCTGCCTCTTTCTTGTCCTCTGCTATGATGTTTGACAAGTTGGCTGAAAGCTTTGCACTAAATTTTACTCACTCTGCTTCAAAAACGCAGTTTTCTGTTTTGTGCTACTGTGACTTCCTCCTCCTCACACAGCTGGAGGAAGATGGCAGGTAACAGTAGAGGAACTGAGCTGCACAGATTTCTTTCCTCTTAGAAAAGGCAACAGATTTCTTTCCTCTTACAAAGGCAACCAGCAAAAGGCCTTCTGAGCTTAGGTGGTAAGCTACTTTTGTATAATAGTTACAGAATTAAAGTTATCAGTCGAAAGAAACTTATGCAAACTTAGCAGGCCTTCCAACTGTCCCTATTTTCCAGGGACAGTCCTGGTTTTACAGAAGTCGTCCTGGTTTCTTATTTTGATCCCAGAATGCCCAGCTTTTCCTTTGTTGTTGTTCAGTCGTTCAGTTGTGTCTGCCTCTTTGTGACCCCATGCACCAGAGCACACCAGGCACGCCTATCTTTCACTGCCTCCTGCAGTTTGGCCAAACTCATGCTAGTCGCTTCGAGAACACTGTCCAACCATCTCATCCTCTGTCGCCCCCTTCTCCTTGTGCCCTCCATCTTTCCCAACATCAGGGTCTTCTCATCCAGGGAGTCTTCTCTTCTCATGAGGTGGCCAAAGTACTGGAGCCTCAACTTCAGGATCTGTCCTTAAGCTTTTCCTTAGGACGTCCCTATTATCATCAGAAAAATATTGGAGAGTATGACTTAGTTGCACTGACGGTTCATTCTCCTGCATGGTTAATTCTATTTTGCCATTCACCAAAGAATTCTGAGGGTGAGCCACAACAGAACAACCAGCCTGCATCACGGTTAATGGAAACACCTTCAAAGCTGGCTGGGCTATAGCAACAGTATAGTTGGTATTCCTGATTTACTTGGTACAGCTGCTTGTTGTATTTCACATGTTTTCTTGTGCATCTCATGGCTTTCAGGACTGACAGGTCTTCACTGGCCCTTATCTAGAGTTTTATCCTTTTTCTCTCTTTTCTCATGCAAAACAAATGCTGCGAATGAGTTTTCAAAATGATTTGGCAACACTGGTTTGGTGGTTCTGAGTTCACAGCCCTCTGAGATTATCGCAATCCTGTCCCCACAAGATGGGCACAGCTGCTGAGTGTTTGTATCTTTGCAGAATCTGCTGCAACGTGAAACGCTGTATTCAGAGATTAACACAGCCACTGAAGTCAGCTCCAAGCTCCAAATCACGTTGTGAGAAGCTGAATCAAGGCAGAGTGGCTGTTTTGTATGTAAACTATTCTGTGACACAAATTTCTGTAAACAAGTCATCCTTTAAATGGCAAAGGTGTTCAGGTTTCTTTTGGACAAAAGTTATCCATCAATCCATTGGGTCACACCACTCTTTGGTAAGATCACGATTTCCGTTTTCATAAATGAGAGGTATTTAAATACAATGTAAACAAGTGAACCTGTTTTCTGATGTATAGAATTCTTCAACAATAATTTCCAATGGGCAGTCACGATTGTTATCTTAATACAGTCAAACCTCGGTTGTCTAACGTAATCCATTCCGGAAGCCCGTTTGGCTTCTGAAACGTTTGACAACCGAGGCGCGGCTTCCGATTGGTTGCAGGAGCTTCCTGCACTCAATCAGAAGCCATGTCGGACATTCGGCTTCCAAAAAATGGAGCATTTACTTCTGGGTTTTTGGCGTTCCGGGAGCTGAATCATTCGAAAATGGTTTGGTTGTACTATGATGTTTGGTTGTATTGCGAGATTCAGTGCCAACAAATGGAATTTTAAGACACATACTTCTTTCACAACAACTAATATTTATCTGTTAGCTCTGTAATTAATAACAACAAATCAATAAAATGCAGAACAGCTTTATCCTTTTGGCTACCCTCCTATAGCCATAAACCCTCTCACCCCAGAACCAGAGAGAAGTGCAAAACTGTTCAACCCTTCCTGTAATATTATTGTGGGTAGCAGCAGCAGCAGATCAAAGCTTAATTGAAAACCAGAATGGTGGGATTACTGGCAAGGAGGAAAAAAGGGGAACTGTTTATCAAATCTATACTTTGTGTGAATTAGGATGGAGCCCATCTAAATCCATTGGACCACAGGAGGGGCTCCCAACCTCACTGAGCCTATTTGTACAAAAGAAAAAGAAGCCAAGCAGGGCACAGACCGTTTCCCGACACAGACACCATCTGGTTCCTGGCTATAACCTTGGGTCAGCCCTAGTGCTCTCGAGAGGGCATAGGTTGTTTGGATGAGGATTTGGGGGGAATGAGAGAGGCACACCAAGCTAATGTAGGCTGGAGATTTTGTTTCCTCAGATATTGGAAAGGCAACGTGCCAATTCAAAACAGCCGAGACGTTCTTTGAAGTGCTGCTGTGTGGATTTGGACACAGTCAGTCTGTGCCATCAAAACACCCTCTCCGGGTGAGAGGGGCGGAAAAAGCCAACCAAGCAAGGAGCAGAGCTGCTCTTTGCAATCTGCAGTCACAAATACCGTTTGCCTTTGAAATTGTGAAGAGAAGAGGAACCAATGGGATGTATTTTGTCTGCGCACAAGTAGAATATCAAGTTTAGCTGTGCGCAATTCAGAATGCGCGATGAAGAAATTGCAGGCTTTAATAGCTATGTAGCATCTCGGAATAACTGGTCTCCCTTGAATTGCCCGACAAATATACATTTCCTTTCACTAATGCTTTAGCAAACCAAGTAACTCAGAATGGCTAAGCATTCCCAGTAGCGACCAACTGTAATAACAAGAGTGGTAAGGTTTCATATTGTGGGGGTATTGTTTTGTTTCATGGGACACTGCTTTTGTAATCAAAGGAGCAAGTCCCAACCTAATGTAAGAATTATACTTGATTAAAATGGTTTCATACAGAGAAGTTACAGGACACACTTTTCTCTCCTTGCTTCTCTGCCGCTCTCTGCTTGTCTCTACTTCCTTACTTCCCATTCCTCCTCCAAACTCCTGGCCCTGGTTCTGCTGGCTTTATTTCTAAGCTCCTCATGTATTGTTCTTGAGTGAATTTTTCTGGTGCAGAATACAATTAAGAACTCAGTGGTGTAGCTGCAGATCCTACAGTTGCCCAGGTGAGGCAATGTCCTACCCTCAGGAAGCAGCCCATCGAGTGTTATGATGTGCAGAAACACATCATTGTTAAGTATAATTGTTTAATTCACACTGAAATGGAGGTGTATGTATTGCTGAAAGGGTTTAATTGGAAGATTCCATTGAAGCTAAAGAAAAGAGCAAGATGTATTCCCAGAAATATATATATAAAACCATATACACATTATAGGTAAATAGTTATTGTAAACTGGAGCCTTGAGGCAGTGTACCTATAAGATTTCTGGGAATACATAAGTATTTGTATATAGTTAGATGCATTGCTGTATGTATCTGCTTTAGGAAATCTGGAGTTTATATGGGACCCAGGAGCAGTCAGTGGGGAGGAGCAGGTAAGTTTGACACAGGGCCGGCCCACCCATAGGCAAGGTGAGATGACTACCTCAGGCAGCAGAATCCACTAGGGCAGCAGATCCCAGTGTTGATCTTTCTTCCCCGGCCCCTACTCCTGATGTAGATCTTCCCTCACTCCTTCTTCCCTGGTGGGGACGGGGGGACACACCATTTTGGTGTCTGCCTCAGGTGCCAAAATGCCTTGGGCTAGCCCTGGTTTGACATTGAGATCTTCAGAAAATTCCATCCCTAGCCCAGGAGGTACAACTCAGGCCAGTTTGCTCCAAACTGAGGAGTGAATGAGTTCATCAACCATTGCTAGCTACGACTGGGGCACAACAAACCAGGCATCCCCAACCTCCGGCCCTCCAGATGTTTTGGACTACAATTCCCATCACCCCTGCCCACTGGTCCTGTTAGCTAGGGATCATGGAAGTTGTAGGCCAAAACATCTGGAGGGCCGCAGGTTGGGGATGCCTACAACAAATACTACACTCTGTCATTGCAATGTGGGTGGGATTAGGCGGAGGTGGGGAATCCAGGTTTTTTGTTTTCCCCATCATTGATTCCTATGAGTGTTATGTTCCTGTACCTGCTCCATAAGTGGCATAAGGCTGTACTGCTGCTGGGGAGCAAATGAGGTCTGGAGCGTTTGACCTGTCTGCTCCTCTGTTGTCCTTTGTGTCCATCCTCATGTCTCTGCTAGCGTATCCTTGCAGGGATGTCCTGACATATCCTCGCATTTGCACCAGTTTGACTCAACTTGCTCCGGAATAACTCATTTCCACTGGTCTGCTGCAGTATGGATTCCACCATACCTTATCAGCCTCTCAGATAGCACTGCATGTTTAGATACCCCTGCAGCCAACATACCGTAAGTGGCTGGAGGAATCTTTGTTTGTACTGTGCATAGCATGTACTCTGGCCCCGCATAGATGCATTTCTTCTTGCTTTCCAAGAAACCTATTACGCTCAAATTAAATAAATCCAGGAAGAACAAATAACTATGGGAAAGCAGCTTCAGAAATATATATCCCTGTCTCCTTGTCACAATCACTTTGCCAACAGCTTAAGCAAACACAAAACAAAACAAAAACAGGAAAAATCATGTCAATATACACCATTTCCATCAAAACACGACCCCCCCCCAAAAAAAAATATATGGAGTGAGTGATGATGATGACACATGTAAGCAATTTCCATTGTGCATGCCCTGGGGAGTTCTAAGACTGGTCTATGAAAGAAGGTGAGCTTTCCATTTACGTTTCAGTTTACAAAAGGGATGCAAGACGAATATGGAGAAGCATTTGTTTTGAAACACAGAATCTCCCAATACAGAGAGCCTCGGGCTGGAAATCTAAGCACACTTACCTGGGAGTAGGGCTGGACGATATATCAATATATCATCCCAAACCAGTTTGAAGTCCATATTGTAATATCGGATTCATAATTTTTGACCAGGTAATATATTGTGAACCATGGTGTGTGTTAGGGCTGAGAGATGTCTGACTTTCAACAGTATGACATATCACCAGCTAAACATTGTGATATACCAATATATCATGATGTCTGAAATAAGGATGTGACTATGGAGAGGAAGGAAGAAATGGAGGCAGTGAGAGATGACCACTGCAGATGGTGACAGTAGTCATGAAATTAGAAGACGCCTGCTTCTTGGGAGAAAAGCAATGACAAACCTAGCATCTTAAAAAGCAGAGACATCACCTTGCCGACAAAGGTCCGTATAGTTAAAGCTATGGTTTTCCCAGTAGTAATGTATGGAAGTGAGAGCTGGACCATAAAGAAGGCTGATCGCCAGAGAATTGATGCTTTTGAATTACGGTGCTGGAGGAGACTCCTGAAAGTCCCACGGACTGCAAGAAGATCAAACCTATCCATTCTTAAGGAAATCAGGCCCGATTGCTCACTGGAAGGACAGATCCTGAAGCTGAGGCTCCAATACTTTGGGCACCTCAGGAGAAGAGAAGACTCCCTGGCAAAGACCCTGATGTTGGGAAAGATGGAGGGCACAAGGAGAAGGGGACGGCAAAGGATGAGATGGTTGGACAGTGTTCTTGAAGCTACCAACATGAGTCTGACCAAACTGCAGGAGGCTGTGGAAGACATGGGGTCATGAAGACTAAACGACTAAACAACAACATGGAGAGGAAACTGCTACTACTTAGGGGTCTACTTACTTTTAACATATTGTTACAACTGTTATTTTATAGTACAGAGCAACAGGAACAGAAGGAATCATGAGAGAAGTGATGACTGGCTTCACAGTTTTCCCCACATCACAATTTTTTACACAGCACATGCACACATCGTTATTCGCAATATATCTCCATGCTGAATGTTATGAAACTCTTACCACAACGTGATCTTAAAACCAATTTTGATGTTTGACATTGCTCTAGTGTGTGTTTTTTCTCTGTGTGCTATGCAAAAACCACAATGCAGGAAAAACCAGAAGCCGGCCAGTGTCTCTACAGAGTTCCATCCTTACTTCAGACATTCTGATCTATCAATATATTTTGATGTTTAGCTGGTGATATATTGTGATGTTGAAAGCTGGAAATTGCCCTGCCCTACCTGGGAGTAAATCCCATTGAAGTGAATTCAATGGAGCTTATTTTTGAGTAGTAACATACAGTGCTTTTTTCCTTTAAAAAAATGTTTAGGGGTACTCTCATTTTGACTCAAGAAAACCACCATTTTATAGTTCAAATCGGGGAAAATAAATACAGTAAATGGACAAAAGTACAAAGATTCACAAAATGTTTAGGAGTATGCATCCCCCTGCGTCCCCCCAGAAAAAAAGCACTGGACACGTATAGACTGCAGTGTTAATCGCTTTAACAGCTGAGGGTTGCTGTTGTTTCTGCAACTTCAATAAAGGACCTCATTAAAAAGGGAAATGGCAAACAAAACTGGACCTTATAAGAAAAACAGATTCATTCCACAAAGATAACATCTCCAACCCAAGAGAATGACCACAGCGTCAAGGCAGTGACCAGTAGTCACCAGGTGTAAGGTATAAATTCAATATTTTCTCACCGCCAACACCTTGGACTATATGTGGCATAGCATCACTGCATGTGATCAGATTGACCTATGACCATCCTTAAGGTAGCAAACTCACTGGGTTCATTCAAAAGAATCCAGTTTAAGAGCCACAGAAAGGCAGAGGGCTTCTGAACAGGCCAAAATCTTCAGCAAAGCTCCCTTCCTGTGTTCCCTTAGTGTTACAGTGAATCCCTAAGCAGTCTTCATAGTCCTTAAAAAGGCTCACATTGTAGCTAGGGATGGCTGAATCTGTCAGTTTGGGTATCTCTTAGTTTCTCATTTCTCCAATTTTAACTCGCTTTCCTTTTTAAATATATAATCCTCATGAAAATCCACCAGCATTTTGGTTCAGATTTCTCCTGATACAGTGTACACATTTGGCAGGCAATTTGCCCGAATACAATGCATTTTTGTTTGTTGTCCTCTTTATTACGCTCTTTTTGCACACATTTCCCCTAACATTCACATTTTTTGTAGGCAAAATTCAGAGACGTGTGAATTTTGCAAGGCAGCTGGGGATTCGGTTCACGTATCGTTTTGGGAAATGTGAATTGAGTAGGGAACCAAACTGATCTTCTCCCCCATCCCTCATGTGGAGGATAGATAGTAGCTATTCACATTTTCCATGTTCTTTAGGAATCCTGCACTTATAGACTCATAGACTTATGGAGTTGGAAGGGAACCCAAGGGTCATCTAGTCCAACCCCCTGCAATGCAGGAATCTTTTGCCCAGCATGGGGCTCGAACCCACGACCCAGAGATGAAGAGTCTCATGCTCTACCAACTGGGCTATATGCACTAGCTGTTCGAAGGGTTCGGCCTGTTTGGCACTGCAGTTCCAGATGCTGTTCTTCCAGGCCTCCTGTGAACTGCAGAGAGCTTTACATTTCTGAAACTTTTAATGCTAATTATGGGCTTTTATGGTATTGTACAATAATGTGTTTTTTACCCCATACATATTCAGGAATGCTCTCTACAATAAGAATCCCCAAGAGACTTAAGAGACCGAAACCTGATACTGATACAAACAGTCTGGAAATTAAAAGGCATGAGTTATGAAGCCACATTCTGGAGCCTTGAGGTCACCCCCCCACCACCACCTCATTGTCTCAGCTCTTTTTTGAAAAGCATCTTGGCTGCCAGGCTTTTGTTTCCTTACAGGAAGATGACTACATCCCTGTCCTTGCCTCGTGGCCTTCGCAGTTTATAAAAAGCTCTCCTACTGATGCCTTGCAATATGAGAGAGTTATAACGGCTTCTTAACAATCACATGTTCATTTTGTCCTTTTTCCTACACCCCTGGATTTTGCCTTTTAAGGTGCAGCAAAGGTATTTTTTTTTTAAAGAAAAAAATTTAAATTTTTATCAGCGGCTGTCAGAAAGACATGTTTGTATAGACGCAATTCACACACACACAAATAGCTGCTGCTCAGCTGTGTGTCAGCCACTTTTTTATGTCAAATCTTTTTTTTTTTACACTGCAAATTTAAATTCAAACATTAACCATCAACATCCTCATTTAGGGTTCCCTGAATCCTTCGACTCCCCTCCACCCTTCCACGGTTACCATTATCAATCTTTTTTTTTCCACCTGCTTCTCTTTATTTTCTCTATTTTTTCTTAAATAATCCAATTTTTACCATAATTCTTAGTACATTACAAGCGTTACTCAAATCCTGGTGTGTCAGCTGCTTATGAAGCTGTTGTTATCATATCCTAATTTACAAAGCCCCTGGAGAAGTAGCTTCCCCATTGCAAGTGGGTTATGCAGTCAGAGCATCACCCAGTTCTGAATTCTTTGGTGGGCTGACATTGGTGACATCCACAGGAGGAACAATTTCAGGCAGATTCCCGTGCGGAAGCTGTGAAGCAATGTTGCCGTATAAACATTTTGAGCCTAAGTCTCACGGAGGTGGTAAGACTTCACACTTCAGATTTCTGGAGTGGGGGGGGGGGCAAGCAAGGCACCATAGATGGATCTCCCATGAAAAATACATTATTACACTTAAGGGAAAAAGCATATCAAGAGAAGACTAGGCTAGATCAATTCTCCTCTACATCTACGAGGAAGAAATGCTTTGCAGAGAACAACACCATACCACAGAGAGGCCCACCTCCGCGGCAAGACCCTTTGCATGCTTTCGTTGACATTTGTCAGCCACCTCTGTTTTCCAGATTCGGGAATACCGTCTGTTCAGTGTTAAATGCTATGCCTTTTTCATTCTTTTGAAGAAGAGAAGAGGAAGAGTTTGGATTTGATATCCCGCTTTTCACTACCCGAAGGAGTCTCAAAGCGGCTAACATTCTCCTTTCCCTCCCCCCCTCCACAACAAACACTCTGTGAGGTGAGTGGGGCTGAGAGACTTCAGAGAAGTGTGACTAGCCCAAGGTCACCCAGCAGCTGCATGTGGAGGAGCGGAGACACGAACCCGGTTCCCCAGATTACGAGTCTACCGCTCTTAACCACTACACCACACTGGCTCTTTGGTAAGTTCCATGTGTGCTACTATTAGCATATTGCTAATTATTTCTTTAAATGCTGAAGCAGCATTATATCCTGTTGAATGAAGCTTGGTGTCAAGTCTGCCCTATATTCTTAACCACATCCCCTCCATGGGTCCTATTGTCAACATTTCCAGCTGCATATTGTTTCATAGTCTGTGTTTTTTTAATCTATCCATATTATCCATGGTATTTGTTACATTAAAGGTAAAGGGACCCTTGACCGTTAGGTCCAGTCATGGACGACTCTGGGGTTGCGGTGCTCATCTCGCTTTACTGGCCGAGGGAGCCAGTGTACAGCTTCCGGGACATGTGGCCAGCATGACTAAGCTGCTTCTGGCGAACCAGAGCAGCGCACGGAAACGCCGTTTACCTTCCAGCCGGAGCGGTACCTATTTATCTACTTGCACTTTGATGTGCTTTTGAACTGCTAGGTGGGCAGGTGCAGGGACCGAACAATGGGAGCTCACCCCGTCGCGGGGATTCAAACCTCCGACCTTCTGATCGGCAAGCCGTAGGCTCTGTGGTTTAACCCACAGTACCACCCACGTCCCTATTTGTTACATTACAAGTGAGATTGAAAATCCTACTAAAGTTTTCATCCGCTTACAGTGGTCTCCTAAATAAATTATAATCCCCCCCTTCTTTCTTGAAATTCTTGGTCTCTGAGTTTCCTGGTCAGTTTTGCCATTTCAGCATAGTCTAACAGCTTAACTCGCCATTCCTCTCTGGTAGGGACTCTTTCTTCTTTCCATATCTGGGCTAATAGCACCCGTGCTGCTGTTGTGGCATACATAAAAAATCTTTTCAGTTCCTTTGAAATGAAGGGGGCTCTTTGCTGTTGCGGTACAACACCTGTCTGGTCACAGTGTACATAGGATGCATAGCTGTCAACTTTTCCCTTTTCTTGCGAGGAATCCTATTCGGAATAAGGGAATTTCCCTTAAAAAGGGGGGAAAGTTGACAGCTATGATAGGATGTCATGACCTTGTTAAGGTAGGATGCACCTACCCATCTAATCCTCATGTCAGATTTTTCTATTAAAGGCCCAAGAGTCCCACACAGCCCCAGACTACCTCTTAGATTCAGAGAAGGCATTGTGGGATCCTTGCCAGTAGGACTTGGAGTTGCTTCTGAACAATCGAGCTTTCTCCAACTACTTTCTTTCCTCTTCCATGGGGCATCTCTACTTCAACCCTTTTGTATTCCTTATAGCATTGTGGTTCCCTTCCACTCTTTTCTTCCTGGTTCGTTGCTCGACTTACCAACCCAGGACTCCTTTCTTATTCTCTCTTGCTCTCGGGCTTCCCTCGTAGCCCCCTCCTCTTTCTCTGCTATCCTTCTCCCGCTCTCTCATCCATCTGTAAATCCTTCCCCGGTCCTTTGGTCTGTGCACCGTCTCCCTAGGACCTCTCCTTTACTCTCCCGCATCCTGCCTTTTCTGCAGCTGCTATGAGCATCTCTGTGATGCTCCACAGCTGCTGCTGCTGCTGTCCTGTTGCTTCACTTCCAGCCCACCTGTGTCTTCCTTACAGCGAGCTGGGAGAGGAGCCTTTTGGGCAGCAGCCGCAGCCTCCTTGTTCTCCGGACACCTGGTTTAATAGCATGAATTCTAAAATCAGCTGGCTTATCAGGTTTTAGTGTCACTGAATGCCTCCCTTGCAATAAAATTTATGGGAAGCTGTTCTCCCTGTCATTATTTCGTTCAAGTAAATTGACCAAATCATTCATTTATATGTTTTATAAAACTCTGCTACAAATTTACTGGGTTTTGTTGTTTTTCCGTTTCTGGATAATGACCTAACGTTCATCATATTATGGGTGCATTTAATATTTTGATGTGCTTGGTTGTTTGTTGGGTTTATGCCTACTTTTTCATATAATTATCAACATCCTTGGTGACTGGATTTATATACATTTCCAAAATACTGAATGAAGAAGTCTGCCATTTGCTCCAAATTATGAAATCTCCCCATGTCATGGCTAATTACTGATATTCTATTTCTAGTAATGCACTTTTTCGGACAACAAGCTGATAGTTTTGACCTCTGATTGCCAAACACATAATACCGTTGTTTGGTGTATAGTAATTGAACCGTAATTTTATCTAGCTGCAGTGACTTCAATTCTTTTCTTTTAACAACTGAGTCATTCTATACCATTTTCGTTCTTCCAGTTCTGTGTTTGTTCTAAATCTTTTATTTGTTCCACAAGTCAGTTTCACTAACTGTAAGTGGATCCCAGCAAATGATAACTGGCAGGTCCAATGACCTAGGTAGAATGGGTTCTTGTTGTGTCATTGTGTGGTTTGGCCCCTGGTTCATGGCTTAGGGGAGCTACTTAGGAGAACTCCAGGTTTGTAGAACTAGCCAGAAATAACATTTACCCAGCTTTTGACAAGAAGCAGCCGTCGTCAAAATGAATACCAACTGATCAGGGTCCAGAATGGCCATTCAGAAACTTTACAACACTGAGGATAGCCGTAAACAATGTGCTGCACATAAGAATGCTGCCTGAGAAACGTGTTTGGGAAAAACAGTGAGTACAAGATGTGATAAGTCTGACTGGGGAGTGGAGAGAGGCTGTCCTGAGTATTTCATCCCTAACACCTCAAAGGGCAGGAACAAAGTTTGAAACTGCATAGACAGAATGGAAAACTAGGCCGAAAGTAACAACATGCAGAGATACCCTCCAAGTGTCCCGATTTTCCAGGGACAGAACCAGAATTACAGAAGCCGTTCCGGTTTCTGATTTGATCCTGAAATTTCCCGCTTTTCCCTTTCCCTCCCCTCCACATCTCAGAGAACAATTAAAAGTGGGGTGTGTGTGCAAAAATGGAGTCCTGTTTACGCTGAAAATAAAACCCCTGCACCAAATGAAGGAAATGGTGAAGCTGGCAAGCAAAGCCCTTCCTATAATTCTGAAGGAAAATGTCACCATCCACTTTAAATTTGTTGCTGTTGTTTAGTCGTTGAGTCGTGTCCGACTCTTCGTGACCCCATGGACCAGACCATTATGTTATTTAATTGCAATGCATCAGTGGACAGTCATTTGGGGGGGGGGGGAATGTGTGGAGTGTCTTTAATGACCAGGAGACGATGCACAATTTGTCAGCTGCATTTTTTTGTTGATTGCAAACTAAAAAATGTATTCATTTGACCAGGCTCTTGGAATGTAACTGGACTGGAGTAATAAAGTTTCATTGCCTGTTGTGTCGTTTTCATTCTTGGTGGGAATTTTGTTGATATTTTTATTATTGTTTTATTGTACTTGTATTTCATGATTGTTAAGCACCCTGGGCTGTGGGATGAGGAAGGGCGGGTTAGAAGAAACGGCAAGCTAACAAACCATGTATCGTCTCATTGTTTTAGCTGTGACATTTTATTGTTTGAGTTTATAGACTTGGTAGCTCGTATTTTTTTTTTCTTTGCCTTGAATTGTTGGGTGAATTAAAAAAGATACAATAGGCACGCATTTCCGTATGAACAATTTACAACCATTATTATGGCAAGCGAAGGGTTTGCAATATTTTGGAATCATTAATTTGTAGTGACATTGTTTTGCAAAATAAAGCTGAGTGGAAAAGAGTTGGGGGGGGGAGGGATGAAAAATAAGTGTCAGGATCTGAAGAACTGCAGGCATAAGCAAAACATTGAACATGCCCTGCTGGCTTGTTGTTGTTGCTTTGAATGGCAAGACACCCCACCCTACCCAACCCAGGCAGATCAGAAACTGATTCTCTCTCTGCTCCAAACCCACCTACCCAGTGTGAGTTTGCTGCGGTGTGCTGTTGTAAGTTCAAAGGTTGCTTGGGTGTCGTAGCAAGAATCAAGGCCAAGATGTTTTCTACTCTGTGCATTTGCCCTCTTAGTATAACTACTTCCGACACTACTGCATTTGGGGGGTTCGGGAGGGTTGCAGCAGGGACAAGGAAACGAATCGGGAAACGCTGTGTACGGCAACGTAAAACACAACTTGAAATGCAGTGTGGAGGGAGGGGAATGGCCTCGCCGCATTTTAAGCTGCTGGTTAAAATGCAGAACAAAGCCAAAGAAATTGACCAAAATGTTTAATGGATACAATTTCTTTGTCTTTGGAATATTGAATCAGCCGTGGTTCTTAATATTGTAATATTAAGGGGAATTTTGGAAGGAATTTGGAAGGGCATATTTTTAAAGGTCTGAGCCTATACTTTGCTTCATCAGATCTGGCTTGTAAAGTCAAAATCAAGTCTTGCACAAGAAAGGCAAGATGCAGGAAGGAAGGGGCTGTAAGCAACAGAATTGCTGGTCAAAATGTATTCCCTTGGTAGAGGAGCATTTACAACCATACAGGCAAGTGAAATGCCCCCTTTTAACGAGTGGGTTTTGAGAATCAAACTTTTTGTAGTGCCAACATCCCTGCAAGTGAGATGGGTCAATGTACAAGCCGACCCTTATCAAGGGGAGGGACGTGTTCAGATTCCACCCATCCATCAGGCCAGTTGTCTCTAAGTTTGCCTTGAAGAGGAGTCCGTACCCTGGAGTAAAAGGTCCTTAGACTAATGTAGGCTGGTGGGAATCGTGGAGGGAGGCATGAAAAAAAGAAAGGCATTTTTAGGTTTGCAAGAGAGCCACGGTACAAAAATATATATTAAAAAAAATACCCAGCTAATCTGAATATATGAATTTTCATGGCTGGTACTGTGAGCTGTTTTCATACCAGCAGGGCCCCTTGCTAGAACTCCTGGTGCACGAAGAAGGTCTTGCAACTGCAAAATTGCTGGATACGACAGACTTTTCTGTTCTTTCCTGATGCCAGTTCCAGTTTATTCCCGCTTTTGTAAGTAACCTTTTCCTCTTGCAAGTATTTTTGACAGGCACATTTCCATCCTTCGATGGCAAAACCTTTCAACAATTTTTTAAAAACAAATATCCTTGTACATTATTTTAATTATCCTGCTAACATCCATCTCTGCAAGAGTTTATACTTGCCAGAATACTTGGAAGAAAACATAACCTGAGGCCAGCCAACATAATACCTGCAAAATGTGCAGCAAGCACTTGATTCCCCCCAGAGGATTCCTGTGCGTTGGCCCCTTAGAGTTTTTTTTCCCAGCGATGTTAATTCACTAGAACATGGTTCTTCTGTGGTTTTCATTCATACTCCGGGAAAATGTGGTGCCTCCTTTCTCTGATGGTTTCACACTCAGCACTCTGCCGGTGTTTAGGTATGGGGGAACTGACATTGTTTATTCCTCAGGGAGTCCATTATTCCTGCTTATGAACTGGGCTTCCTGTGCAGGCCTAGGAATGGCCAACACCATACCCTTCCCAGCATTTCTCCGATGAAAATAGGGACGTCCTAAGGAAAATTTGAATTATGGTGCTGGAGGAGACTCTTGAGAGTCCCATGGACTGCCAAAAGATCAAACTTATCCATCCTTAAAGAAATCAGCCCTGACTGCTCACTGGAAGGACAGATCCTGAAGTTGAGGCTCCAGTACTTTGGCCACCTCATGAGAAGAGAAGACTCCCTAGAAAAGACCCTGATGTTGGGAAAGATGGAGGGCACAAGGAGAAGGGGACAACAGAGGATGAGATGGTTGGACAGTGTTCTCGAAGCGACTAGCCTGAGTTTGGCCCAACTGCGGGAGGCAGTGAAAGATAGGCGTGCCTGGCGTGCTCTGGTCCATGGGGTCATGAAGAGTCAGACACGACTGAATGACTGAACAACAACAACAAAGGAAAAGTGGGGCATTCCGGGATCAAATCAGAAACCAGGACAGCTTCTGTAAATCTGGGACTGTCCCCGGAAAATTGGGGCACTTGGAGGGTCTACAATGCTCTCACAATAAGTTTCTGCTCTCAGCCACTTCAGTCAAATCACACCGGTAGAAGTGCTCAACAAAGATGCTCATTTGCTGTTTTCCAAACATTTGGAGTACAGACAGCCAAAGACCACTGCAGGAATAATCAGTCCTCTCCTGTCCTGGCCCTGAAATGTGTCCAATGTGTCCACTTTCTGGCACTAGCAATAGAACTCTGAAGTTGGTTGGACCAGTACAATAGAGATTTCCAGGGCTGCAGGGAGGAATGGATGCAACATCGGAACTCACTCAATGGCACTGAAAATTTCTCTGTCTTTCTCTCTCTTTCTCTCTCTCTCTCTCTCTGTGTCACACACACACAATATCACAATGATTCTTCAACATCAACTTCATTGGACTGGTCATGTTGTGTGGATGCCTGGTTATCATCTTCCAAAGCAACTACTCTGTTCCGAACTTAAAAATGGAAAGCGTAATGCCGGTGGTCAACAAAAGAGTTTTAAAGACTCTCAAGGCAAATCTTTTTTAAAAAATGTAGTATAAACACCAACAACTGGGAAACACTGGCCTGTGAGTGCTCCAATGGGAGAACAGCCTTTACCAAAGGTGTCATGGGCTTTGAAGACGCTGGAACTCAGGACGAAAGGGAGAAACGTGCTAAGAGGAAGGCACACTTGGCAAACCCTCACCGTGATCAACTCCTGCCCGGAAACCTATGTCCCCACTGTGGAAGGATGTGTGGATCCAGAATTGGCCGCCACAGTTATTTACGGACTCACTGTTAAGTTCATGGAAGACAATCTTACTCTGCTATGAGTGATCGCGGAAGAAGAAGATCGCCTGGAACACGCAGGGGCCATAGAACTGCAGCCTTCTTGCTAAATAGCTTCTCATAAGAATGCCTTTTCCTTCTTCATCTGTAAGCTGCTTTGGGTTGCCCTGGGTAAGATAAAGTGACCGGCAAATTTAATAAATAAAATCTATGTAGAACCTGTTGTGTTCAGCTTCTGCTCTGGGGCTTCCCGGGGACAACTGGTTGGCCACTGTGAGAACAGGATGCTGGACTAAATGGGCCTTTCCGTCTGATCCTGCAGCGCTCTTCTTTTCAGGAAGAGACTCCGGCATTGAAGAGCCACCATTGTCTCCGGGGTGGTTTTCCCCCCGTGTTAGGTTTGCCACCTTTTTTTCTGGCTGGGCTCCTATACCACAAGCAGCTGTGTGACAAAGAGAAATTAATAGGTGAAGCTTTCCCTCGAGGTTAATTGCATGTTGAGTGAAAATGTGTTTTCCAGTCTTTTCAAAAGTACAATGCTCTCCTAACTCCCGGTACAGTTTAAAGGGGAGGGGGAAGGGAGAGGAGAGAAACAGATTGGGAATGATTTATGGGCCTCTGAGCTCCATGTGAGTGGCATCGGGGTTACGGAGCTGCTAGTGATCCAGTCCAGGCACAAGGAATTGCATAACTCTCCTGCAGTATATGGAGATGGTCGCAGTGTATTCTGTAGCTGCGAATTAGTATTACAATAAAAACAAGCCACATAATAAGGCTGGAAGATCTGGTTTTATTGACGCTTTCTGCTGCCAGGATGCAATTTGCTCTTTTCATGCAAGCATTAAGAAAGTTTCAGCAGCTGATCCCAATTAGTTTTCTTGCCCTGACTCATGGAATGGAAACCTGCCCCGTGTTCGTGGCCAGGGAGGCTGAACCGCTGGTTCCTTTTGGCACCCATCGAAAAGGAAGGCATCGAAACAACTACCATTCAGCTTGGCCCCTTGCGGGTATGAGCCACCAACAGCCCTTTGACAGGCAGGAATCCAACAGGGGGATCTTTTCCTGGCATGGAGATGCAGTCGTGGGGAATGCTTCATCTGTGGAATTGTTACCCGTGTCCATGTATTACCCCTAAATTTGTTGTCAAACCTGGGCTGTTTTTCAGCCACAGTGTAAAACTGGCTTTCTGAACAATTAATGTTAGGAAATGCTCATTCACATGGCTCCCACTGTACCAGCCAAATGGTAGCTGTTCTCCACCAGAGCTAGATTGCAAGTCACAGGCTCTCTAGAAAGGTCATGGCGAGAGCGGATCCTGAACAGAAGGTATCTACTTGTGTGTTGTTGAGTAGAGAAGCCACACAATGTACCAGGAGATGTGCAGTAGCAAATCACTGTCTAAATTCTCATGGAAACGGCTCATTCCTGAAACCCTCAAAGGAGCCAAGGTCTGTGCCACTGCTTTCGGAGCTACAGTAGCAATGAATTATAGCTAATTATTTGCAAATGTTCCATCCCAGACGTTCTGCCATTCAGCAAAGGAAAGGGACCACAGTCCATTTCCACCTTCTGTTGGCAATCTCTAGCTGTGTTTACTCTCTAATGCATTTAGCATGTGCCAGCGAATCTGTGACAACCTCAGAAGCACTGTTGGGGCTACGCATAATTTGTTAGCATGACACTTTATCTCCTAGCTCTCTAGGGCAAACTCTTGAAATTTACAATTAACTCGGGGGAATAATTCCTCGCCATCCTTTGGTAAACACTGCAGCTCTCTAAGCAACAACAGTCTGCCTGGTCCATGAGATACAATCCATCATATTTATTGCTGGCAAGACACAACCAAAGCAGCAGGGGGGGGGATTTTATTCATTGGTACCAGCTTGTAAAACACAGGCTGGGAGAGCATTTATATGAGCCACTCGCATTGGCGTAATGGAATTTAAGGTGCACTCCTTTAACCTGACCACATTAAATTGAATAGGGAATTATCCTGACTAGGACAGACCCTCCAACTGTCCCATTTTTACCGGGACATCCTGGAATTACAGAAACCACCCTGGCTTCTGATTCCAACCAGGATGTGGCGATCACACAGGGTCCCCGGTCATTTATTTATTTATTTATTTAAACAGAATTTATTAACATTTTCATAATATAACATAAACCCAACCCCACACCTACAAATACAAAAACAACTACAAATACACATAAAGTCAGGATTCTTCTTCTTAATTGTAACCTTACAAAAAAAAAATTCTAGTTCTGAATCTTGACACTTGACTTCCCCCGCCTTTTCACCTTCGGTTTTAATTCAATATACTATTTCCTTAACAACTTTTCTCTGTAAAAAATTTAACTTTACTTAAAAAAAAAAAGAAAACATACTTATCTCAATCTTTGCATTATACCTTAAATTGTAACCAAATATTCTTATAGCTAAACTTATTTCTTCTGTCCTTTATCATGCTGCTTTTAACTTAAAATTCAATATCTCCTTACTTATTTAAAATAAACTTATCATTAACAGACTTCACACTCCGACTTCGGATACCATGGCAGACCATTTAGATTATACATTTAATTCTTCAACCCACTCCTCCTCTGTCCATTGTCTTTTCCTGTCTTTCTCCAGCGCCAAATCTCCCATTGCCTTCCTCCAAGTGTCCACAGATCCAGGCTGCATCCACGGCAAACCCCGCATCGAGCCTCAAGGCGTTCCTCATCTGCATTCTGGGCTCCTCCGTTTCTTTTGCTTCTTCTTCTTGTAAAAATTCTAATTCCATGTCCCTCGCCCCCGAGCTGCCACCTCGGGGTCTGGATATTGTAAGTTTTCCCATTTCCAGTTGCTTTTCCCGGTTTTGCCCAGCCATCTCAGACCATCTTTCAAACGCCCCTCCCAGCTCTTTGCCAAGGCATGATTCCATTGTATAGAACTTTTGAAAAGCCTCCTCTGTGGAAAGTAGATCTTTTTTATGAATAATTCCACTCAAGACTTGTAGTTTCCGATCAAGCAGTTCCATCTGCAAAATAGTGAGCTTTTCCTCATCCTTTAAATATGAGTTCGATGCCAGTGTGAGCGCGAAGTCCAGCATTTTGAGAGAGAGGGTGAGTGTCAGATTTCAGTTCCTGTCTCTTCCTTCCTTTGTTTCAAATTTTTCCTACGACACACCAAGTCGCCGCCATTTCTCCGAGGTAGGAGTATAAAGACCAAAACTTCAAGCGGAGATATTTTTCCCCCAGTTAACCCCCGAAGGGAGATCTCAGCAGACTCAGTTTTCAAATCCCAAATACTTTCTATTGATTGTTGTGGCAGCAGTCACTTAAAAAGTTAATTTCTTTCACCAGCCGAAGGGAGGGAGGCGGGCTGCCTTTCTTCTTTCCCCCAGAGCATTCCAGGAAAACAAAGAGTCAATCAATTACTCACAGCTTCTGGGTTCTTATCAGCTCCTTAATGACAGGTAGAACTTAGACGCTCATCACAGGCTTAGCCGCCGCAATTCCATCCCGGTTGGGGCATGTCCCCTATGGCCCGGCTCCGTCGTCCCTTCACCCCCACTCCCCCTTTACAGGGGGTGCGGGGGAAGGGTTCGGAGCCACAACGGGCACAGCCGGGGAGCCCAGGGAGCGGGACGCTCTTCCCGCTCCCCAACCGGAGCCCCGCTATGCGGCTGCAGGGCTCCTAACCCCCGGGATGAACTGGGTGCTTCGCAGCCGAAGCATCCCACGACCACCCATAATGGCGTCCGCAGCTGGAAGCCCGGTCATTTAACGGACTATTGATCCCCGTGCCACCACTGTACCACTGTCCCGCTGCCACCAACCAGGTCCTCCCTGGTAAATCACTGAGTCCAGTCAGGTTTTTAAAATTGAACCAAAAAGAACAAGTTTATTTTTCAAACAGTAACAAGCTTATGGTTTCGAATACAGTGCTTTGCTTAAGTTCTTAGATAATATCTTGTCAATATCTCTTCACTAGTTCCTATACTGGCCTATACCTTCCTATACCATCCTATACCTTCCTATTGAACCATCCACCGGCGAACTGTCTAGGTTCTTAACTCAGACTCTCACACACTGTCTGACTAGCTAAAGCTCTCACACTGACTCTCTGACTAAACTGGCACACTGTTCCACTCAACTCACAGACTGCCAACTGATCTTACTGAACTCCTGACTGACTCTCTTGACTGACTGACTGACTCTGAAAACCCCTGTGCTTCAGTCTTACACCACAGATGACTCCGCCCCCTGGGACAGTCATTTAACAAATATTTAAATCTTTCACTCTCATACTGGGATGACGTCACTAGCATAAGAGGGCAAAACGCCACACAGGAATGTCCCGGGATTTCAGGCAAGGGGGACCAAAACAGGGTGGAACCAAAACACGTGCTCTTTGGGTTCCGTGCTCTTTTGGTTCCACTGCTTGCTGGTCTGACACCACTGCCCACCACACATGCACGAGGAGGTTCATGGCTTCCTGCAGAACAGTGCCACTTCCGGAAGTTTGTTCTGCAGCTCTCCTTACGAGTGTGTGGTGGCAGGCAGTCACCACCAGCGCATGGGTGACAGGGTGGTGTGTGTGGGTCCCGATTTCTTTTTCGGAAATATTGGAGCATATGGTAGGATTACACTGTTGTTCAGCGTTTGTTGCACTTCCAGCATGCAATTGGAGGTGATGGAATCCCCTTCAAAAAAACAGAGCAGAGTGGCCATACAAGACTGCCCACTCCCACAGCTATTGTACTACCAACCTTGCTGAATGCTTGTGAAACATGGACCACTTATAAACGCCAGCTCCAACTCCTCGAAAGATTCCATCAATGGTGCCTCCGATAAAGATTGCACATCACCTGGGAAATAACTAGTCCAGATCTCTACTGTCCATTTTTCCTTATCTTTGCAACCTAAAGCTATTGTTGCCTTTCAGATTATCCTATCCTATCCTATCCTATCCTATCCTATCCTGTTTTCAAACATTTTGGAAGTCAAACAGACTTAGTAATTATATTTAGTAATTATATTTATATTTAGCAGTTTAGCAATGTATATTTAGTAATATACATATTTTTGGTATGCATTATTGGGCTGGGCACCTGCATTGCAAAACTTGGAGAAATGTGAATTTTCAAAGTTTGGTATACTGTCTCAGCATATGCAAACTAGTTTGGCTGGCCTTTAAATGCAAACCAAATTGAATTATCGCCACCATGCCTATTTCCACTATATCCTAACATTCCCCAGCTGGGATATTTTAAGCCTAGGATCATGCCTCAAATAACTCATATTTGAGTTAATGATCGCCAGCCAATTCTGCCATGGCCTAGTGTTCTAGAGATTAAAATTGTTGACAACTCAAACTGAAGTGGAACATTGAGTTGACAGACTGGGTTATTTGTAAAACAATGGATTAATTACGTTGCGTGTGGATATTTTAAAAGGAAGTTCAATGTGAACTTTAATTGTTCGAGAAAGGCAGCACCTGAGAGTCCTGCACACGGGTGTCCTCTATTAATCCCCCGTGAGTACAGCACGTACAAAAAGCGAAACTGCTCCCCCTACAAAACTTTCAAACCCCCAATCTGTGCCCCAGCAAGGAGAAATAGGTGTTTGAACTCCTCCTTCAGAAAAGAGCTGAAAGTGCTCACTTTGTCTACAGTTTGACTGAGAAAATCAATGCCATGCATTCACGGGTAAATAAATAGTAGTTTTGTCAGGCTAGGCTTTCCAGGAGGATGTCGCCTGGAGTAGCAGTTTAGGAATGGCAGCAAAACCATGACGAGGCTAAACTTTTGAATAGCGTGTGAACGTGCTATGCCTGAGATGGAGCTAAACTGTCACAGCACAGGGAAAGCACAGCATAAGTTCCGGGTGGTTTCCAATGTTGGGCAAAGTTAATGGGAAAAGGGGAGAAATGCAGGGTGTGTTTGCAAAGTGATCTCAAGGAGAGGAGGGGTTTATAGTGGTGGTGGGAGAACTGCAGTTGTGGCACCTCTCAGGTGGGCACCATTAAAAGAACAAGGGAGGTGTCCATGGTGAGTTCTTTTACTAGAAAAACAGCACTGGCTCTCATATCGTCTCTCAGTCTCCTCTTTTCCAGGCTAAACATGCCCAGCTCCTTCAACTGCTCCTCATAAGGCTTGGTTTCCAGACCCTTGATCATCTTGGTTGCTCTCCTCTGCACACATTCCAGCCTGTCAACATCCTCCTTAAATTGTGGCATCCAGAACCCAGAACAGTATTCTAGGTGTGGCAGAATAGAGTGGGACTATTACTTCCCTTCATCTGGACACTATACTTCTGTTGATGTAGCCCAGAATTGTTGTTGTTGTTTAGTTGTTCAGTCATGTCCAACTCTTCGTGACCCCATGGACCAAAGCACACCAGGCACTCCTGTCTTCCACTGCCTCTGGCAGTTTGGTCAGACTCATGCTAGTCGCTTCGAGAACACTGTCCAACCATCTCATCCTCTGTCGTCCCCTTCTCCTTGTGCCCTCAATCTTTCCCAGCATCAGGGTCTTTTCCAGGGAGTCTTCTCTTCTCATGATAAGGCTTGGTTTCCAGACCCTTGATCATCTTGGTTGCTCTCCTCTGCACACTTTCCAGCTTGTCAACATCCTCCTTAAATTGTGGCATCCAGAACAGTATTCTAGGTGTGGCAGAATAGAGTGGGACTATTACTTCCCTTCATCTGGACACTATTCTTCTGTTGATGTAGCCTAGAATAACAGTAGCTTTTTTTTGCTGCTGCATCACACTGTTGACTCATGTTAAGCTTGTGGTCCACCAAGACCCCTAGATCATTTTCATATGCACTACTATTAAGCCAGGTGTCTCCCATCTTACACTGGTGCATCTGGTTCTTCTTCCTGCCCAAGTGCAGAACTTTACATTTGTCCCTACTGAAACTCGTTTTGTTAGCTTGGGCCTAGTTCTCCAATCTGTTAAGGTAATTTTGAATCCCGATTCTGTCTTCTGCAGCATTAGCTACCCCTCCCTGTTTGGTGCCACCTGCACATTTGATGAGCATCCCCTCAATTTATTCATTCAAGTCATTTATAAAGATGTTGCAGAACAAAACCCTGTTGCATCCCACATGTCACTTTTTTTCCAGGATGATGATGAACCATTAATGAATACACTTTGGGTTTGGCCGGTCAACCAGCTACAAATCAGCCTAATACTTATCTCATCCAGTCCACATTTTACCAGCTTCCTGGTTAAATGCCGAGTCAGGCTACCGGTCCATCTAGCTCAGCATTGTTGACACTGATTGGCAGCATCTCTGTACTAGGTTTCAGGCAGCTCTGCCTCATGAGGCAAGGGATTAGGGTTGCCATGTATCATAGAGTGAAATTCCGGACACAAAAGTGGTTGAGCTGTAAAATTTCTGACCTGTTTTTAGGAAATTCACCCACCCCCCAAAAAATCCATTCCCAACATGGATTGCCATATATGGTGAGAATAAAGGATAATTTGAGGAGAAGGAATAGATGGAGAATGGATGATAGCATACTCAATAATGAAACTTTTATAATTTTATAATCTTTTAAGGGAATTCTTTAAAAATAATATGAAACTGCAATGTTTTAGGACAAACAGTTGGATGTCAGACAATTCCAGCATCTTGGATCAGCCATGATGACACAAGCTTAGTTTACATGGCTAAGGTCATAGGTAGGCAAACTAAGGCCCGGGGGCCAGATCAGGCCCAATCGCCTTCTAAATCCGGCCCGCGGACGGTCCGGGAACCAGTGTGTTTTACATGAGTAGAATGTGTCCTTTTATATATAATGCATCTCTGGCTTATTTGTGGGGCCTGCCTGGTGTTTTTACATGAGCAGAATGTGTGCTTTTATTTAAAATGCATCTCTGGGTTATTTGTGGGGCATAGGAATTCATTCATATATATGTATTTTTCAAAATATAGTCCGGCCCCCCACAAGGTCTGAGGGACAGTCGACTGGCCCCCTGCTGAAAAAGCTTGCAGACCCCTGGCTAAGGTGCACTCAACTCTGAAGATACAATTGAGTAAGGAGAAAAAATAGAACAGGGTTGAAAACCTCAACTCCTGCAGCCCAAAGGGGGCTTCAACTGAGGGTCATAAATGCTAAGAGTCAGTCATGTGCCCAATTTCAGAATCTCAAATCAATTACACATCTGCTTTTATTTGCAAGTATTTCCCCAAGTCTTCCACAGCATGCTGACATTTCACTGAACAGTGAAGCCCGTGAAGCCAAAATTCAGTGGTTTACAACTCATCCTCGACCTTGTGCTCAAAGGCTGGCTTCCAATCTTGGGTCAATCAAAATCCTCTAGGAAAGGGAAGAGGAGTCCATCTGCATCAGTTTTGGCTTCCCGCAAATGAAATCATCGAGTCGATCAGTATCGGAGAAATATAAGCTTCCTCTTGGAATCGTATCTAACATTTACAAGGACATCGTATTCAGCCGGGGAAGCTAAATCTGCTTGCTTCTTAAGCAGGAATCGGCATTTTCTGATCTGCACTGACCTAGAAATAGCAGACTCAAAATATTTCTTCGGCATGAAAAAGCTGCCTCTGCTTTGGCAGGAAATGTTAAAAGGCCCCATGTCAACGATGATGGCAAGCCAACGTAATTGGAAACTGCCGGTCTAAGCTTGGTTTGAGCTGGAGGCGTCAGGAAGCTCAGGAACCAAAATTAATTGACCTTTAGCATAAGTTAGAATTTATGCAGACCCTCATCTCCAACCAAGCAGAGCTTAGCAAACCCAAAATGACCAGAGAAGCAGCTCTCTCTGGAGACATTTGTGACAATAATGGCTAGACTTAGTGTAATGTTATGTAATATGCTACATGGTGTGATGTTATCTGCCGGAGAACAAAACTGTCGCTGGCAAAAATGTTATGTTTTTAAAGACATAGTTGATTACAGCTCTTAGAAAACTGGGAAGTGGTCAAAATTAACAGCTTTCTCTCCTTGTTTCCTATTCAGCCTTGTTCAAAACCAGAGCCAGTGTGACGTAGTGGTTAAGAGCGGTAGACTTGTAATCTGGTGAACTGGGTTCGCTTCTCCGCTCCTCCACATGCAGCTGCTGGGTGACCTTGGGCTAGTCACACTTTTTTGAAGTCTCTCAGCCCCACTCACCTCACAGAGTGTTTGTTGTGGGGGAGGAAGGGAAAGGAGAATGTTAGCCGCTTTGAGACTCCTTCGGGTAGTGATAAAGCGGGATATCAAATCCAAACTCTTCTTCCAAATGGTTCAGCCTCCTCCATCTTGCTTTATTCTTAAAATCCAATTGAACTTGCTTAAAATTGCCGAATCCCATCATTTAATCCGATAAATAGATGAATAATAAAATGTTGGGAACGTACCTTTTAAGTATGGTAATAGACATGTTTTAGCTTCAAGACACACTCTTAAGCTCCAAAATCATTTGACTGTTCCCTAAGATCTGTTGTCGATATCCCGACCGATAGTGAAAGTAGCCAGACACAATTCCAACAATTAGAGTTGTTCCTATTATAAATTATGGAGAGCTTTGCAGGGGATAAATATCAGGTTGCTCACATTTTTAATGTATTATCTATTGGGATGAGTGATGCCATATATTTATTAATATGTAACTAAATATCTTTCAATTTCCCCTCAGGACTTATTTCTCCAAGCCATCTTTGGGTATAACTGGCTTAGCTGACTCTCTCTTCCTTACATAGTATAATTAAATAAACTTTGGAACTGTTTTTTTTTTGGGGGGGGGGGGTTCTCCAAAATTATTTTTCCCCAAATTGTCTCTATGCATTGCTGGGATGTTGAGAAAGATGGAGGGCACAAGGAGAAGGGGACTACAGAGGATGAGATGGTTGGATAGTGTTCTCGAAGCGACTGGCATGAATTTGGCCAAACTGAGTGGACTGCAAAAAGATCAAACTTATCCATCCTTAAAGAAATCAGGCCTGAGTGCTCACTGAAAGGACAGATCCTGAAGCTGAGGCTCCAATACTTTGGCCACCTCATGAGAAGAGAAGATTCCCTGATGTTGGGGAAAATGGAGGGCACAAGGAGAAGGGGGCGACAGAGGATGAGATGGCTGGACAGTGTTCTCGAAGCTACTAACATGAGTTTGGCCAAACTGCAGGAGGCAGTGGAGGAGAGGGGTGCCTGGCGTGCTCTGGTCCATGGGGACACGAAGAGTCGGACACGACTGAACGACTCAACAACAACATGCATTGCCTGTCACTCAACCAATGAGTCAAAAAATAATTTATTGAAAGTACTCAGATAATATTATTCTCAAGTCTCCCAAACTTTCCCTTATTTGTGATAAGGATACAGCATAATTTTTCTTTAGGCAGTATGTCAATGTACTCAGTCCTGCCTATTGCTAATTAGAAATACTAATACATCCATTTTCATTGATTTGTGGATGAAATAAAACACATTGTTAAAATGAGGAAACAAAACACCACATTTTCTGTATTATTTTTGCTTTTATTCTGGGTTTCTTTTCATTAGTTACAAAATCATTTAAAATACGTTGCAAAATTGATTTTTTGTCTATGTTATTACTATTGGAATATATTGTAGTAAAATATATATCTTTTGGAGGATATTCATTTTACTATGGATCGGGGGGCGGAATCCATTTTACTATGGATCATTTTATTATGGGTGCTGGGGGTGGGGGGATTGAAGAAATCCCCATATTTCTGGTTCACTTTTCACTTGTTTTCCTCCAGCAAATTATAATTGTAATGGAATGGTTTGTCATCATTCCAAAAAAAAAAAAAAAGGTTCCTAATTAGTTTACTGTTTTCCTATTAATCCTAGAATTTAAGTTTCTAACTTCAGGTATATGGAGTGCCATTAACTATGTTTTAACTACATTTGCTTTATTTACTGAAACTTTAGAAAATGAATGAACTCAGATAAGAAATTATCTGACTGTGAAGTTGTCAAAGCCGCATCACCTGTATGTAACTTGAATTATTACTTTCCTTATTTCTGCCCTTTTGTTATTAAGATCCTGCATTTTATCTAGAAGAGGACATGATGTTTTAATCCACTTGTGTTCAAGCAGTTCTACTGGCTTGGATCCGCTCTCCCCAGATGTTTGTTCCATTTGATGACAAACAGAAAGACAGAAGAGCATCCCTCCATCTTCTTTACGTTCCAAGTTGCTTCGGATCATTGGTGGTAAAGTTCCCTGAACTGTTTTATCGTTCTAGGGAATCATTTCCTGGAGATAATGATTACCATCGATTTCGGCCTCGGCAGCATCCTTCCTCAGTGCCTCACACCTGAATGGGCGCCTTAAGCACCCACCTTAGTAGCATTATCCTTTTAAAAGTAGAAGTTAACTCATGCTTCAGATTATTTGCAAAGAAACATCGGCATTGGGGTGTATAGGGTGCTTCAGAGCAGGGGCACGCATTGGTAATATTGCACCCAAAACTTGATGCCCCCACAGCACTCCCTGCCTTCCCAAAGCCGGGTAAACAAGGCGCCAGGCTTTGGGAAGGAAGAAGAAGAAGAGTTTGGATTTGATATCCCACTTTATCACTACCCGAAGGAGTCTCAAAGTGGCTAACATTCTCCTTTCCCTTCCTCCCCCACAACAAACACTCTGTGAGGTGAGTGGGGCTGAGAGACTTCAGAGAAGTGTGACTAGCCCAAGGTCACCCAGCAGCTGCATGTGGAGGAGTGGAGACGCGATCCCGGTTCACCAGATTAAGAGACTACCGCTCTTAACCACTACACCACACTGGCTCTCAGGAGGTGTGGGGGCTCTGGTAGGGTCCTAGAACTCTACATCCTTCTCCCCAAAGTTGGACAAGCACTAACTAGACTTTGGGAAGGAGGCAGGAAGGTGCCCCTTTGGCTCGGTGCCCAGTGCAATGGAACCAGTCGCGCTGCCCTAAATTGCACCTCTGTTCAGAGGATTTCTGGGATTGTCCAAGATTATGAGAGACCTGTATGATAATAATAACGTTCTAATAATTTATTATTCGGTTTCGCCCGCCACTCTGGACGGCTCCCAACAGAATTAAGAGCACAATAAAACATCAAGCATTAAAAACTCCCCCAAACAGGGCTGCCTTCAGATGTCTTCTAAAAGTCAAATAGTTGTTAATTTCTTTGACATATGATGGGAGGGCATTCCACAGGGCGGGTGCCACTACTGACAAGGCCCTCTGCCTGGTTCCCTGTAACCTCACTTCTCGCAGGGAGGGAACCGCCAGAAGGCCCTCGGCGCTGGACCTCAGTGTCCGGATTGAACGATGGGGGTGGAGACGCACCTTCAGGTATGAGGTGTCCTGAGTTGCAGCCTCCCCCATGAAGTGTTTTGGACACACAGAAAATGCCCCAGATAAATGCCTGCTAAAAGTGAAACCTCATGACTCTAGACCAATTAATTTTTAAAAAATGCCTTTTGGGAAGGGGGTTGAGTTGAGAGGGGAGAGACATTTGTTTTTTTGTTAGCATTTTAATGAGTAACTACCTACCTAAATGGCACAGTTGGCCCTTTGAAATTTACACGTATAAAAATTTCGTGGTGCACTTCTCCGACCAAGTTATGTTTAGAAAAATGCAAATATTAGGGGAGAGTGAGCATAAAAATGAATATATTGGTGGAAATAACATGCCTTTGTGGATTAATATTGGGGAAATTGCTTGCAGACAGGTGCACATTAGTAAAAACTGCACACATGCATGCTTATTAGGAGAAATTGGGACTGACATACTGATAATTTTTCATGAGGTTTTTTAAAAAAATGTTGCAGAAATGTGGAGAACTGAATTTAAGATTGGAAGGGTGAGAATTGGAGAGAACTGTCCAATCTGCTCATCCCTAGGGGTGGGGTGCAGCAAATGAGGTGCACCCTGGGAGGAGAGGGCGCTCCGCTGTGACTAATAGCTCCGAAGGAAAAAGATTTACCCAGACACTCCAATCTCAGTGTTTCCTGGATCGCGAGTCATCTAGAATACATGACGTCATTGTCTGTCTGGAGTGTGGTTCTTTATTACAGGAGGGTCCAATTAAAAATTGCCAGTAACAAAGAATCAGTATGTTGATCTTTACATTAAATATTAGGAAGTCAGGATATTTATTCACACCATCCAAGACATTCTTACAATAAGAGTTGGTGCCGGGGTCAAAGGTAGTTCATAATGGGAGACGCCACCAAATTTCACCAGCTGTAGCGAAGCCACGATCTAGTCGAACAAACAATGTAAAAAGTCCAGATCGGTACTCATCATCACACCACAGTGTGCTTTATTAACTATTGTAACATTATTATTTGTGTTTGCGTGCAGATGCACACATCTTTTTCACACAAGCGCGCACACACAGAGTGCTGTCTTGGACTTTTGCCTTTTGCCTCACTGTCTTTGACTGGACAACAGTGCTGCTGTGTAAGCAATACACAATACACATTTTGTCATTTATCGTCAGTGTCACACAATCATGCTGCCAGCAACTATGCTGTGCGCCAGGAAGGGACGCGGGTGGCGCTGTGGTCTCAACCACTGAGCCTTTTGGATTTGCTGATCAGAAGGTCGGCGGTTCAAATCCCCGCGATGGGGTGAGCTCCCGTTGCTCTGTCCCAGCTCCTGCCAACCTAGCAGTTCGAAAGCACACCAGTGCAAGTAGATAAATAGGTACCGCTGCGATGGGAAGGTAAATGGTGTTTCCATGCACTCTGGCTTCCGTTGTGCCAGAAGCGGTTTAGTCATGCTGGCCACATGACCCGGAAAGCTGTCTGTGGACAAACACCGGCTCCCTCAGCCTGAAAGCAAGATGAGCGCTGCAACCCCATAGTCGCCTTTGACTGGACTTAATCGTCCAGGGGTCCTTTACCTTTTTTTAAACCTGTGCGCCAGGTGCAGAAGGGGCAGTGTTGGCCAGTTGCGTTCTCCTCCCACCAAACTCAAACACAACTTCACTGCTTCAGGCAGGAGGAGTGATGCTCCCGCAGATTTTGCTCACTCCAAAGCAAGCATCGAGTTGTTGTGGAGCATGGGCTGGGAGAACAACTTTGAAGTGGTGTTGGGTCCCAGCTGTGCTGCCTGCTTGCCTTGCTTGCTGCACAGGGGGGGAAGTTGCAGGGCACCCCAGCAGCAGCAACCTTATCCTGCGCCTGTGCGGATGACACCGCTCCCTTTTGTTTGGGGAAGAGGCAGAGGATTCAGGCAGGAAGGGTAAGACACGCACAGGGCAGGGCAAAAGTGAGAACTCCTCCTCTCATACTCAGGGTTCCTCCAGGGCCGTCTCGTCATAGATGCTGGGTGGCATGGCGCAGCAGGGCGCCAGGCCCCCCAGGGGCGCCCCCGCGAGCCCGTCAGCATACCGGGCACCCCCTCCCCAACCCGCCCCCACGGGTGGGCGGGCTGCAAGCCGTCCGCCCTCTGGAGCCCCAGCTGGAGTGCTGGGAAGGGCACGCAAAGCCCCACGCTGCTCCAGCGCCACGCCCCTCATCCCCCGCTCGCCCCCTCCCCCTCCCAAGGGGCGGCCAGCGCGGGAGGGAGGCAGGCGGAGAGGCGGCACAGCGGGTGCGCCAAGGGATCATTGCGCCATGGCGGCCGATCCCTTTAAGACGGCCCTGGGTTTCTCCTCACCCATCCAAAAAGCGGAAGCGTTTTAGACAGGAAACTATTTTTATAGATTTGTGGGGGGCCACCCCCCCCAAAAAAAACCCTGGAAATCAATAAAGTGTAGGATTTTGATTAACTGGGATGAAAGTGCAAACTGCAGAGCTGTGTCAGGTAAGGAATCCCTGGGCTGGTTTATACAAAACAGCCTGACTGGCTTAGGAAAGTGCAACTCTGTTAACATGACAAAAGAGGTTGATGGGCCATCCGAGAGGAATCCTTTTTCCTGCAGAGGCAGATGTTGCCACGGTGATGGAGCAATTGTTTGAAGTGACAGGAAAAGAGAGTTTTTAGCAAGGTGTTCAGAGAAGAAGGAAGGAAGGAAGGAAGGAAGACTGGCATCCATCTTGGGCAGGCTGGCTGAAGTCTGGCTGGGAGAGATGCCCCCTTGGACTCCATGGCTGCACTGCTGTGGGGGACAAGCCCCTCTTGAAATAACCATGCCATAAGATCTGGACTCCCTTCATGCAGATTGAAGGTGTAAATAGGTGAAGAAACAATATTTCTTAAAGCTACGGCTGTCTCCGCTGTGTCTCAATTCCCCAAAGGAACACAGACTCTGTGTGAGTGCCTTGAACCCCATGGGCTCTTGCAGAGAGAGGGGGAAGGCACCGAACTTTTGTAAGACGATGAAGAAGATGTTAAGAGTAAAGGAAGTATAGGTCCATGAGATGGAACTCCCATGCCAGGTTAGTCCTCAAATTGAAACTCCGTTTTGCTTTATAACCTAATTCTCGGTCAGCGAAACGAAAAGAAAGCATTTTTAAAAACATGCGGCACCATTTCGCCACCGTTTTAAGAAGTGGGATTTGGGAGCGTGCACGCACAAATATGACGAGCAGCTCACGCTCCCAGTGCAAAAAATGCATAAAGCAGTGCTCCCGAGTTAGTACGAGACTTGTATAAAACAGCTAATTCAAAGCAAAACAAAACTGTACATTGCCCGTGAATTGTAAACTCGTGTAGTCAAAATAACTGCGTCGACGCTTCCAAAATGTGTTTCGTATTAGAGGTCTCTCCTGACCCCCAGAGGGACGGCGGTGTATTTTTCTTATACATATGCAGCAAAACACAGACCATGCTCATTTGGCTCATTAGAAAAAAAGAAAAAACTGGCAGTGTCAGCAGTAAGAGCAGTTATATGAACATTCCCCCTTATTTATTACTCCCCACGTGTTGCCAGATTCATTGGGGGGCTGAGGAATAAGATACTCTATTGTTGTTGAAAGACAAAAATAGACAGATCTGGCGATGGCTCTGTAATAACATCAATTTCAGACCCTCATCAGAGCAAGGCCAATAAGAGTCATTTCCCACAACTATGGGGCTGGAAACCAAAAGTAAGATGGCCTGAACTTTTGCTCCACTCAGAGCGTCAGGCTATTATTCCCATTGCGCAACATTGTGGGTTCCTGGCTTCTCACTCGTATTGCCGAAATTTGTCAATTACTTTATCTTTTATTTGCTAAAAGGAAAACATGTCCTCTTGCAACAGATAAGTTATGCCTCCTCCTGCCCCACGCCGAAATGTTTTGAGAGTCAACATAGCATTTTGGTTCTTGCTAAACGGCGTTCTGTATTAGTTAGCATCGGTCAAGGACTCGAGGTCATTTTCTCCCAGCTGACAAGTGCTGATAAAAACAAAGAGTTATGCTCAGAAATCTGCGTGGTCCTCATGGCTTCCTCAGAGAAGGAAGTGACCAGTTCTTCCTCTCTTTTTATGAGAAACCACTCTGCCTGGAGCAGTGTTAAGGGTTTTTTATGCATTAGCAAAACACAGAAATAAATCATTAAATGTTTTTTCCTATGTAATACTCATTTTACAAACAAAATACCCAGGTTGTTGTTGTTCAGTCGTTCAGTCGTGTCCGACTCTTCGTGACCCCATGGACCAGAGCACGCCAGGCACGCCTATCCTTCACTGCCTCTCGCAGTTTGGCCAAACTCATGTTAGTAGCTTCGAGAACACTGTCCAACCATCTCATCCTCTGTCGTCCCCTTCTCCTTGTGTCCTCCATCTTTCCCAACATCAGGGTCTTTTCTAGGGAGTCTTCTCTTCTCATGAGGTGGCCAAAGTACTGGAGCCTCAACTTCAGGACCTGTCCTTCTAGTGAGCACTCAGGGCCGATTTCTTTGAGAATGGATAGGTTTGATCTTCTTGCAGTCCATGGGACTCTCAAGAGTCTCCTCCAGCACCATAATTCAAAAGCATCAATTCTTCGGCGATCAGCCTTCTTTGTGGTCCAGCTCTCACTTCCGTACATTACTACTGGGAGACATATCCCAGGTAGACATATCCTATATTAACACAAGCCACCCTAATAACTTGCATTAGTTTCTTAAGCAACACCCTATAACATTCAAACCAGCGCTGGCATGGTTCAGCAACTTTCAAGGGACCCAATCCCAGCAGTGTTTCAGTTCTTGACTCATTCTGAGTGGCGGCAGCAGGAAGACAGGAAGACAGCATCCAGATGTTCTCACAATGCCTATCTCAGAATGGTGTGGGTGTTGGAAGATCCAAGTTTGGGGGCAAGTAGTCTTTGGTCAGAGAACTCCAGCAGAGATTTAACATGGCAAAACATGCAGCAAAGAAAAGTGTGGAAATATACCTGAACTCTGAAGCCATAGGAGCTCTAAAGACAGAGCTGTGTGTGGAATTTTAAACCAATTACTGTATACTAATTAGGGACTCTCCTTTCCATGGGGACTTGTGGGAGGGAGAGACCAAAATTAGTTTTGAAATCCAGCAAAGCCACGCACACACACAAAAAGTCCTTAGAAAAACAGCTTTATATATCCCATCTTTCTTCTGTCTGCAGCTACGATGTGTCACTTGATCTTTCTGTGTGATAGGAAACTGCTGTGCAAAGAATGCAAAGAAAGTGTCCCTGAATATATTTCAGACTTCCAAGAATTAAGACCTTCCAGACTGCCTTACAAGAAAACTTGTTTCAGGCTCTATGGCCTTGAGCGAAAGCTATATTCCTCCTTTTGACATTAAGGAGAAAACTAGGAAGCCCCCGAAACACAACCCCAGAAGTATGAAAGTGTGTGCCCTCTTATTGTGAATGGCAGAAAAACAACAAGGGCATCAGATGATGCGAAGCCTTCTGAGGAACAGTTGAAGGTGCTGGTTATGTTTAACCTGGTAAAGAAGAGACTGAGAGGAGAGATGATAGCCATCACCAAATATCTCAAGGGCTATCACATGGAAGAGGGAGCAAGCTTGTTTCTTCCTGCTCTGGAGGGTAGGAATCAAACCACAGGCTTCCAATTACAAGAAAGGAGATTCCAACTAAACATCAGGAAGAAGTTTCTGGCAGTAAGAGCTGTTCGATGGTTGAATGGTTTTCCTTGGGAGGCTGTGGAGTCTCCATCCTTGGAGGTTTTAAAGCCGAGGTTGGATGCCCCCCTGTCATGGATGCTTTAGCAGAGATTCCTGCATGGCAGGGGGTTGGACTAGAGGACCCTTGGGAGTCCCTTCCAACCCTACAGTTCTATGATTCCATGAGCTGTGCTCTAGTCAACAAAATGGGCTTAGGCAACAGAGACTTGTAGCACAATTGAACTGCCAGGACTCACCCACACTTCTGTTTGCCCTGCCACTTTCCCCCGGGGAAACCCGCTCTTTAGCGTTGAATCAGAACAAACGGCAATTTCATTTTCTGCAGATTGCTGTTTGTTCCGAGTCAGAGGTAAAGAGCAGGTTTTCCTGGGGAAAGCTGTGGGGCGAATGAGAAACAGCTTGGACTTGTGCCTAGAAATCATGGGACAAGCAGAAATCTTGTGTTTTCTAGGTACAGAGCAAGCAGTAGTGTAGCTGAGCTCTTACTCTAATGCCGCCTTCCAGAGCCTGTTGTGTTCTTCAGAGGTTGCTAGGCTGCAGCTGCCATCATCCTTGTCAACTGGGCATGCCAACTGAGGCAGATGGAGTCCAACAATATTCATAGCCCAGCAAGGGAGGGAAAGGCTCATCTAAGATGCCACTCTTTCTTGTGTGTGTGTGGTAACTTGTGTAATGCACAGACTCCTCTTGTGTAATATTTAGGTCCTACCATTCAATCATAACACACAAGAAACAAAAAGAAACAAAATCAATACCATCACAAAAGTTAATCTAAAAACTAAATGTTTAAATAGGGGGGAAGATTTTTTTTTTTAAGCCACCTGTTGAGATAAATACAGACCAAGTTAGTTGTACATACAGCACAATTCTATACATCAGGGGTGGGAAATCTTGTTGTTTTATATTACTATACATTTATTTTATTTTTATTTTAGGAATTCACATGCTGCCACTCAAGTTATGCCATCTTCCCACAGTGGCTTACGACATATAAACACAATGTAACGTTATGTAAAATATCAAGCTGATGCGCCAGTAATAACAGCAGTAGCAAAAAAAAATCACTTCTTCTAACCCAATTCCATCAGCCAGCTGGCTCAATTAAAACAACAGTTGGAACCCTACGTCTTACATATCCTCACTAAAAGCAGCTGCGAATAAAAATGTTGCTAAGAACCTGGCTAAATGATAGCAAGGAGATTCCGGAAATTCCGCAACTGCGGAGCCACCACGGAGAAGGCCCAACTGGGACGAGGGACACAGTATCCCGACCGAAAGCTGTTGTGAGGCCATGTTTCAGCCATGACCGAAGCCAAACCCCTCAAGAGATGTACAGAATCCCACATTCCCTGAGCACAGCCCAACATACAATTGCATACTGTGGCGTCTCACCCCTTAAGGTTCTCCAAGGGTTAACTTGGCAGGGAGGAGATTGACCAATGGGAGCTCTCCAGGCAATTAGAGTGTGGGAGGATGGCAGTTAGAGAGGATAAAAAAGGCAGTTAGGGGTTGGAAGTTAGGCAGTTGAGTCAGAGTTAGAGAGGGATAGAGAGAGGGAGATAGAGCCAATGAGCAGAGCTAGAGCAGAGTGCATAATTAACAGGAGGCATTAGGAAATGTTATTGGAATACTAGGTAGAGAGTTGAAATATACTTATCTGAATAACCATACAGTTATATTAAACGTTTTACCAAGTCATTTGAAACCATTGCGCTTTGTACAAACAATAAAGAAACTTATGTTTTATTTTTACCACAATCTGAATCTGAAGTGAGTTATTCATCGCCAGAGTGAATACTGGCTGGTGGCAGCGGATATACCATATGTCGTTGGGGCAGTTACCAATAGACCGTTAAACGTCCGGGGGTGCTGCTCAGGTCTGAGAGAGTGACCGCGACACATACATACCCTTAAAACACACAACGTACTACCCACAACCCACCCTCTGCTCCCCAGCTCAACATTGGGATGCCACCCGCTGTGGCGGGTTCAACATAGAGGCCATTGGTGTCATGCCAGGCAAAATGACAGCAGCTTGCTTCATGGACATAAGCGAAAGCTTTGGGGAGAGTTGCTCTTGGGTTATGTAAGAGCTGCGGTAAGAACGGAGGGAAGCAGCTGTTCTTTCCTAAGCTGAATTGCTTCTCGGCCACAGGTTGTGACACAAAGCAACCATCAGCGGCCCAGTGGGCTGCCTTCCCCATGCCCCAACAATGTCTAGTGGGGAATCATGCTACATCCCAAAAAAAAAAACCCGAGTTCAGTTCTTAGATCTCCAGCAGAGGAAGGAGCAGCAGGGCACACGAGATCGTCGTCAAGGACCACAGAGAAGTTCCTGTGTCTTGGGCTGGTTGTTCTGCAGAGTCAGAACCACTGCCACAAAATAAATATTTGGACCTCGTGCTTGCTGACCACTTTGTTACATGAAGGTCCACCAAAGGGGATATGCAGTGAGCAGACTTCTTAAAATTCCCTTTTAAGGGAGTTCTAGGAGGACAGATAGCTTGGGGGAAGGCAAGGCAACTGTGAATATCATTTTGTCACAGTCCGGTGCAGACATTTCTCTGGACAAGGGGAGCTTGACTGGTTATTAAAGGAATAATAATAATAATTTTACTACTTATACCCCACACATCTGGCTAGGTTTTCCCAGCCGCTCTGGGCAGCTTGTTGTTGTTCAGTCGTGTCCGACTTTTCGTGACCCCATGGACCAGAGCACGCCAGGCACGCCTATCCTTCACTGCCTCTCGCAGTTTGGCCAAACTCATGTTAGTAGCTTCGAGAACACTGTCCAACCATCTCATCCTCTGCTGTCCCCTTCTCCTTGTGCCCTCCATCTTTCCCAACATCAGGGTCTTTTCCAGGGAGTCTTCTCTTCTCATGAGGTGGCCAAAGTACTGGAGCCTCAACTTCAGGATCTGTCCTTCCAGTGAGCACTCAGGGCTGATTTCCTTCAGAATGCATAGGTTTGATCTTCTTGCAGTCCATGGGACTTTCAAGAGTCTCCTCCAGCACCATAATTCAAAAGCATCAATTCTTCGGCGATCAGCCTTCTTGATTGTCCAGCTCTCTGGGCAGCTTACAGCACATTAAAAATGGTAAAACATTAGACATTAAAAATTTCCTGATACAAGGTTGCCTTCAGATATCTTTTAAAGGTCAGATAGTTGTTTATTTCCTTGACATCTGATAGGAGGACGTTCCACAGGGCAGGCACCACTACTGAGAAGGCCTGGTTCCCTGTATCTTCTCTGCTCACAGTGAGGGAACCGCCAGAAGACCCTCGGAGCTGGACCTCAGTGTCCGGGCTGAATGATGGGGGTGGAGACACTCCAGGTATACTGTGCTGAGGCCATTTAGGGCTTTAAAGGTCAGCACAAACACTTTGAATTGTGCTCAGAAATGTACTGGGAGCCAATGTAGGTCTTTCAGGACCGGTGTTATATGGTCCCGGCGGCCACTCCCAGTCACCAGTCTAGCTGCCGCATTCTGGATTAGTTGTAGTTTCTGAGTCACCTTCAAAGGTAGCCCCACGTAGAGCACATTGCAGTAGTCCAAGTGGGAGATAACCAGAACATGCACCACTCTGGCGAGACAGTCTGAGGGCAGGTAGGGTCTCAGCCTGCAGACCGGATGGAGCTGGTAGACAGCTGCCTTGGACACAGAATTGACCTGCGCCTCCATGGACAGCTGTGAGTCCAAAACCCACTGGGCACTGCTGCCCTTGTGTATCATCCACACATTATCTAAACAGGGGAGGTGGTATTTCCTTTCTTGTAGCACAACCATCATGAGTGAAGTGAGCTGGGAAATGTCGTTGTGGCAGCATTTTGCTGTTTGTTTGTCTATTTGTTTCATAACAAGCACACACACATATCCTTGATGCTCTTGAGAACTTACTTCTATCATTTCCATGCAACTTAGGAGGAGTCGGAGGGTATGGCTTATGGCAGGGATAGGCAACCTAAGGCCCGGGGGCCGGATGCAGCCCAATCGCCTTCTCAATTCGGCCCAAAGACGGTCCACGAATCAGTGTGTTTTCACATGAGTAGACTGTGTCCTTTTATTTAAAATGCATCTCTGGGTTATTTGTGAGGCATAGGAATTCGTTCATTTTTTCCCTCCCAAATACAGTCTGGCCCCCCACATGGTCTGAGGGACGGTGCACCGGCCCACGGCTGAAAAAGGTTGTTGACCCCTGACTTATGGGAACTGGGACAGACGGTCAAGCCTAGAGGATTTCATTAAGGCCCCCTACATTTCTCTTCCATGATTCACTCACCTTACATGGTAGTGAAGCAACATAGTAAAGTTTTTTTAAAAAAGAGTCACATCAGAATATTGTATTTTATAGCAGAGTTCAAAACATATAGAACTCACCACAACTCTTTTCTGGATTAAAAATCAGCACAAGGAAGGAAGCATTTGAAGATTTTTATTTTCAGGGTTCCTGTGGAAGGCAAATACTTTTATCACTTTCAAACGAGTCGCCGATTCGCAACAACTGTTCCCTCACAACCAATTCCTCACCGTGGGCTGGCTTTGGAAATGGGATGTGAATGTTTTAGCATGTTGAGAATAATGGTCTGTTTGGTTTGAGTGAAAGAAAGGTTACTGTACAACGAAGAGTCTTGTGACTGCTTTAAAAACTAACATATTTATCGATCGATGGCATGTATGCGGCACTTTTGAGCGTTCGGTGCACTCCACCTATCACAGTGACCCTTACAACACCCCTGTAAGGTAGGCCAGTGTTATATCAACATTGCATATGAAGGACTGAGAGAGGGGTTTGCCTATGTAAGGTCTCCCAGCACCAACAAATTCATGAGCAATGTGCGATAGAAGCCTGACATTTCATGGCTCGGCCACCACACTGCAGCCATGAACACACAGTTGTTCACATGGCTATGGAATCTGGCAATTCTGGAGTAATAAAAACCATTGTTACTTTCGTGTTGCTTGACCTCCCTTTGCTGCCTTGGAATTTCCCTTGCAATTTAATACTTTCATTTCGCAGAGGGGAAGCTAAATATCGCACAGCACCTCCTGGTGGAAAGTCTCAAGATCTCTCTCCTCACAGCCGAAGGCTCCTTCAGTTACCTTGGGCAGCTCTAATACAGAGAGTGGAGCCAAAGATTTTACTATACTAACACACTAAATTCCCAGCGGTTTTGTGCGCACACACACCCCCCCCCTCTCCATCTACTGTGACGTTTCTTGTTTCGCCGCGTAAAATATCTCAGCCTGCATTTAATTTGTGAAATATTAAGGAACCAGCCATCTAAATAAGAATTCTGAGCATCCTGTCAGTTATGAGGCCCTTCCAAGCCAGCCCCTTGCTCCCTTTTCCCACCAGTCAAATTAATTTAAGGTACTTGGCTGTGCACGGTGGTTCCCATGGTAACACTTGAGGATTTTTGAAACCAGAGGCCCACGGGGGGGGGGGTCCTTGTAGTGTTGAGCTCATATTTGTATTTTAAATGGGCCTTGAACTGTCTGCACTTCCTCAGGCCGCCAACGTTCAGTTTTGTTTCCTTACCTGCATCCAGCTGAGGCCCCTTCGAAGCAGCTGGCTGTTCTTCCAACATGCATCCGACAACACTTGCCGCTTCAGCCAGGCTCTGTCACTTTTCCACAGCGTGCTGAGGTAAGGACGGAGCGCTTGCATCCACACATTGTGCTGGAAAATGTAGGGTGAGAATATTAGAGCAGACCCTCCAAGTGTCCCTATTTTCTGGGGACAGTCCCGGATTCACAGAAGCAGTCCCGGTTTCTGATTTGATCCCGCAATGTCCCGCTTTTCCTTAGGACGTCCCTATTTCTACCAGAGAAATGTTGGAGGGTATGGTAAGATGTCCCTGTTTTCATTGGAGAAATGTTGGAGGGTATGGAGTTATCTGACCCACAAGTCATCTGAAGGCGGACCTGTATAGGGAAGTTTATTAAATGTTTTATTATGGTTTTTTTAATAGAAGTTGGAAGCTGCCCAGAGTGACTGGGGCAACCCAGACAGATGGGCAGGGTAAAAATATTAGAATTGTTATTATGGAATAGACCTTCCTGTTTTCATTGGAGAAATGTTGGAGGGTACGTTAAAGTAAGGGCATATGTCTGCAGGGTTCCTCCTCATCAGAGCTGCTGTTCAGAGGTTGCTGTTCTCCAGAATCCCTTGAGTGTTTTTCGTTTCGTTTGGGACACGCCATACCCTCCAACATTTCTCCGATGAAAATAGGGATGTCCTAAGGAAAAGCGGGTGGCGCTGTGGTGTAAACCACTGAGCCTTGGGCTTGCTGATCGGAAGGTTGGCGGTTCGAATGCCCGCGACGGGGTGAGCTCCCGTTGCTCAGTCCCTGCTCCTGCCAGCCTAGCAGTTCGAAAGCACGCTAAAGTGCAAGTAGATAAATAGGTACCACTCCAGCGGGAAGGTAAACAGTGTTTCCGTGCGCTGCTCTGGTTTCACCAGAAGCGGCTTAGTCATGCTGGCCACATGACCTGGAAAAACTGTCTGCGGACAAACGTCGGCTCCCTCGGCCGGTAAAGCGAGATGAGCGCAGCAACCCCAGAGTCTTTTGCAACTGGGCTTAACTGTCAGGGATCCTTTACCTTTACCTTTTTAAGGAAAAGCAGGAACTTCCTGGATCAAACCAGAAACCGGGACGGCTTCTGTAAATCCAGGATTGTCCCTGGGAAATAGGGACGCTTGGAAGGTCTGCTTTATCAAAACATGGAGTCAGCCAGGACAGCAAATGAGTGGGCAGGGAAACACCCCCCAAAAAACAACAGAATCATCATCCTTTCGTTGGTACCAACTAAAAGTCACAAAGCAGCGAGCTAGCTTTCTCGTTACACAGAACCCTTCCTCAGGCTGGATGTTAAACGAAAAGGCAGGGGGCCAGCTTGGGGAGAAGGAATATGACCCCTTACTAATAAAAGATGTAGTAAAACTTATCTACTTGCCTAGGCGTTTTAAGCTTTTTACGTTTGCGGCTCTTTGGCTTGCTCTGTTTTTTAAAGCCGCTTCCAGTTGTTTTAGGTGGAGTGCTTTATTGTTTCCTTTATATGATTTCAGCGGGTTATTTTTATTTTATTTTATGATCCATATCCCATGCTGGTGTTTGCATAAAATAGTGAAGGGCGGGTCAGACATATTCTAAATGAATAAATATCTGAAGTCTGATACAGACTTATATACACAGTATATACGGTAACTTTCTTGAAAACTCTCTACATATTAAAGGTGAAACTGGATGCGATGGAGTAGACACGTTTGTTGTTTAGGTCTGCCAAATTCACATTTAAACCCAAGAGGAGAAGTTTTTTTTTGTGTGTTCCAGCACTTGACAACTTTTCTTTTTAAATAAGCTTTTGATTCTGTTGCTTCTTTAGGGTATTGGTTTGGGGCGGGGGGGGGGGGGCTGCTCTTAGCAATTTTACTTCACGCCACGGTTTCTAGTTCTGTTAAAACGAAAACCAAGTCAGTAACTTGTGTTATAAAGTTTTGTAATTTGTGTGCCTTGTCATTGTTGTCGTCGTTTAAGGTTAGCTTTTTCTATGTAAGCCACTTCGTGGAGGGGAAAATCAGGGCTTGCATTTTAAATAAACAAATAAAGCAAAATCCACAAAGAGAGAGGGGGAAAAAACATCAGGCCATGTTTTCATTGATACGATTGTGAATTTGTGGGGTTAGTCTGGATGTACAGTAATCTGAGGGAGTCCCCTACAACCCTGAGCTTTCGTGAGGAGAGCATTAATGGAAAAAGCTGGACTGAGGGTGGTTATCTTGATGTCTCTAGAGCAGGGTTTCCAGCTGTTTTTGGACTACAACTCCCATCATCCCTAGCCAGGAGGACCAGTGGTAATAGATGGTGAGAATTGTAGTCCAAAAAAGATCTGGCGATCCAAGTTTGGGAAACCCTGTGTGTGACCAAGGACATTGCCTTTGCTAAGGAGAAAGCCACACCTCCGGTGTGGTCAAGAAGGTGAATGAGTGCAAAATTCATTCACAACATTAAGTGGCTTATAAATTCAAAAGCATTTATAAGCCACTTAATGTTTTGAAAATCTCCGAGTGGTTGCCTGGCAGTCTTGTTCTTTTTTTTTAACTGAGCTGGAAAGAGGTAGGGATGTGTGATTCACTCTCTATGACAACCCAGTGCTATGGCATTGATAGGCAAGATCTGGTGGGATGTTAGTGCTGTGAATCTGACATCTCGTGCTCAGCCCATTCATAATCGTAAATAAGCCTTATGTCACACAAAATATTATCCACCTCCAATTATCTTCGTTCTGAAACCAAACCCTTTTGGTGTAAAAACCAGGCCCTGCTTTCGGCTTTATAAGAAAATAAATGCCGAAGGCTGCAAACATTTATTTGAAATTTGGCCATGCCATACATTTCGCCAGGCAGATTTTTCATGGCAAATTTCATAGCGATCAGACAAACAAGTCTTGCCTTCGTAACAAATCCAGTTTTTCAGGTTTCAGAGATTGCTGGGGAACCCAGCCACATTGACTAGATAGCTGCTCCCCAAAGGCCTGTGAATTGGGTCCTGGTGAAATTGAATGGCTTTTGTTTTATTCGCTGCGGTTGCTTCTGTCGCATTCCAGACTCTCTTCCAGGCAGAGAGCAGAGAAATGACCAAAACGCCTAGTTAGCTCTTAAAGCGCAGCTCAAGTTAGCTCTTAAAGAGCAGCTCATATTCACATGGCTGCCCTGTTCACATACAAAGTTGTAGGCATGGTTTGTTCTGTACTTACAACGGAGTGAACTCGCTCCTCTTGCCTCACTTTGTTTCACTGATGTCTGTTTCTTACCACTCATCTCACTTATAATTCTGGCCAGATTTGCGGGGAAAATGCATGAGCGGCAGAACAGAACAAGAGGCTGGTTTGCACCCTTCCCTTTAAGGAATAATAAGGAATAATTTTATTGGCCAAGAATCAATCATACTTGGAATTTTGCTTCGACTACATTGCAATGCAAAGAAAAGCGTACCTCATACAAACACTATTCCCCTCACAATACAACAGCACAGCAAAGAAACCCCATACCATCAACTGACCTCCCTTCCGCACACAACTACAAATTCAACAGTTTGATGGCACAAGGGGGAAAAAAACTATTTCTGTGCCTAGACGTTTTTGTGTATAGAGTCCTGTAACGACGTCCAGGTAGAAGTAAATCAAACAGGTAATGACCGGGATGCGAAGGGTCTGCAACAATTCTCTCTGTTCTCTTCCTGACTCGAGCAGCATAACGTGTCTCTACTGGAGGCAAACTAACACCAATTACCCTCTCTGCAATTCTTACTGCTCGTTGGAGCCTCTTCTTATCCAGCTTAGAGGCTGTGCCATACCAGGAATAGAATTACAGAGAACAGTTTCAATGGTACCTCTGTAAAACTGGATCAACAATTCTTGGGGCAAATTAAATTTTCTTAGTTGTCAAAAGAAATACAATCTCTGGTGGACCTTTTTAATAATAATATTGATGTTGCCTGACCAATTTAAGTTTTGAGAAATTATAGAACCCATGAACTTAAAGGACTCTACCACTACAACCATGTTACCAAGAATGGAAAGTGGCAGCGAGATGGGAGGATGCTTTGTAAAATCAATTATCATTTCCACTGTCTTTTGGGCATTCAGCACCAAGTTATTCCTGATGCACCACGAAACAAGATGGTCTGTTGTTGTTGTTCAGTCGTTCAGTCGTGTCCGACTCTTCATGACCCCATGGACCAGAGCACGCCAGGCACGCCTATCCTTCACTGCCTCCCGCAGTTTGGCCAAACTCATGTTAGTAGCTTCGAGAATACTGTCCAACCATCTCATCCTTTGTCGTCCCCTTCTCCTTGTGCCCTCCATCTTTCCCAACATCAGGGTCTTTTCCAGGGAGTCTTCTCTTCTCATGAGGTGGCCAAAGTACTGGAGCCTCAACTTCAGGATCTGTCCTTCTAGTGAGCACTCAGGGCCGATTTCCTTGAGAATGGATAGGTTTGATCTTCTTGCAGTCCATGGGACTCTCAAGAGTCTCCTCCAGCACCATAATTCAAAAGCATCAATTCTTCGGCGATCAGCCTTCTTGATGGTCCAGCTCTCACTTCCGTACATTACTACTGGGAAAACCATAGCTTTAACTATACGGACCTTTGTTGGCAAGGTGATGTCTTTGCTTTTTAAGATGCTATCTAGGTTTGTCATTGCTTTTCTCCCAAGAAGCAGGCGTCTTCTAATTTCGTGACTGCTGTCACCATCTGCAGTGATCATGGAACCCAAGAAAGTGAAATCTCTCACTGCCTCCATTTCTTCCCCTTCTATTTGCCAGGAGGTGATGGGACCAGTGGCCATGATCTTAGTTTTTTTGATGTTGAGCTTCAGACCATATTTTGCGCTTTCCTCTTTCACCCTCATTAAAAGGTTCTTCAATTCCTCCTCACTTTCTGCCATCAAGGTTGTATCATCAGCATATCTGAGGTTGTTGATATTTTTTTCGGCAATCTTAATTCCGGTTTGGGATTCATCCAGCCCAGCCTTTCACATGATGAATTCTGCATATAAGTTAAATAAGCAGGGAGACAATATACAGCCTTGTCGTACTCCTTTCCCAATTTTGAACCAATCAGTTATTCCATATCCAGTTCTAACTGTAGCTTCTTGTCCCACATACAGATGGTCTACTTCCCGCCTATATGCAGATTCATCCTCCCAGATAAGCCCAATGACTGTCGTATCGTCCCCTCCATGCTTCGTATGTGACTAGCTGCCCCACTCACACAGAGTTTGGCCTTCCTTTTTGAATCTAGGGATTCCCTTTAATGAACTTGCTTTGCTAAGCAATCGTTTTTATTAAGCAGCGTTAATTTTCCATATTTGTTTCATTGGACCAAGCCGCATGCCTTTACACTTGAATTTAAAACAAGTGTGTTGACTGCTGAACCTTGGTTATTGAATATAAGTTTTACACGGCGGGTAGCAACGCAGGCTGAAATTTTAACCCCACTTACATGGGAGTGATCCCCACTTAATTCAGTAGGGTTTAAAATAGAGTGGTTAGGATTCTGGTATTAATTAGCTTATCAGCAGGGTTTTGTACTATCAATAGAGGAACTTTTAAAAAGAGAAATGGCATCTTGTTAAGGATTAAGACTCCAGATTTTTCAGATCACGTAACAGCTTGCTTGGCTTGTAACTATATATAACTTAACTTTATGTGCTATACACTAAACTTCAAAAACAATGTAGGGTTTTGTATCATTCCCTGGCAGGACTCTAAAGCACAGACCAGCTGGAGAGTTTCTCCTCTGCCAAGGGAAGAGAATGGGGCAGGGAAGCCTGCAATCTGAGTTGTCCTTACACTAGGGTGGAGAATATTTTTCAGCCAAAGAGAGGGGTGGTGGGAATGAAATTCAATTCATTTTGCATTCATAGGAAAACTTACCCCAGTAAGAAGTTCTAAAACAAATATGTGAACCGAAAAACAACCAGTCTTTAGGAATTCTCACGTCTCCAAATTTTGCAGTGCGGTTCTACAACCGAGTAATGCATAAACGGAGGTAATGTATGCATATAAATTCATATATGGGTGAAAACAACATACAAAAATGCATTCTATTTGGAGAAATATATTAGGATAATTTCACAATAAAATTCTGCAGCATCTCATGAGAACTTTAAAAAAAAAACGTATATTGATCTGAAGTTTTTAAAAATATGTTTTATTAAGTTTCAAGAAAAAGCTTTCTACATATACACTCTAATTCATAATTTTGTTTTTTGTTTTGTCGACTTCCCATCCTGTTTTCCATAGTGATTTTGTCTTCTTCCCCTTTTTCTGCACCGTCTTCTATCTCTTGTGTCATAACAATATTACAGGAAGTCCTAATTCTTTCTGTTGCTCATACTTCAAATCCTGCTCGCAAATTCATCAAACTATAATATTTCTTTAAATAGTCCGAGAAAGGCTTCTATTCTTCCACAAAACTGTCATCATTGGGTTCTCTTATTTTAGCTGTTGACATTGACATTTCTGCATAGTCCATCACCTTACTTCAGGCATAGGCAAACTCGGCCCTCCAGATGTTTTGGAACTACAATTCTCATCATCCCATCACCACCCTGTTAGCTAGGGATGATGGGAGTTGTAGTCCCAAAACATCTGGACGGATGAGTTTGCCTATGCCTGCCTGACTTATCCATTCTTCTTTTGTGGGAATTTCTTCCTGCTTTCATTTTTGAGCCTATGAAATCCTTGCTGCACTCGTAATGTACCTAAACAATTTAATCGTCTTTTTGAGGTCTTCTGTCCCTATAATCCCTAAAAGGAAGGCTTCAGGGTGGGTTTTTTCTTTCCTTTCCATGATTGGAAACTGATGTGCAGTTGTGGAGAAGAATTTGCAGTCATGTCGAGAGGTCACCCAGGGGGGGATGGTGTCCTTTTGGTTCCCCGTGCCTGTTGTAAACTGGTTGCCTAATATGTTCTCTCCTGATATGTCCCCCACCCGTTCAGAATATAATGGTTAATCTGGGGGACACGTTGTATTGTCCTTGTAAATGTCCCTAGGACTTTCTTTTAAGAATTCGCTGACTTTGGCCGTGAACTTCACCCTGTGCTAGTGGAGAGATCCGTTGGTTCCTGCATGTTGAAAGTTCTTGCTGTGGTTGACTGGAGTTGCTTGCCACTAGTTATGGTGTGGTTTCTGTTTCAACATACGGTAAGTGGTGGTCAATGCATTTTTAACATTTCTTCAAAACCTCACAGCAGGGAATTCTAACGTTGCGAAAAAGAACTCCCCATGAAACGGAATGGAATGGAATGGTACAAAGGCAAAAAGGAGCAACCTTTTAGTCTGGATCCAGTTCTGGTTAGTGCCTCTGCTCAGAAGTTGTGCTCCCAGAAGCAAAAAGAGGAGAACTCATCCCTCACTTGCTCCAGCCTCTACCCACCCAAGTATTTACCAGCCATGTACAGATTTTTGCAGGCAATCTCCCCATATATATGGAATTTTATATGCTATTACGAACACTTTCCCCTAACACATGATCTTTTTGGTAAATGTTGGGTGCTTGGAGAACTGCATTGTGAAATTTGGACAAGTGTGAATTTCAGGGGGTGGTTCTGTGTTTCGGTCCCCTTATACCGGTAGTTTCGGGAAATGAGAGGCTCACTGTTAAATGGAGGCGCAGGTCAATTTTGTGTCCAGGGCAGCTGTCTACCAGCTCCATCTGGTACACACAGGTGGAGACCCTATCTGCCCGCGGACTGTCTCGTCAGAGTGGTGCATGCCTTAGTTATCTCCGGGTCATTTGAAGGTGACCCGGAAACTACAACTAATCCAGAATGCGGCAGCTAGACTGGTGACTGGGACTGGCCGCTGAGACCATATTACAGTGGCCTTGAAAGACCTACATTGGCTCCCAGTACGCTTCTGAGCACAATTCAAAGTATTGGTGCTGACCTTTAAAGCCCTAAATGGCCTCAGCCCAGTACACCTGAAGGAGCGCCTCCATCCCCAACGAGGTCCAGCTCTGAGGGCCTTCTGGCGGTTCCCTCACTGCAAGATGTGAGGTTACAGGGAACCAGGCAGAGGGCCTTCTCGATGGGAGGGCGCATCAGATGTCAAGGAAATCAACAACTACCATATCTGACTTTTAGAAGGCATCTGAAGGCAGCCCTGTTTAGGGAAGTTTTTAATGTTTTATTGGGTTTTTTTAGTGAGCCACCCAGAGTGGCTGGGGAAACCCATCCACATAGGCGGGGTATAAATAATAATAATAATAATAATAATAATAATAATAATAATAACTCGCATTATTATTATTATTATTATTATTATTATTATTATTATTAATGTGAATCTAATCGAATTGCTCCCTCATGCTTACTCACGATTTCAAGTGAGTCCCCACTACTCAGAATAAACCCAACCCCAAGAGAGCATTCTCAGCTTTGCATATGAAGGAAGTTCTGTCTATTCATGTGGTGACTTAAAGGGGAGCAACCACAGAGTGCCTCCACCGTGACACAGTCCCTCCCAATTTTTGGAGCAATTGTGGAACAGAGAGGCCACTTATGCCTGGTTGTCTCTTTCGCTTGAAAGGCACCAGGATTTTGCACTCACCTTGAGAGAAAGCTGCAAGCTGTTCATGATGCAGGTGTTTCTCCAGTCCATTTCAGAGAAGAAGAAGAAGAAGAAGAAGAAGAAGAAGAAGAAGAAGAAGAAGAAGAAGAAGAAGAAGAAGAAGAAGAAGAAGATGATGATGAAGAAGAAGAGTTTGGATTTGATATCCCGCTTTTCACTACCCAAAGGAGTCTCAAAGCGGCTAACATTCTCCTTTCCCTTCCTCCCCCACAACAAACACTCTGTGAGGTGAGTGGGGCTGAGAGACTTCAGAGAAGTGTGACTAGCCCAAGGTCACCCAGCAGCTGCATGTGGAGGAGCGGAGACACGAACCCCGTTCACCAGATTATGGAACTACCGCTGTTAACCACTACACCACACTGGCTCTCCTACACCACAATGGGTCCCATTGTGATCTCACGTTACAAAAGAAGACTGTTTTGAGGAACGCTTTGGGAGATATCTGATCCAACAAAGCCATCCTTGGAGCAGACCCGTCGAAATCAATGCACCCAAGTTGATTGCAATGGGTCTCCTCTGAGCAGGGCTAACACTGGACAGCACCTTTTGAAGTTAGCCATAAGGAGATGGAGAGAGAAGAGGGCACAAGGTTGCACTGTGAAAGCACACACCAGCAACGAGCACTACTTCATTCTCCATGAGAGTTTTGCCCTTGAGTGCATGTTTGAAAACACTGCAAAATTAGATCAGGACAATAAATGAGGTCAGGATTTTCGGTTTCAGGAAACAATGAAACAATGTCGGATTGTTTTGTATGCACATTTGGCATTTCCAGCAGACTAAGTGGAGGCTTCCCCGCCGACTCCAAGCACAAACCACCCTCATCTGGACCACTCTGGGGAGTGCTGGAATTTTTGCCAGGAGCCAGTTGGAAGATGGTTTATGAAGCACCTTGACTGCAGACCTGGCCTCGTGATAACGCATTCCCCTCATTCATAGGATACAATAACCATTGTACTTTGAGGGTGACTTCAGTTGCACAGACCTCTTCGGTTAGGAACTATATTTACACTTGTACATTCAAAGAATTAATTTTCCAATTAGATTTCAGGAAGGCTTCCCCATGAAACAGGAAGGAAATTGTAAAATTTGCCCTTAGAAGGGAAAATAGGTATAATACTTTAGTGTAAACATCTCCCCAAAATGCATGGGAGTTCCATTTCAATCTAATGATGTAAGTATATAGAAAGTACTGAGAAACTCCCATATAGCTGGTGGTTTTGTGAGTTCCAATGAATAGAACTCTGGCATTCTGTTCTTTCCTTTGAATTTGCTTCCTCTGCCTTATTTCATTGAACGCTTATCATCTGGTCTCAGGACTCCACGCAGTAAACTGCAGTTCACCTGTCCTATGGTCAGCTGAATGCTATGGAATCATATTGCATAAGAAGCCGTGCAGAGCTTTGAACTCCCCACTGTGTGCATCTTCAGAGCAGAAGGCAGCGTTGTCAGAAAGATGCAACCCGACACAGACAGAAATAGCATAATTTGTACTAACATGAGCAAGTTCAGTGTGCACTGTGCTGCCCACAGGTAAGTCATGGAGCATTTCCCTGCAGTCCAAGTTTCCGGTTTTTATTTTATTGATTAAATTTGTATACCACCCTTCACCCGAAGATCTGTTGTGCTGCACAACCTACGTCGGTTCCAAAACAAGGACCTCACTGAAGGGTGTCTTCACAAGTGAGTCTGACAACGCAGTTCAGTGTGTATGTTACATGCCACCCCAATCTCCGCCGAGTGGTGTGCGAGACCTCAGGGGTTCCAGGCACATACCCAGGGCCTGTGTTTCATTTTGGAAATACAGTGGTACCTCTGGATGCAAACGGGATCTGTTCCGCAGCCCCGTTCGCATCATGAGTGGTCCACAACTTGAAGTGTCGCATCTGCGCATGTGCGCGACACGATTTGGCGCTTCTGCGCATGTGCGTGATGTCATCTGATGCGTCTGCGCATGCGCGAACTGCTGAACCTGGAAGTAATCCATTCCAGTACTTCCGGGTTCAGGGCGTTTGTATCCCGTGACGAACGCAACACGCAGTGTTTGCAACACGAGGTACGACTGTACGGCACAGCAGAGATTGCAGTGTCTTTATGATACAATGGTACCTTGGTTCTCAAAATTAATCCGTTCCGGAAGTCCGTTCTAAAACCAAAGCATTCCAAAACCAAGCTGCGCTTTCCCATATAAAGTAATGCAAAACAGATTAATCTGTTCCAGACTTTTAAAAACAACCCCTAAAACAGCAATTTGCCATGAACTTTATCTAAAAGACAATTGATCCAAAGCAAAAATCAATGTACTGTACTATAAAATACGTAAGACAGTATTGTAGATGATAAAAATTAAAAAAAAAAATTTTCTTACCTGCACTGATGATAGTCATTGTTTGGATGGGGGGGGGCTTTTATCCATTTCCGTAGTCACACAATCAATCAATCAATCAATCAATCAGTAGTTGAATTGGCTTCCACACAGTCACAAAAACAAATTAATCGAAAAAGCCTCAAAAACAAATAAATAAATAGCAAAAACAAAAGCACCAAGGCGTTTTTATGGTTCACTCAGCCTGAATAGCTCAGTTGGTTGGTGTCAGGGACTGGGCAGAGAAGGAATGGTGAAGACCCCCTCCCCAGCCTGACCCTTCAATCAATCAATCAATCAATCAGTAGTTGAATTGGCTTCCACACAGTCACAAAAACAAATTAATAGAAAAAGCCTCAAAAACAAACAAATAAATAGCAAAAACAAAAGCGCCAGACTTAATCCATTCCGGAAGTCTGTTTGACTTCCGAAACGTTCGAAAACCAAGGCGCAGCTTCTGATTGGTGCCGGCACCCTGGAAACAATAGCCGACAGTCACATCGGACGTTTGGCTTCCGAAAAACATTCGAAAACCAGAACAGTCATTTCCAGGTTTTCGGCGTTTGGGAACCAAGGCGTTTGAGTACCAAGGCGTCTGAGTACCAAGGCGTTTGAGAAACAAGGTGTTTGAGAACCAAGGCGTTTGGGAACCAAGGCGTTTGAGAACCAAGGCGTTTGAGTACCAAGACGTTTGAGAACCAAGGCGTTTGGGAACCAAGGCATTTGAGTACCAAGGCATTTGGGAACCAAGGCGTTTGAGAACCAAGGCGTTTGAGAACCAAGGCGTTTGAGTACCAAGGCGTTTGGGAACCGAGGCGTTTGAGTACCAAGGCGTTTGAGAACCAAGGCATTTGGGAACCAAGGCGTTTGGGAACGAAGGCGTTTAAGTACCAAGGCGTTTGAGTACCAAGGCGTTTGAATACCAAGGCGTTTGAGAACCAAGGCGTTTGAGTGCCAAGGCGTTTGGGAACCAAGGCGTTTGGGAACCAAGGCGTTTGAGAACCAAGGCGTTTGACTACCAAGGCGTTTGAGAACCAAGGCGTTTGAGAACCAAGGCGTTTGGGAACCAAGGCGTTTGAGAACCAAGGCGTTTGAGAACCAAGGCGTTTGAGTACCAAGGCGTTTGAGAACCAAGGCGTTTGAGTACCAAGGCGTTTGAGAACCAAGGCGTTTGAGTACCAAGGCGTTTGAGAACCAAGGCGTTTGAGAACCAAGGCGTTTGAGTACCAAGGCGTTTGAGAACCAAGGCGTTTGAGTACCAAGGCGTTTGAGAACCAAGGCGTTTGAGTACCAAGGCGTTTGAGTACCAAGGCGTTTGAGAACCAAGGCGTTTGAGTACCAAGGCGTTTGAGAACCAAGGCGTTTGAGAACCAAGGCGTTTGGGAACCAAGGCGTTTGAGAACCAAGGCGTTTGAGTACCAAGGCGTTTGAGAACCAAGGCGTTTGAGTACCAAGGCGTTTGAGAACCAAGGCGTTTGAGTACCAAGGCGTTTGAGAACCAAGGCGTTTGAGTACCAAGGCATTTGGGAACCAAGGCGTTTGAGTACCAAGGCGTTTGAGTACCAAGGCATTTGAGAACCAAGGCGTTTGAGTACCAAGGCGTTTGAGTACCAAGGCGTTTGAATACCAAGGCGTTTGAGAACCAAGGCGTTTGAGTACCAAGGCGTTTGGGAACCAAGACGTTTGGGAACCAAGGCGTTTGAGAACCAAGGCGTTTGAGAACCAAGGCGTTTGAGAACCAAGGCGTTTGGGAACCAAGGCGTTTGAGAACGAAGGCGTTTGGGAACCAAGGCGTTTGAGTACCAAGGCGTTTGGGAACCAAGTCGTTTGAGAACCAAGGCGTTTGAGAACCAAGGCATTTGAATACCAAGGTGTTTGAGAACCAAGGCGTTTGAGTACCAAGGCGTTTGAGTACCAAGGCGTTTGAGAACCAAGGTACCACTGTATATGGTTTATTTGCACACATATAAAGCCTGAACCCAGAGGAAGGGATCTCAGAGCATTCACATCCCAAACACCTTTGGCCTCCTCCATAAGCGCAGCATTGGATTCAGAGAACAGCCAAACGCCATGCTCTCTGTCTCTTTCATTCCAGCCTGCCATGGCCACCCACTTCTCTGCTTGCAAAACGGATCCTTTTTTATGGTTCACTCAGCCTGAATAGCTCAGTTGGTTGGTGTCAGGGACTGGGCAGAGAAGGAATGGTGAAGACCGCCTCCCCAGCCTGACCCTTCAATCAATCAATCAATCAATCAATAGTTGAATTGGCTTCCACACAGTCACAAAAACAAATTAATAGAAAAAGCCTCAAAAACAAACAAATAAATAGCAAAAACAAAAGCGCCAAACTTAATCCATTCCGGAAGTCTGTTTGACTTCCAAAACGTTAGAAAACCAAGGCGCAGCTTCTGATTGGTGCTGGCACCCTGGAAACAATAGCCGACAGTCACATCGGACGTTTGGCTTCCGAAAAACATTCGAAAACCAGAACACTCATTTCTGGGTTTTCAGCGCTTGGGAACCAAGGCGTTTGAGTACCAAGGCGTTTGAGTACCAAGGCGTTTGGGAACCAAGGCGTTTGAGTACCAAGGCGTTTGAGAACCAAGGCGTTTGAGTACCAAGGCGTTTGAGTACCAAGGCGTTTGAGAACCAAGGCGTTTGGGAACCAAGGCGTTTGGGAACCAAGGCGTTTGAGTACCAAGGCGTTTGAGAACCAAGGCGTTTGGGAACCAAGGCGTTTGGGAACCAAGGCGTTTGAGTACCAAGGCGTTTGAGAACCAAGGCGTTTGGGAACCAAGGCGTTTGGGAACCAAGGCGTTTGAGTACCAAGGCGTTTGAGAACCAAGGCGTTTGGGAACCAAGGTGTTTGAGAACCAAGGCGTTTGAGAAACAAGGCGTTTGGGTACCAAGGCGTTTGGGAACCAAGGCGTTTGCGTTTGAGTACCAAGGCGTTTGAGAACCAAGGCGTTTGAGAACCAAGGCGTTTGAGTACCAAGGCATTTGAGAACCAAGGCGTTTGAATACCAAGGCGTTTGAGTACCAAGGCGTTTGAGAAGCAAGGCGTTTGAGAACCAAGGCGTTTGAATACCAAGGCGTTTGAGAACCAAGGTGTTTGGGAACCAAGGCGTTTGGGAACCAAGGCGTCTGAGTACCAAGGCGTTTGGGAACCAAGGTGTTTGGGATCCAAGGCGTTTGGGAACCAAGGCGTCTGAGTACCAAGGCGTCTGAGTACCAAGGCGTTTGAGTACCAAGGCGTTTGAGAACCAAGGCGTTTGAGTACCAAGGCGTTTGAGTACCAAGGCGTTTGGGAACCAAGGCGTTTGAGAACCAAGGCGTTTGAATACCAAGGTACCACTGTATATGGTTTATTTGCACACATATAAAGCCTGAACCCAGAGGAAGGGATCTCAGAGCATTCACATCCCAAACACCTCTGGCCTCCTCCATAAGCGCAGCATTGGATTCAGAGAACAGCCAAACGCCATGCTCTCTGTCTCTTTCATTCCGGCCTGCCATGGCCACACGCTTCTCTGCTTGCAAAACGGATCCTTTTTTATGGTTCACTCAGCCTGAATAGCTCAGTTGGTTGGTGTCAGGGACTGGGCAGAGAAGGAATGGTGAAGACCGCCTCCCCAGCCTGACCCTTTAGAAAAGTAGAAGACAGTTCAGAATTAAAACAGGGGCTTGAGGGAGATCACAGCTCAGAGGCAGATGAGGGGGAAAGCTGGGAAATAACACAGCGTCTTTAGAAAGCATTCCAGACCCCCCTTCTCCTGACGAGCATTGAAAGTAGGAGAGAAAAGAACTCAGAGGCGGAGGGCGCTTTTCAGCATGAAGGGAGAGAGAGAGAAGGTGGAGACTCGCTCAGGGCAATGTCATTATTCCAAGAGGCTACATTTCCCAGCCTCTCTCTGCGAATGTTGAATAAAAAGCAGTTGGTAAGAACTTTTCCTTGTCTTATCCGTTCCTGGCGACCTGCCATGGCGGTGGGATCCTCTGCCGCCTGACAGTTAGAGTGTGGTGCTAATAATGCCAAGGCTGCGGGTTCAATCCCCGTATGGGACAGCTGCATATCCCTGTTGCCCCTTCCAACACTATGATTCTAGGGTATGTATGTCATCCACCCTGAAATCCTAAGCCCTTTGGTCTCTGCCCAGCAACACACAGCTGGAGGAGGGGAACCCCCCCCAATCTGCTGAAATTCACTCTTCCACACCTGGGCCTGGGTTGTGGGTGGGAGGTCGTGGGTTACAAAATGGGGCATGTGAATTCAGTGGAGCTTACTCCCAGGAAAATGGAGTTACTAAGAGAGGCACACTGTCTCCTCTTTGGGGGCTAGGGAAGGGGTCAGCAAACCTTTTCAGCGGGGGGGGGGGTCCACTGTCCCCCAGACCTTGTGGCGGGCCGGACTATATATATATATATATTTTTAAAAATGAACGAATTTAAAAGAGATGCATTTTAAATAAAAGGACACATTCTACTCATGTAAAAACACGCTGATTCCTGGACTGTCCATGGGCCAGGTTTAGATGGTGATTGGGCCGGATCCGGCCTCCGGGCCTTAGTTTGCTTACCCATGGGCTAGGGAAATGGACAGGCTCAGCATGTATAATCACAGCACAAGGTATTATGGTCTGTTGAAACAGGCTGTTTTTTTTGTGCGTGCCCGTAATTGATTGTATATGACCGTCAACCAAGCATATATGCCTGCAAGACTTATATTCTTCCAGATGAGTTTTCCACGAGCCTTAAATATTTACAGAAAGTCAGGTGCCTTCCAGTTCTGAATCTCGCTCTGTCTAGAGCTCTATCCAAATAGGAATTTGGAGGCCAGAATCTTCAAGTGGCTTGTTTACAAAGATTCGGGGGACGGGAATGCTCATTCTCCAAATTAGAAAGTGCTTTTCTTTCCCCACCCTGGTAATCAACCACAGAGGCTATTGGTTTTGTGAGTTTTTTTGGAGAAAATCCAATTGTAAAAGGATTGCTTGATAACTTGATGGGTTGAACATTTCTGGTACATGAGCGTGCATCACAGGTGCATGATTCCAGTTAATTAGGCTTGCTGACATACTGGTCGTGAGATATGAGCCACTGCCCTCAACCCATTATCTCCTCTCCAATTAGTGAAAGCTAAGGGATGCGGGTGGCGCTGTGGGTTAAACCACAAAGCCTAGGGCTTGCTGATCAGAAGGTCAGCGGTTCGAATCCCTGCAACGGTGTGAGCTCCCATTGCTCAGTCCCAGCTCCTGCCCACCTAGCAGTTCAAAAGCACATCAAAGTGCAAGTAGATCAATAGGTACCGCTCCAGCGGGAAGGTAAACAGCATTTCCATGCGTTGCTCTGGTTCACCAAAAGTGGCTTAGTCATGCTGGCCACATGAACCGGAAGCTGTACACCGGCTCCCTCAGCCAGTAACGTGAGATGAGCGCCGCAACCCCAGAGTCGGACACGACTGGTCCTAATGGTCAGGGGTCCCTTTACCTTTACCTTTAAGGCCTCACCAGAAAACAATTTCTCTATTTCCCAGAGGCCTGCAAGAAAAAAAAACTTTGGGCAAGGCTGAACCAAAACGCACCCACGAAAAAGTGGCTTTTCTTGCCAGATCCGAACCGGGAAGAACAACAACGTGGCCACGTTTTAAGCTGCCTTTTATAGGTGTCTTTCATAAGCCGGTGGCCAAGCTCAAAAGCATCTATGCATTTCAATGCCTATAAAATGTTAGCATCGGACGTAAGCGCATGAAATTCAAGAAGTACAGTGATTCAAGTTCAGAAGGTTTCACTGCTTATAACGAGCAGCTTCTTTAAACAAGCTGCTCCTTATCTCCTTCAAGAAACCTGGCATGCTCACCGTCTTAATAAAGGAAGGTTTTCTCTATCTCCAGGGTGATGTAGCCTTGGATAAGAGTGAAATGCCTTTTGAAAAATCCACGCCTCCAAAGGAGGATGAGTCTCAAATGAGCAGAGCTGAATAGGTTCTGCTCAGACAATGGGGCACTAATAATAATAATAATAATAATAATAATAATAATACCTTTATTGTCATTGTACAACCTGTGTACAATGAAATTAAACGAGCCTCCCACCCCTAACACTCAATCGAACAACAAACCACCTCGCAAGTCAATTTTGCTATGTTATTTTCCGCTCAACAGCCTAACAGCAAGTTATTTTTTAGCCTGTTGGTAGAGCTGTTTATACCTCTATACCTCCTGCCCGAGGGTAGAAGATTAAAGGGGTGATGGCCGGGGTGTGAGTCATCCCTGAGAATTTTTCTCGCTCTCCTAAGGCAACGCTCCCTTGCGATGTCATCTAGCGGACTCAAGGGACAGCCCATGATATCATGTGCTATATTCACCACCCTCTGTAGAGACATCCTGTCCGTGGCTGTCAGGCCAGCATACCACACTGTGATACAATATGAAAGGGTCCTTTCTATTGTGGACCGGTAAAAGGAGTTCATCAGTTGTTGTTTAACATTATTCTTTCGCAATACCCTGAGGAAATGGAGTCTCTGTTGAGCCTTTCTGACCACCTGAGTTATATTGATTTTCCAAGTGAGGTTCTCACTAAGGTAAACTCCCAGGAATTTAAAGGAGGAGACTCTCTCCACACAGCACCACCGATATACACTACCACTTTCGGGGAGGGCACCAGTGTTTGTTGGTTTTTAAAATTAGTTTTACTGAAGATTTTCTTGTGTTATAAATGGGAAAATACATGTAGCGTCTCCACTTTCGATTCATAGAGTCTTTTTCGGAGTTCGTTTATGTTCAGTATGAGACATGGACATCTTATGGTTGGGGGAAGAGAAGCGGGAAAGAAAAGGCACAGGGAGGAGATTGGGGTATTGTTCTATTGTGGGGATTTGTGTCAGCGTCACATGGATAGGACCTTTATTTACATATACATGATTTTTGTGAAGCCATAAATTGTCCTTTAAAAAAAATCACTTTAGAAGGAAAGTGTGTCGTCAAAAGTAAATGTCTGTCTTTTAATGGGTGTTGTTCAGTCGTTCAGTTGTGTCCAACTCTTCGTGACCCCATGGACCAGAGCACACCAGGCACTCCTGTCTTTCACTGCCTCCCGCAGTTTGGCCAAACTCATGCTAGTAGCTTTGAGAACACTGTCCAACCATCTCATTCTCTGTCGTCCCCTTCTCCTTGTGCCCTCCATCTTTCCCAACATCAGGGTCTTTTCTAGGGAGTCTTCTCTTCTCATGAGGTGGCCAAAGTACTGGAGCCTCAACTTCAGGATCTGTCCTTCCAGTGCGCACTCAGGGAAGCTCATAGGGGGCCTCAAATCACATTTTCGCTTATGGCCAGCTGAGGGTGGACAGATCAACTCATTCGCAGCTACGGGAAGGTGCTCGTGAGATAGCTCAGTCGGTAGACCATATGACTCCTAATCTGAGGGACGTGAGTTTGAGTCCCATGTAAGGTGAAAGATTCCGGCTTTACAGTGGGTTGGTGTGTTCCCTTGCCCCACTCTGACGCCCGTGTTGACTCCAGGCCTTTCTTCAAAATTCATTAATGGTCTTGAAAGTGTTGGGCAGGAGATAGAGAAGGGTAGGGATGGGAAAAGACAGAAAGAGGCCAGAGAGGCTGGAGAATGGCCCCAACACTTCTGTTTACATTAGAAATGGAAAAAGTATCTCGTTCCAAAACAAGACTACATTTCCCTTCAGATTTAGGGTTTAAAAATAAAACCAGATGGACTTTACCTTCCACTCCCACAACGCCTCACAGCTGCTAAAAAAAGAAAAGGGAAAAATAAAATCTGTGGAGATTCAGAAGTAGGGGCCTGCAGCAAACTCACCCTTATGATGAATGGAGGCCAACATATAACCATTCCCTACCAAGGGATGAGAGAGAAATGTGGCTTGGTTTGCATTTCAGTGAGAACCTGCCTAATTCAGACTTCCTGCAACAAAAGGCAAATGGATATGCAACTATCCTAGAAAATTCAGTTTTCATAATTTTGCAGCCCAGTTCTGCAACCAAATCGACGTCTACAAGAACTCGTACGTTAAGGGAAAGTTTACATTAAAATACGCAGGTCTGAGCAAGTTATATACACAAACGCATTGTCTTACGGGAGATTCCTCACAAAAACAGTGGATATTAAGAGAAGTAAACGCTAAAAGGCCGGTGTATTTTCACGAGGGCTTTTTAAAAAATAAAAATAATCTCATATTGATGCAGCAATGGCAGGCTGAGTTGAAGACTGGAAAAATGAGAAACTGGGAGAACCCAAAATTGACAATCGTGCACTTTAAAGGTAAAGGTAAAGGACCCCTGACAGGTAAGTCCAGTCGCGAACGACTCTGGGGTTGTGGCGCTCATCTCGCTTTACTGGCCAAAGGAGCCAACGTTTGTCCACAGACAGTTTTTCCAGGTCATGTGGCCAGCATGAATAAGCCGCTTCTGGCGAACCAGAGCAGTGCACGGAAACGTAGTTTACCTTTCCCCCCAGAGTGGTACCTATTTATCTACTTGCACTTTGGTGTGCTTTCAAACTGCTAAGTTGGCAGGAGCTGGGACCGAGCAACGGGAGCTCACCCTGTCATGGGGATTCGAACTGCCAACCTTCTGATCGGCAAGCCTTAGGCTAAGTGGTTTAGACTACAGTGCCACCTGCATCCCTCATGCCCTTTACATGTTGTCGAATTTGGACGTTACTCCACACAGAGGCGCCATTATTCTGAAGTACATTGAGGGGGCCCGACACAATGTCCTGATGTTGCACAACTTCCTGACGTCACACTGAGCCTGGATCTGCATTCAGCCTCAACAATAGGGGACCCAGTCCCTTCAAAAAAAGAGATTGAGGGGGCCCAAAGAGCCTTGACCCCCTGGAGCTGGTGCCTATGAGCAAGGCCAGAAACGGAAAGATTGAAGAGGGCAGAAGACTTTCTCGGCCTACAGTAGAGACTCTTTTCTTTTCAGAAAATAATGGGGGTCAAGCTCACCTGAATCACCAACCCTTCCATTGATGTGCAGCCATCACTTGCCAAGCACCAATATGTGAGGGCTTGGTTTAGGTAGGCCCACGTATCAAAGTTCTGCCCTCAGCAGTGTGGTGTAGTGGTTAAGAGCGGTAGACTTGTAATCTGGGGAACTGGGTTCGTGTCTCCACTCCTCCACATGCAGCTGCTGGGTGACCTTGGGCTAGTCACACTTCTTTGAAGTCTCTTAGCCTCACTCACCTCACAGAGTGTTTGTTGTGGGGAAGGAAGGGAAAGGAGAATGTTAGCCACTTTGAGACTCCTTCGGGTAATGATAAATGTATTTATTTTGTTATGCTCATATCCCACCTTTCCTCTGAGGCACTTAAGGTAGTATACATAGTTCTCCTCCCTCCAACCAGTGTGGTGTAGTGGTTAAGAGCAGCAGATTTGTAATCTGGTGAACCGGGTTCACTTCCCCGCTCCTCCACATGCAGCTGCTGGGTGACCTTGGGCTAGTCACACTTCTTTGAAGTCTCCCAGCCCCACTCACCTCACAGAGTGTTTGTTGTGGGGGAGGAAGAGAAAGGAGAATGTTAGCCACTTTGAGACTCCTTCGGGTAGTGATAAAGCGGGATATCAAATCGAAACTCTTCTTCTTCTTATCCTCACGGCAATTCTGTGAGGCAGGTGACTGGCCCAAGATCACCCAGTGTCCTTCATGGCCAAAGTGGGGATTTGAACCCTGGTCTCTCAGGTCTTAGTCCCACCTTCTAACCACTAAACCACACTGGCTTTCAACTGGCTATGTCCTTCTCCCCGCTCCCGGTTATCCAGGTCTTTTAGAGCCTAAACATTATGCGGAAAGACCTTGAGAAGAAAAGAAGCTTGCATCCCCAGCAGACTTGGTGTCTCTGAGCAGTTCCGAATCCTGAAAGGTATCAACATGTTTTGGTGGGAAGCTCTTCCTTAGCAGGAATGAATAAGCCAAGTGGGTGGGGCTTTTGGCCTGGCCACTCAGTCCAGTTGCTAACAAATCCTTTGTTAATCTCCCCCATACTTCCTGCCCCTGCATTAATCACTGGCTCTTTTTCATCCTGACTTTGCAGCAGTTTCACTGCCATTCCATTTTAAATAACAACAACTAACGGGTTCTCTTTTGCCCCTGAATTGTAAGCTAACAATGACTTTTGGCGTGGACGTGGTCCAAATATTGTTTGCTACTATTTGTATGCGGTGGAAGACCCAAGTATTGCTGTCCTGAATCCAACACAACTTCCTTTTGGCTAGGCTCCAGAATAGGCCCCTACCATTAAGATGTCAAACTCAAAATGCACCCAAGCATCTCCCTGCCATCTCAGATCCTCCAAGCACCCCTATTTCCCAGGAACACTTTCCCTGATTTAGAGAAGCCGTCCCTGTTTCTGATTTAATTCTGGAATGTCCCACTTTCCCTTAGGGTGTCCCTATTTTCATTGGAGGGTATGGAGTTATCCGAACCCCCCTCCCCCGAGCTGTCTGAAGGCAATCCTATATAGGGACGGGTTTTCCCCCCTGTTTTTTAATGTTCAATGTTTTATTATGTTTTCATACATGTTGGAAGCTGTCCAGGGTGGCTGGGGCAACCCAGTAAGATGTGTGGTGGTAGAAATAGTAAAATTATCATTGTGGAATGGGACATCCCTATTTTCATCAGAGGAATGTTGGAGGGTATATCATTTTTATTTGGCAATGTTTGTATACTGCTTATCATACATAAAAGGTAACGGCAAAGGTATCCCTGGCCGTTAGGTCCAGTCACGGACGACTCTGGGGTTGCGGCGCTCATCTCGCTTTTACTGGCCGAGGGAGCCGGCGTACAGCTTCCGGGTCATGTGGCCAGCATGACTAAGCCGCTCCTGGCGAACCAGAGCAGCGCACGGAAACGGCATTTACCTTCCCGCCAGAGCGGTACCTATTTACCTACTTGTACTTTGATGTGCTTTCGAACTGCTAGGTGGGCAGGAGCTGGGACCGAACAACAGGAGCTCACCCCATCGTGAGGATTCGAACCGCCGACCTTCTGATCGGCAAGCCCTAGGCTCTGTGGTTTAGACCACAGCGCCACCCGCGTCCTGCTTATCATACATAGCAGTTCTCAAAGCAGTTCACGGTATTAAGATCCAATCTACAGGAGTGTGAGACTGCCTTTTACAGCTTTCAGACTTTGGGCTACTCAACCTCAGCAGTGGAGACAAATGGAGATCCTGTCAGGCAGATGTTTTATCCAAGTTCTTTCAGCTACCTCTTCCTAATGCTGTTGCTTCTCTGGGCAGATCATATTGATCCCTCCCAACTATTAGAACTCTCAGAGGCAGTGGCTTTTTGAGTTGTAGTCATCTGTGATGTATAAAGTCCCCTTTCCACAGAATCATAGATTTGTAATGTTGGAAAGGACACTGGGGGCAGCAGTGAAGGAAGCCTCTCATGCAACTGGGGTGGCATGCCCAGGGGCAGGGTGAACCACTCATCGGGGTGGGGTGAACTGCCCATGGGGGCGGGGGCACCACGCCCTTAGGGAGGGACAGGATGGGGCACACGGCACCCATAGGGACGGGGCACACCGCAGGGCCTCATCCACCCTACAGCTGGGGGGCAGGGGAGGCAGTGGGCAAACAATGCAGAGCCTGAGGCATAGCTGTCAACTTTTCCCCCTTTTTAAGGGAAATTCCCTTATTCCGAATAGGATTCCTCGCAAGAAAAGGGAAAAGTTGACAGCTATGGCCTGAGGCCGCGCCCATTGGGGGTGACTGGCCCGGCAATCAGCATCCAGGGGGAGCGATTGGTACAGTGATTGGCGCCCAGGGGGGTGGCGCGGCGATCCGCCCAGGGGGGGATTTTGTCACACCCCCCCAGAGATGACACCCAGGGCAGACTGCACCCACCGCCCCTCTTCCTACACCACTGACTGGGGGGTCATCTAGTCCAACTCCCTGCAATGCAGGAATCTCCATGACAGATGCCCGTCCAACCTCCACTTAAAAATCTCCAAGGAAGAAGAGTCCACAATCTGCAGAGGGAGTCCATTCCATTCCCTGGTGTTACTGCTTCACCAAGCTCCTAGGCATAGCCAACACACACACACACACACACACCCTGAAACAGGCTTCCAAGCTCAGTAGCCAGATGTTTCCAGTCATCTGTTTCCAGTGAGGCTTTCTCTCCCGGGCTGATGACCAAATGCTGTGCATCTTGGTTCCGTTGCTCCTAAACAGCGATGGCAGCAAAGGGAAATCCTGCAGGCAGGTGTTCTCCCGAGTCTGTTCGACTAGGGAGGGCTCTGCACCAATGACCCCAGTCGCATAAGTGTAGGGCAGGAAGTCTGTGGTCCTCCAGATGTTCCTGGACCCCCTAACTCCCACCGGTCCCAGGTAGAATAGCCAGTGGCCAGGGATGCTTGGAGCTGTAATGCAGCAACATCTGGCCCTATGATCCTCACTTCTGTCCTGAGCAAAATGGGACAATGGGAAAGGGGTATTAGTTTTGTTCAAGTCGTAGAAAAGGAAATGGGCAAGGTGAGAACAGAGGAGGGAAAAGAACTATGTGTTCCCAAACTTCCATTGCTTTTAGCCAATGAGATATGTTTCCTCCTCTTTGCTTCCTCTCCATCCATTACCTTCTCTCACACCAGAAGCTGGGATTCAAAATCAAGGTGCCAAACTTTGTCCATTACGAGCAGCTGCAGGAGGGCTGAAATACAACCTGAGAGAAGCAGTATGTTTTGTTTGATAACAAGCTCCCGGATAGAGCCGAACTTGGTTATTTCTCGTTTTAAAATTCCAGACGGGGGGGAAAACATGGGCATGAACAATTCATTTTCTCGAAAGGAAAAATGTTTCATACCAAAAAAAGAGGGGGGGGAGAGACAGGCACTTTGGGCGGCTCCATTTTGCGCTCAGTTAAATGTGGTGTGTAGTAGCAGCAAGCAAGTACATGAGAATCTGGCAGCCTCTTCCCAAAACATTTCTCTGGGAAAGCTTCACCCCCTAAGCCCTGCTTGGCCGCAGTTTGATTTGACAAACTGCCGTGTTCAAAGACTGAAGGAGGGGTGAGCCTTTCCCACTTTCCTTTCCCTCCCTTCTTGCTGTCAAGACAGCTGCTCTTTGCTCCAAGAATGCGGTTACAGAGCTGCATGTTTCATAAGCCGCCCCAGTCGGCAGGGAGTACATAAACAGCTGGCATCTTTGCTATAAAGCATTTGTTCAATAATGTTTGTCGCTTTGCACAGTACAGGAGATGGGGTTCGGTTCTCCTCCTGATGTGAACCTACGTCATTCATCCTTCCTCACGCAGTATGCCGGTTGAAACCCAGCTAACCTTCGAAATCCACGCTCCTCCAGATTTCGAGGTGCTGTTCTCCAAACCAAAAATACACAGCTTTTTTTCCTTTTGTATGTGCATACGAAAGCATGTATGAATGAAAATAACATAGAAAAATGCATTGCGTTAGGCAGAATTGCTTGCGAACGTGTGTAGGTTAGAAGCGTGTATAAAAAAAACGCTGACAAATATTATTGAGGACTTAAACACACACACACACACCCATAAACTTAAGGTTGGAAAATGAGAAACGGAGTGAAATAAAAATTGACAGGAAAAGAGCACTGGGAAACAGGTACACTTTTCAAAATGCATGGCTAGGGGCAAAAATGGGAGTGATGCTCCATTGTCAAAACAGAACTCAGCTTCCAGAAATGTTCAGGATTTACTGGCAAGGATTACAGTGGAACCCCGGGTTACGTATGCGATCCGTTCCGGGTCGCCGTGCGTAACGCAGGCGTGCGTATCCCGAACGCACAAAATAAAAGCCCTGAAAAACCGGAAGTAGCGCGATTTGAGCGCTCCTGTGTATGCGCGAAGTGCGCAGAAGCGTTCTGCGCATCCGGGGGTTGCGCGTGCTCCGGAAACGCTTCCGGGTTGCGGGCGTTCTTAACTCGAACATCTTAACCCGGGGCTCCACTGTCCTACCAAAAGACTAATTCTTTCAACACAGAAGACTATCTTCACGAATACGTTGTATGTTATTATGTTCTGATTCCAACTGTGTATTGGTGGTGATCTGTGGCAGATCTGCCCATGCTCAAAAGCACCAGTCTCTCTCCCCCAAGTGTTTCTCCCTCTCATTTTTGCTTTGAAGATGGGCTGGGGGATAAAATGGGAAATTAACGTAACAATTATTTGGTAGCAGCTTCCAAGCGGGGAGGGGGGAAGAATGGTCCTGCTGTGGCTTTTAGATGTTTCCAAATGGACCAACACCGCTTCATATCATTTTCACCACAATGCCATTCACAATCTTCTCTGCGCAACCAATTCCTCCCCCTGTTGGAAAGAAAAGGGCACAGTTTTGTGTCTTGTACTGAACTGCTTGTTGTCTTTGTCCATGGAGTTTTCTTGGCAGGGATACTGGAGTGGCTTGCCAGTTCCTCCTCCAGGTGGAAAGAAATCAGCCCTGAGTGCTCACTGGAAGGGCAGATCCTGAAGTTGAGGCTCCAGTACTTTGGCCACCTCATGAGAAGAGAAGACTCCCAGAAAAGACCCTGATGTTGGGAAAGATGGAGGGCACAAGGAGAAGGGGACGACAGAGGATGAGATGGTTGGACAGTGTTCTCGAAGCTACTAACATGAGTTTGGCCAAACTGCGGGAGGCAGTGAAGGATAGGCGTGCCTGGCGTGCTCTGGTCCATGGGGTCACGAAGAGTCGGACACGACTGAACGACTGAACAACAACTGAACTGCTGGATCCCGTAATACAGAGCCTCCCTCTTAGGAATGTATATTTTGAAACTACATGCATAGCTGTCAACCTTTCCCTTTTTTGCGGGAAATTCCCTTGTTATAGCAGCAGGGAACAGCAAGGAGGATTGACAGCTATGTATGGGTGTGCCAGAATGTATTGCTGGCTGGATTTTACAGATTAGAGCCAAGCCGTTCTGCTTGGTGTGGTCCTGGATCGGGTGCAACTTATTATTTATTCTTTCCGCTACACACGTCAAAAAAAAAAAAAAGATTGATGCTTCCACTGAATTTTGTGCATGTCTTTCCCCCGCTTTCAGGATTTGGATTTTGTCTCAGCATCATGATGGAGCACATTTTTCTCTCTCCCATCCCTGGTAATGTACTGGGAGGCTCCGACACTCCCACAGAGGCAGACAGCAGGCCAGAGGTCTAGAAACATGAATGGATAGACTTGCATAACCTCATTTTGAACCCTCTCAAGTGAAATGGAACTGAATCTTCAGTGCAATCCCCTCAAGTTTTCAAACTGCAGTGACAAAAAGAAAGACGGAAAGTCCAAGGGGAAGGGGGGAAGTAGGGGATAGAAGAAGAGGAAAGGAAATTCTGCCATCCCCCCCATTTATTCAGGGGTTCTGGAATTGCCAATCATCCAATATTCTACTGGGTTCAACCTGTACAATTGTGATTTTTCACGCTGAAGCTGAATCCAGACAAGACGAAAGTGCTGCTAGTTGAGCAATCTGTTGATCTGTTTAGAGGTGTCAACCTGTTCCAGCTGTCGCCATATTTCTCCTATGGGATCATGTGCGCGCTGAGGCCCGGATGGTGCTAGTGGACAGCTTTAGGGATGGGAAAGAGATTCAAAGTGCATCACATTTTAAAGAGAAATTGCATTTGCTGTAACAATATACAGGTGAAACTCAAAAAATTAGAATATCTTGGAAAAGTCCATTTATATAAGCAATTGTTTTCATTAGCTACTGGAGTTTAATATATGAGATAGACTCATGGCATGCAAAGCCAGATATGTCAAGCCTTTGTTTGTTATAATTGTGATGATTATGGCGTACAGCTGATGAGAACCCCAAAGTTGAAATTGTTAATTTGGGGTTCTCATCAGCTGTACACCATAATCATCACAATTATAACAAATAAAGGCTTGACATATCTCGCTCTGCATGTCATGTCATGAGTCTATCTCATATATTAGTTGCACCTTTTAAGTTGAATTACTGAAAGAAATTAACCTTACCACGATCTTCTAATTTTTTCGAGTTTCACCTGTATATAAACCAAAACACGGCTATCCATTGAAATCTGCACTTCCCTGAATTTTGTGATGCTCTAGTTCAGGGGTCGGAAACCTAAGGCCCATGGGCCACAAGCGGCCCATGGGGGTCTGTCATCGGCGGCTCTTGCCTTTGATGTTGCTGTGAGGAACAGCAGGCTCAAGCGTTGAGCTTAAAAGCTGTTTATTAGACATTAAGAATTACAGAGTGATGAAACATGACTACTCCCTAACAGATTTCCGGACTAGAGTCTTCGTGCCTTTTCCAACAAAGAAAGCCTCTAGTCGCCCTAAAATGACGTCTGCGTTTACGTCTCCCCCTTTGTTCCTCCCCCTGTCTGCTACTGACAGTGTGGGGGCTTTCTCCCTCTTCCGGAGACGTCTGCTGGTGAGGACTGGAGGAGGAAGTATCTGTACTTATTATCGGTAACTGCTCTCGATATTTACTCTCCTCCCCCCTGACTGGCTGAATCCCAATCTTCTCTCTCTCCCTTGTCATCTATGCTCTCCCCCCTCTCTTCCCAATCAATGCTTTGATCCCTGACAGGGTCGTTTAACCAGCCATGGACCCCCGCCACCCGCTCGGGGACCCCTGCCACCCACTTGGTCGGTTCCTGTGTGCTGCGCTAAACCAGCACGTAGCAGAGCGGGGACCGCCTTCAGTGACGCTGGCTGGCTTCCTATTGGCTGCAGCGAGCTCCTGTAGCCAATGGGAAGCTGCACATGCCTCCTCTGCGCTGGAAGGAGTGCCAGAAATATAGTTTGTGCGTGCGGGCGCACACACACGCTCCGGCCCACTGCGGTGTCTGCGGGACCGTGAACCGGGCCAAGCCACAAAAACTTTGCCGACCCCTGCTCTAGTCCCCTTCCACCTTCCCGGTCTGCCTTTGTGCTCCATATTTTCCTAACCTATAAAGAGAGCTGGAAATGATTACTTATAGCTCTTCTCTAAAATATTCTGAAAGCCGCAATGGCCTAGTCCAAATGATGCCTCACTGAGAGATTCGCTGTAGAAAAGTGCAAAACAAGTTGTCTCCTGGCAGCACCAGTGGCAGTGCCATATACAAAGGACATGGGACCAGTCCCCAACTACTGAACTCATCCCACAGGCACACCTATCAGGTAGCGTTCCCTCACTGCATGGGGGCTCACTTTCCTCTGCTCCATCAATCATAACTGCCAGTTATAACTCTGAAACTTGGGCAAAAGCTGCTTGCGGCCTTCGCCATCATCGCACCCAGGAGAGAGGCACGAAGCCAGACATTGCTTTCCTTGCAACTCCAAATCCTTTCAAGCTGACCCTCTGCCCCAACAGCTCCTAAGAAAACAAAAATGCCACCGCGATATTTAGGCAGCTGAAGAGAAGGAGGCACATCTGGGAGTAATAAAATCACTCCTGCTTGGAAACGGCATTAATGTGCAAGCTGCCTGGACTGTGACAATGCTCCAGACACTCTGGATAATCTCCTTTGTCCAAAAGTCACCTGCAAGACAATCTGTGTGTCACCAGGCAAGATATATTATACTAACATCTAGCAATAATAATAATGCTGTAAACTGCCCTGTGGTTTGTGTGAGGGTGGTATATAAATCAGATAGATAGATAGATAGATAGATAGATAGATAGATAGATAGATAGATAGATAGATTATGATAGAGATAGATTAGATAGATATGAGAGAGAGAGAGAGAGAGAGAGAGAGAGAGAGAGAGAGAAGGCACCCAGAGGAGACTGGTGATAGGTGACTTCAGCTACCCTTGCGTAGACTGGATCCATATGTGTTCCAGTCGTGACAAAGAGGTAGAACTTCTAGAGACTCTAGATGACCTAGGCCCTGAAACAATATGTGTTGGAAACAACCAGAGGGGTGGTAACTTAATCTTAAGTGGCACTCAGGACCTGGTGTGTGAATGTGGTTGAGCCAATAGGGGTCTGAACCACTGAGCTCTTCGGCTTGCCGATCAGAAGGTCAGCGGTTCAAATCCCCGTGATGGAGTGAGCTCCCGTTGCTCAGTCGCAGCTCCTGCCAACCTAGCAGTTCAAAAGCATACCAGTGCAAGTAGATAAATAGGTACCGCTGCGACAGGAAGGTAAACGGCGTTTCCGTGTGCTCTGATTTCCATCACGGTGTTCCGTTGGGCCAGAAGCGGTTTAGTCAAGCTGGCCACAGGACCCGGAAAGCTGTCTGTGGACAAATGCCGGCTCTCCCGACCTGAAAGCGAGATGAGCGCCACAACCCCATAGTTACCTTTGACTGGACTTAACCGTCCAGGGGTCCTTTACCTTTACCTTACCTATTAAATTAAATAGCCAATTGCAATAAACAAACAAAAATTTGATCACCTTTGATTTCAAAAGCGGAAACTTCCCCCAAATGAGGAGAAGGTTAAAGAGAAATTGGTGGTATCTTCTTAGTTCTGGTGCACCTATCAAAAGACTGGGCCTAGTGTTCTACATCCTTTCAAATAGATAGCCAGAAGGAATGAGTTGGGAGCTTGTGAGTTTTCAGGGATTCCCTGTGCTGTGATGAAGGAATATCCTAGCATTGGTACAAGAGTTGGAGCCTAACTGGACCTTCTGGAATATAGAGCCCCTGAAATATAGAGTCTCTGTTGACTGAAGCAAGCAACCATTTGTGAGATGAAGGCCGTGCGAGTGGAGTCTGCAGCTTGTGGAGAGTGGAGAGCCAGGGTGGTGTAGTGGTTAAGAGTGGTAGACTCGTAATCTGGTGAACCGGGTTTGTGTCTCCGCTCCTCCACATGCAGCTGCTGGGTGACCTTGGGCTAGTCACACGTCTTTGAAGTCTCTCAGCCCCACTCACCTCACAGAGTGTTTGTTGTGGGGGAGGAAGGGAAAGGAGAGTGTTAGCCGCTTTGAGACTCCTTCGGGTAGTGATAAAGCAGGATATCAAATCCAAACTCCTCCTCCTCCTCTTCTTCTTCTTCTTCTTCTTCTTCTTCTTCTTCTTCTTCTTCTTCTTCTTCTTCTAACCTTGCCAGGTTTCAGCCTGTGTATAGATCTGCTAGTGGGGCTCTCTGGACCTGGGAGAGGAAGTCTACATCAATTGTGCCCTAGAGGCAGTTGGTAAGGTCAGCAATGGGACAGAGGCGAAGCCTCTTCAATGGAGCACAGATAAAATTTTTGATATATGGCATCCACTTTGCCATGATCACAGTTGGGTCAAAAAGTGGAAGAAGCAACTGTGGTTGAAGGGACTTTAAGCATTTCATGGTCCAAAGGTACTCTGGATTTTGGTGGACTATAAACACCTGGATAAGGTGTTTAACCACTTCAGGTAGGTCTTGCCATTCCTCCGGTGCCACCTTGAGACAAGGAGCAGGGAAGGAAAATGGATGGGTGGGTGTTAAAGGCAAGAGTTTCTGAATGGGAAAGTGCTGGACGGTGTGTTTGTAAAATAGATGAACTTGTGAAAAATATATTATCATGTGATAATTAATCTTTAGTTGACACAATCACTCCCAAGAGTTCTCCCGCACTTAGTAGGGCCAATGTGGCACCCTGGGAGGATAGATATAGGACCATCTTATTATGGTTTCCAAATGACCTTCCTTGGTCAGATTGCATGTTAATAAGCCAGCATGTTTGATAGATGTTTCTTCAGGCAGAATTAATAGTTGGGAAATGGCATGAGATCTCTTTTTTAGTGTTTTGAATGCTGACTGCTATCAGAGCTAAGAAGGTGACAAATCCCATCCCACTCAGATGAGATGTAATAAGTGTGAAATGAGATGAGTGTGTGTGAAAGACCTAAAAAAGCAGGGGGGGGGGGGGGTTTGGAACAGATAGACACACGCAGCTGTGCGCTGAAGGCTGAAAGCCAAGGAGTGCTCACCAATGGAAAAAAAGTAACCAGTGGGTTGCCGCAGGATTCTGTCCTGGGTCTGGTGTTGATCTTTATATCTTTCAGTGACTTGGGTGAAGGAATGCAAGAGGTATTCTTTCAATCTGTAGCTCGCACCCAACTGGAAGGAGTGGAATCTCCTTCATTGGCAGGTTTTTAAAGGGAGGTTTGGGATGGCCACCAGTCAGGAATTCTTTAGCTGGGATTCTTGCACTTTAGGAGTTTGGACTCGATGCCCCTTGGGATCCTTCCCAACTCTACAATCCTGTGATGCAAGCAAAGCTGTCTTGAGCCACAACTGCCAAAGTCTGTGTATTAATCCACTGAAAACAGATCCCTCTTCCATCCCTAATCGTTGGCATCTAGTTAGCCCCTGTATGGACAGAATGGTGGATTAGACAGGCCTTTGGGCTCTTCTTAGCTTGGCAGAAGAGGCTGCCTCTAGGAATGGAAGTCACTCTGTTTTCTACCAAATTGCAACTCCAACACAGCACAACAGATGTGCCATCAGCTGTGATTGTCATTATTCTGCACTGTAAGCACTTATTTGCTGGTACAATGGTTGATAAGATCAACAGTTGGACATTTCCTATTTGCAGGTGTTGGGACCCCAATGTTTGGCAATTGCTTTCCATGTTTATAGGACGCGGGTGGCGCTGTGGGTTAAACCACAGAGCCTAGGGCTTGCCGATCAGAAGGTTGGCGGTTCAAATCCCCACAACGGGGTGAGCTCCCGTTGCTTGGTCCCAGCTCCTGCTAACATAGCAGTTCAAAAGCACGTCAAAGTGCAAGTAGATCAATAGGTACCGCTCCGGCGGGAAGGTAAACGGCGTTTCTGTGCGCTGTTCTGGTTCGCCAGAAGCGGCTTTGTCATGCTGGCCACATGACCCGGAAGCTGTACGCCAGCTCCCTCGGCCAGTAAAGCGAGATGAGCACCGCAACCCCAGAGTCGTCCGCAACTGGACCTAACGGTCAGGGGTCCCTTTACCTTTACCTTTTCCATGTTTATGTTAATAAGGAGGCCTAACATTTCCCTGCTCCCCTTTGTTTTTCAAGTCGCCTTGGCGATTGCGCCAACTGGTCTGCTGGTTACAGGCTTTGAATTCCCATCGCTTCTCAGATTTCAGAGTCCTGCTCTTTTAAAGTTGTATCGCGAAGGATACATTTTTAAGAATTAATATCTTTTTTTTGGTAGGACAAAAGTTCAAATAAATTGAGGGGAGAGGTCAGCGATGGCCTGAAGGAAATTGCTTTTGTGAAACACGTTTTATTAATTTCAGCTGCCTCTGTTTTGTGACTGGCCAAGGAGTTGTCGGCGGGGCTGGAATCCTCACATGGCGACTCCAGGCGACCATGGCGAGCCGCGCAGTTGCAGAGGCGCACGCAGTCAACCAGCTTGAGGTTCCCAGCAGCCAGCCTTGAAGCCAACGGGCCCTTCTTGACTCCTCTGGAAAAAAAAAAACCCTAATAATTAAAACCACATAAAGCCATGGCTATGAAAAATAAACAGCCATAAACATTAAAGACTCATGAGATACACACAAACGGGGACCAAAGAGATATGAGCTCAGACATGAAGGTCCACTTACAGCTCCCCCATGGCCTTTCAGCAACTTTAATTTAGGCTTTTCCTCCCACAAATCAATTTTAAATTAAAAGCCGAAGAAAAATAAAAAATAAAATTTGTGCTGCGTTTTCTTGGTCAGCCCCAGCTCTTCTGCTCAGCAAGGAGGTACATAATTTGGAAATCTATAAAGCCATCAGGAGGAGATGCAAACCTCTTGCTATAGCTACGGGATCTAATTCTTGCAGTGTGGGGCAGATGAAGAGAGAAAAACCCTCGTAATTTTATAACTCTTATAATTTTATAACTCTTATAATTTTATAACTGCTGGTCCTCCGGGGAAAAGTGTGCAAAATGGCATGTTGTGTTTCTAAGTCACTTTGAGTCATTTTTACGAGTGAAGCAACTTACTATACCAGGACTCAAGGCGGCTAACACAGATAAAACATAATAATAATAATAATAATAATAATAATAATAATAATAATAATAATAATAATAATAGAATCATAGAGTTGGAAGAGACCACAAGGGCCATCCAGTCCAACCCCCTGCCAAGCAGGAAACACCATCAAAGCATTCCTGACAGATGGCTGTCAAGCCTCTGCTTAAAGACCTCCAAAGAAGGAGATTCCACCACACTCCTTGGCAGCAAATTCCACTGCCGAACAGCTCTCACTGTCAGGAAGTTCTTCCTAATGTTTAGGTGGAATCTTCTTTCTTGTAGTTTGAATCCATTGCCCCGTGTCCGCTTCTCTGGAGCAGCAGAAAACAACCTTTCACCCTCCTCTATATGACATCCTTTTATATATTTGAACATGGCTGTCATATCACCCCTTAACCTTCTCTTCTCCAGGCTAAACATACCCAGCTCCCTAAGCCGTTCCTCATAAGGCATCGTTTCCAGGCCTTGGACCATTTTGGTTGCCCTCCTCTGGACACGTTCCAGCTTGTCAGTATCCTTCTTGAACTGTGGTGCCCAGAACTGGACACAGTATTCCAGGTGAGGTCTGACCAGAGCAGAATATAGTGGTACTATTACCTCCCTTGACCTAGACACTATACTCCTATTGATGCATAATAATAATAGTAAACATATACACTTCCTGTTTCCTCCTGGGCTAGGACGTACTTCCTCTTGCATGTGACTAGAGGTGAGCCTGACCTTACCTGTGCAGGTAACAAAAGCACACAGCCTGCAGCCCTCCTCCCTTCTCCTCCATCTCCCTTTCGTCATGTGAAGTGCAGTGACGCCTGGTCTGCAGTAACTGGGATTAATCCCCCCCCCATATGGGATAGATCCACATGTATATATATCTGTAACTAAGTCTGCCTTCAGGGATCCAACTTTGAACTGATGATGTGAGTAAACTACTTTTATATATCTTAAATAAGATTGTGGCGTGTTTATTCTTTTAAGAGGGAAATAAGGGATCTTACCAGGAATCTATATTGAGAAGCTTAAACAAGCTTGCAACCAGCTACCCGCTGTGCGTTTAAAGGGGAATGTTAAAACTCTACTGAGTTATAGAACTTGCTAGCGCAAGTTACGAAGGATATTAGAAGAAGAAGAGGAGGAGAAGAACAGTTTGGATTTGATATCCCGCTTTATCATTACCCGAAGGAGTCTCAAAGCGGCTAACATACTCCTTTCCCTTCCTCCCCCACAACAAACACCCTGTGAGGTGAGTGGGGCTGAGAGACTTCAAAGAAGTGTGACTAGCCCAAGGTCACCCAGCAGCTGCACGTGGAGGAGCGGGGAAGCGAACCCTGTTCCCTAGATTACGAGTCTACCACTCTTAACCACTACACCACACTGGCTCTCAATAATAAACAATATATCCTCTCCTGCCTCTCTGAACATCCCCACAGCTGGGGACATCCTCCTCCCAGGCCCCTAGGGGGGTGGTTCAAGAAGGCACCTCTCTTTGGGGCATGTGGGGTGGCTTAGAGACCAGGGGCAGTGGCAGCTGCTGCCTGGAAGAACTCGCAAGGAGAGGGGAGAGGAGAGGAGGCTGAGGGAACACTCCACAAGGGAGGGTGCTCGATAAAGGGCGAGGGGCAGGCAAGAGGTGACATGACTGGGCTTCTGAGGCTTGGAGCATGTTACCCCACAAGGGAGCCACAAAAAGAATGTAGTTGGTCAAGGGAGCCATGGACTCAGAAAGGCTGAAAACCTCAGACTTAGAAGATCACATCAAATGTTGCAGTGCTCTTCGGAAAGAAGCACTCTGAGCGTTCCCTCCAATGAGCCGGTCCTTGACCAACCCCCCATTAAACAGCAGTCACAGGCGGTTTCCTGAGTTTTTGCTGCATGACAAGACTCCGCGCTGGCTATGCTGGAGTTCAGGCAGCCTAATCAGACCCAGCTGTTGGCTTCTAATGCGAAACGGGCTGTTTACAGAGTCTCTGCCCATTGGTGGTTGACCGATGCCCATAAAAATGGTAGGCCTCTCTTTGGCATACTTTGCGCAGCTTGTAAACAAAGGCAAATGTTAAGAGGCTGAATTCCAGCGGCGGGGCAACCACCTTCCGTTAGTTCGGGCACTTGCTTTCGCACTGCAGCTCTGCAGCTGAGTACAGTTTTCTGGTGGAAATTGGCCTGGATCCGTACGAGAAGAGACCTGCCAAACAGAAAAGAATGCACATGTTTGGAAAGCGGAGGGAAGCAGTCAGGGTTGAAGATCAGTCCGTTTTCTTTCCACCCAGAAATGGAAGGTGTCAGAAAGAACGTTTTGCTTTAGCAAACAGGCAAGGCACAAATAGCTGCGATGTGCGCCAGGAAACTGCTTCCATCTGCACGTTCTTTGGTGAAAATCGTGTCCTCCCTCAAAGAGGGCACGTGTTGCGGTGCGACCTGGCAACCAAACCCTGTGTTGTGGGTGGGCACGATTGGATAGCCACAACACCCTATTGGTAGGTCCCTCGATGCTGGGTGTAATCAGACCAATGGGACGCTAGCGAGAGGGATCGAGGGACCTACATAAGCCCATGCACGTGTCCCTGAGCTTCCTCTTTGGGCCAGTGCATCAGAACACCCTCCCACCTCTCCCTATATTTAGGGCTTGCGCTTGACCTTGCTATGCCGTCATGTGTCGTCTGTCGTCGGGACAGGGGCACGGCAGGAATTTCCCCCACTTAGCTGATTGGCTGTTGCCATTTGGGTTTCGCCTGCCGTGTAGCAAATTGTCACAACTTGTAAGGTTGCAGATAGGCTCTGGTTAAGCTGATAGGGGTGGCAGAACGCTCTCGCCATCCCTATGTGAAGGGTATTCCATTAAAGGAATCCAGGGACTCAATGGTTTGGTCAACCCTGAGAGGGGTTATGCCCATGCCTGGGTCCAGGGGGACACCTGGGTGGTGGACTAGCCTGACCCCGGCATTCCGCTGTTCCAGGTGTTCACCCTAGGCTGACCTATGCTATATGGTAATTTATGGACCTAATAGGTATCTCAAGCCATGTGCACATAACAAAATATGTATTTTATCAAAGTAATTGTTGAACTGAAATACAATTAAGAAGTTTATTAATAGTGAAATACAAATATGAAGTATATTAATATAGTGATATTTAAGGGAGCAGGCTAGCAGGCGGGGCCCATGACTTACATCACAGGCGCCTACACAACACAAAACACTGTTGCTGTATGTAGGTGTTATTTGATTTGATTTGTATCTTATATTTTGGAAATGTACATCCAGGCATAGCTGTCAACCTTCCCTTTTTTCCGGGAAATTCCCCTATCAGTGTGTGTGTGTGTGTGTGTGTGTGTGTGTGTGTGTGTATTACTGATAGGGGAATTTCCTGGGGGGGGGGGGAAGGGAAGGTTGACAGCTATGCATCCAGGTGTTTTTTTCTTTAAATTTTTTTTGGGGGGGGCCAAGAGAGTGGGGCCCTGAGCTATAGCTTGTTTATCTTTTACGTAAATCCGGCACCTCTTTTTCTAGAATAATAGCCCTGCTCAGCCCTAAGGAGCTGGCTAAGACAGTGTTTCCCACAAGCTGTGTCCCCGGCTGTTTTCGGACTACGGTCCCCATCACCCCTGACCACTGGACTTGCTAGCTAGGGATGATGGGAGTTGTAGTCCAAAAGCAGATGGAGACCCAAGTCTCTGGGCTAAGAGAGAGTGACTGGCCGAGGGTCACCCAGGGATCTAAGCCATGGATGGTTTGAAGCCAGCTCTGCACGGCCCTAGTTTGACACTTCAGCACCACTTTGCCTTCTGCCTCTCGGATTGCCAGTGGCTCTGCGGTGTCCGTGTTGAATAATTAGCCGTATGGCAAACGCGGCACATTCAGGATGGCTCAGGGCGACATATTTCAGGCATAAATGGAACAAAGTTCCTTTTCCAAGCAGCTGTTTGAGGACTGGCGCACAGCTGAGGCAAGGCCGCCACCTAGCGGCGACAGCCCATTGCACACTTGATAGGAATCCCACATAGACCTCCTGAAAGGACTGGTTCTCAGGGTCAAACAGACACACAAAGCTCAATTGTGTGCGTTTTCGCTGAGGGTTTCCTTTGTGAACCAAAACAACTCCAGGGAGCCATTTTCTTCCCCACATCGCTAGCTGCAACCCCCTTTCCCCGTAAGGGGGAGGGGGGGAATGCAAGTAACTGTTTCTTTCCCCCTGCAGTGGAAAATGCGATTTAGAGAAAGAAGCAGAGTTATAGAGAAGAGGAAAAGAAGGTTTTGTGGGGAAGACCAAACGCTCCTCTCCCATGCACAAATTTCCAGTGCAGACTGCAGTTTCCCTCGGCTGCTTTGGATGAAATAAAACAGAGGAAAACTTAGGAAAAAGTTGTTCCAAGCGAGCACCACATTCGCTCACAGACCTCGCTCATACCCTCCGACATTTCTCTGATAAAAATAGGGACATCCTATTCCATAATAATTATAATAGTACTAACAATTGTATTATTTATACCCCACCCTCTGGGCAGCTTCCAACGTACATAGAAACATAATATATGTATTCTTAATGGCTTAAAACTTCCATATACAGGGCTGCCTTCAGATGTCTTCTAAAGGTTGTATACCATATATACTCAAATATAAGCCGACCCAAATATAAGCCGAGGCACCTAATTTTCCTACAAAAACCTGGGAAAGCTTATTGACTTGAGTATAAGCCGGTTCACCTTTGCCGTTGTGGAGGAGGAGGCGGAGGAACGAGCAGCCCGAAAGCAGCCCTTTGGGCTGCTCCTTCCTCTTCCTCCTTTGCCGCTGTGGAGCTCACCCCGTTGCGGGGATTTGAACCGCCATTCTTCTGATCGGCAAGCCCTAGGGCTCTGTGGTTTAACCCACAGTGCAATGTTCCCTCGTGTTATACAGAGAAGGCTGGGATCCTGTCCTGTTTAAGCAGGAGCCAGGGAAAGTGAGCACCTGTGGGGTTTTAATACTTCCTTAACTGGTAGGCTTTCGGCCTTCTGGGGTCTAAAGTTTGCATTTATGTGAGCAGTTCAGGAATGAAACAAGCTGCCTGGGGAGAGTAAAGAACCGCCGTTCTTGTACGCTTCTTAAGGAATGGTTGACTGGGGTGAGCGGGCGGCGGCACAAGCGGAGAGAAAGGGCTTCTTTCTCGCTGCCCCACCGCCCGCCTCACTTGAGTATAAGCCGAGGGCAGCTTTTTCAGCACAAAAAAATGTGCTGAAAAACTAGGCTTATACTCAAGTATATACAGGTAGTTACTTATCTCCATGGCTCGGGGGGGGGGGTGTCACATAACTCCATAACCTCTGTGTGTATCTGAAGAAGTGTGCATGCACACGAAAACTCATACCAAGAACAAACTTAGTTGGTCTCTAAGGTGCTACTGGAAGGATTTTTTTTTAATTTTTAATTTTTAATTTTTAATTTGTTTTGACTATGGCAGGCCAACACGGCTACCTACCTGTAACTCCATAGGCTACCCTCTGACATTCCTCCGATGAAAATAGCGACGTCCTAAGGGAAAGCGGGACATTCCGGGATCAAATCAGAAACCGGGATGGCTTCTGCAAATCCAGAATTGCCCTTGGAAAACAGGGACACTTGGACAGTCTCCGTTCGCTGAGGGCATAAACCTGTTTGTAGGTTGTGCCTCTCCGGACTGCAGGCCAGACCAAGGGCTTTGTGGCTGAATGCTCAAACAGTTCCTGCCACGTGGAAAGGAATGGCGGCTCCAACCTGACATTCTCTCTAGGGAAGGGGAGAGGGGAGGGCAAGGGCGTAGCAAGGGGGGCGGGCCGCCCCGAGTTCCAGGGGAGGGGGGTGACACTTTGGCCGGCCCCCACCCCACCCCACGGGCCCCGAACGGGGGCATGTCGCCTTTTCCCCCTTCCGGCGGCTATTTGTTGGCGGGGGGTGGGCCAGCGAGGAGGGGGTGTCACGCTTGTCACTGGCATGACACCCCCTCCTCGCTGGCCCACCCCCCGCCGAAAAAAAACCGTTGGGAGGGGGGAAAGGGAAGCAGAGCAGGCGCATTCAAGCGCTTGCTCTGCTTCTCTTTTCCCCCTTTCCACCGCTTTTTTTCGGCGGCGGTGGCGGGCCAGCGGTTTTTTCGGCGGGGGGGTGGGCCAGCGAGGAGGGGGTGTCATGCCAGTGACAAGCGTGACGCCCCCTCCTCGCTGGCCCCCCCCCCGCCGAAAAAAGCCGCGGAAAGGGGGAAATTCCCCCTTTCAGCGGCATCCACGTGCGCCGTGATGTCACGACGACGTCACGACGCACACGTCAGGCCCCTCCCCCAGGGGGGTGCCTCTGCGCCGCTGCCACCTCCAGCAGCGCAGAGGCTTGCTACGCCCCTGGGGGAGGGTCTGGATCAGGCTTCCTCAACCTCAGCCCTCCAGATGTTTTTGGCCTACAACTCCCATGATCCCTAGCTAGCAGGACCAGTTGGTCAGGGATGATGGGAATTGTAGTCTCCAAACATCTGGAGGGCCGAGGTTGAGGAAGCCGGGTCTGGATAAAGATCTCCTAGACGCCGTTATCAATACCCCTATAACCTCAGGTTGGAATACTGTAGTGCATTATACATGGGGCTGCCTTTGAAGGCTGTTCAGAAACTGCAGTTAACCGCAGAATGCAGATGCCCAATTCCTAACTGGGACGGAGCGTTTGGATCATATTACATCTGCGTGCGCTGCCAACTGCCCTGGCTCTCCGACAGCTCCTTGGCTCACTTCAAAGTGCTGGTTTTGACCTTTAAATCCCTTCATGGCTTAGGACCAGGGCACTTGAAAAAACCAATTGTCTCCATGTGTGTCTATTCATATATTCAGTGAAGGGCCTCCAGTGAGAGACCCCAGCCGGGGAGGTGAGGCAGGTGGAGCCCGAGAGAGGGTCAGTTGCGGACTGCTTTTTCCCAGAGAAGTTTCCCTGGGGCTGACTTGATTGGCCTTTTGGCACCAGGCAAAGACATCTTTATTTCCCTAAGCTTTCTAGTTTCAGTTTGAAGCCTGTTGACCATGGTGGGCTGTCTTATTATAATTGGGGGGCATTTCCCTTATTTTATTTTATTTTATTTTATTTTATTTTATTTTATTTTATTTTATTTTTGCATTTACATTCTAACGATTTGCCCTTTTTGCAAACTGCCCTGGGAACCGCATCGAAGGCAAGTGTGAAAAATGCTGAAATATAATAAAATGTGCTCAGACTCCTTCAAGTTGGGGAGCTGTGTTTAATATATCACTAGCAAGTGCTGTTGGTCCACATCTGCGCTGTGGGAAGAAAACAAGGTGAAAGGAATCAAACCAGATGAGAATGGAACTGACAAATAATCCAGTCCAATTAGGTGAGAGATAAATCATCCTGTTATTTAATCCTAGAAGAGGGGCAGAAAGGAATGCGGGGTGACACTGGTAGGGTCTCCGAAGGATGGCGCTTGCACCCTTGCGTCTGGTTACAATATTCCCAAGGTCACCAGGTCTTGAAAACAAATTGGGGCACTCCAGATTGTGGTTGCTGGTGCTGAAAAACATGAGGATTTTGTGAGACAGATGAGCATCTTCTGGGGCGGCCGGAGAGAATGTGCTAAAGAAAGGCTGGCGCTTGAGTTGCATGGAATTGTGTCTGGGAAGAAAGGGGAGTTTCTGAGTGTTATGACAGCTGCAGAGTTCAGGACGTCTGTGTTGTGAAACAATGCAGAGCTTTGTGGACAAGGGGAGGGGAGGGCCTCTGGCCTGGGAGTCCACGGCTGCTAACAGACACACACGATTGCCAGGATACTCTGCTGTCCCTTGGCCACTTCAGCAGATTGCTTGGTGTGTAACTCAGGGCTGGGAAAACCCACATCTTACTGAATCAGAGCAAAAACAAAACAAAACACCTGATTGCCATTTGCACCGATTCAGAGGTAAAACACAGGTCTTCCTGGAGAAACTGCTGAAAGAAAGAAAGAAAGAAAGAAAGAAAGAAAGAAAGAAAGAAAGAAAGAAAGAAAGAAAGAAAGAAAGAAAGAAAGAAAGCTCAAACATGGAGCTTTAACGTCTGGACATCTGTGCCTAGAAACACGGCGCAAAAGGAAGTCTGCACGAACTCTAAGCTGCAAATGGCTGGTGAGACAATTGCAGGTATGACAGAATCGTACAGTTGGAAATGAACCTAAGGGTCATCTAGTCCAACCTCCTGCAATACAGGAATATGCAGCTGTCCCATGCAGGGATCAAACCTGCGACCTTGGCCTTATCAGCGCCATGTTCTAACCAACTGAGCTGTCCAGCTATACAGGAAACATTGTAAGAATGTAAAGGGAACCTGCTGGACCAGGCGAAGGCTAACCGAAGATCCTGTTCCCATCCAGATGCCCGCAAACATAGGAGCCAACTCCTAGGGGCCGAGGTCCCTTCAGGGCTGCCACCCCCACCAGCTGATGGGCATTGCTGTTCAAATAGTGTATGCCCTGTGATCAATGGTGCAAGGTGGGGCTTACCTGCGGCCCCCCTATTTTATTCAAGTTGGCACCCCTGTCCGCAAGCAAGGTCTGAGCGCAGCAACATTCTCTCAAAATACTCTCTCTGACGGTGGAGGTAAAGCATAAACGTAACAGCCAGTGATAACTGAAAGCCTTATAGAATCATAGAGTTGGAAGAGACCACAAGGGCCATCCAGTCCAACCCCCTGCCAAGCAGAAAACACCATCAAAGCACTCCTGACAGATGGCTGTCAAGCCTCTGCTTAAAGACCTCCAAAGAAGGAGACTCCACCACACTCCTTGGCAGCAAATTCCACTGTCGAGCAGCTCTTACTGTCAGGAAGTTCTTCCTAATGTTTAGGTGGAATCTTCTTTCTTGTAGTTTGAATCCATTGCCCCGTGTCCGCTTCTCTGGAGCAGCAGAAAACAACCTTTCACCCTCCTCTATATGACATCCTTTTATATATTTGAACATGGCTATCATATCACCCCTTAACCTTCTCTTCTCCAGGCTAAACGTACCCAGCTCCCTAACCCGTTCCTCATAAGGCATCGTTTCCAGGCCTTTGACCATCTTGGTTGCCCTCCTCTGGACACGTTCCAGCTTGTCAGTGGTGCCCAGAACTGGACACAGTATTCCAGGTGAGGTCTGACCAGAGCGGAATACAGTGGTTCTATTACTTCCCTTGATCTAGATGCTATACTCCTATTGATTGATTGTCCTCTGACGAAACTTTGAGAAAAGCTTTCTGACAGCAAGAGCTGTTGAATAGTGGAATGGTCTCCCTCAGGAGGTGGATTTCGGCACCTAGAATTTCTAAAAGGAACGCTTCAGGGTTGTTGTTGTTTTAAACCAAAGGTTATTTGGAAGGACAGGTCCTGATGCTGAGGCTCCAATACTTTGGCCACCTCATGAGAAGAGAAGACTCCCTGGAAAAGACCCTGATGTTGGGAAAGATGGAGGGCACAAGGAGAAGGGGACGACAGAGGATGAGATGGTTGGACAGTGTTCTTGAAGCTACCAACATGAGTCTGACCAAACTGCAGGAGGCAGTGGAAGACAGGAGTGCCTGGCATGCTCTGGTCCATGGGGTCACAAAGAGTCGGACATGACTAAATGACTAAACAACAACAACAACCTTTGATAAGTCCCACAAACACATCCCTCTTCTCCTGGGTGCTTTCTTTCATGTTTAGATGTTCCCCAGGGCTGCCCGGGTGCAAGGAGACACAGGTGTTTTTCAACCTAGCCCTGCAGTCGCACACATCTGACCTGCACCAACTGGTGTATTCCAGGGCTTATAATGTAAAAGATGACTCATGATAGATGCCAGCTTTACAGATTAATCTTACTTACATATATGTCTTATTTCCCCCTTAAGGTTTGCCAAGAGCATTTATTTCTGCTAGACCAGGAACAAAATCTCAGCCAACCCCCTGGAGCATTGCATACTGCAGACTCCATCTCTTTGGCCCTCCACGTTAATTTCCTTCAAACGATACCAAGGGACCCATATGTTACACTTACACTATCCGTTTGACAAAATTTTGGCTTTTATTTATAATCATTTGTGTAGAAAGCATCAGTTTGGGCTTGCTTATACCTGTTGTGGAGGGAATTGCTTCAGCACAGATCACTTAAAAATGCCTTTTGCTTCGTAGAGTTGCTGAGGTTTCTCTTTCCACAGCGAGTAAATTGTATCGGTGATGCGTGGAAATCTCTTATGAATCGTATCAGGGTGGGGCGGGGTGGTGGGGGGCAGGCCGAATGGAGTGGGGGAGAGGAAGGTGAGGCCGGGTTAATTTTTTGTGACTGTGATGCCACGGATTAGGCCCAGCTCCCTGCTTAACATTTACTTCAAGGCGGATTTGGATGCCCAAGGTGTCCGCTGCATTAATACTTCAGCAAACTGGACTGATAGTTAACATGAATCATAGAATCATAGAGTTGGAAGAGACCACAAGAGCCATCCAGTCCAACCCCCTGCCAAGCAGGAAACACCATCAAAGCATTCCTGACAGATGGCTGTCAAGCCTCCGCTTAAAGACCTCCAAAGAAGGAGACTCCACCACACTCCTTGGTAGCAAATTCCACTGCCGAACAGCTCTTACTTTCAGGAAGTTCTTCCTAATGTTTAGGTGGAATCTTCTTTCTTGTAGTTTGAATCCATTGCCCCGTGTCCGCTTCTCTGGAGCAGCAGAAAAACAACCTTTCACCCTCCTCTATATGACATCCTTTTATATATTTGAACATGGCTATCATATCACCCCTTAACCTTCTCTTCTCCAGGCTAAACATACCCAGCTCCCTAAGCCGTTCCTCATAAGGCATCATTTCCAGGCCTTTGACCATTTTGGTTGCCCTCTTCTGGACACGTTCCAGCTTGTCAGTATCCTTCTTGAACTGTGGTGCCCAGAACTGGACACAGTATTCCAGGTGAGGTCTGACCAGAGCAGAATATAGTGGTACTATTACCTCCCTTGATCTAGACACTATACTCCTATTGATGCAGCCCAGAATTGCATTGGCTTTTTTAGCTGCCTGACTGAATTGTTTTCAGATGTACCCATAAACCTTCCCAATATGAAAACATTAATAGAGTGGCTTCAGATAAGCAGCAATGCCAGGGGAGACATATTTGATAAGAAGGACTGTTATCTCCTGGTACAGTCCCTATTTTTCAGGGACAGTCCCAGAATTAACAGGACTTCTGTAATTACCCTAAGCTTGGTGCCCTTTTGGCGGACAGCAGCCACGCTCAAACACCAAGATCAGGAATTATAAGTGATTATCTATGAGCCGCGAGGAATTTTGCCGCACAGAATGTAAGAAAATGGATAGGCACTGAAAAACAGAAGAATGCTCACCATGTTCTGCCTTTACGGAGACGAGACTTGTGCAAGAAACGCTCCCACTGGGGTTTTTATGATTACTGAGTGTTTACATGAACCCGCAAGCTGTTCTGGAAGTTTGGGCATCTTTTGTTTTTGCAGTTCTGACATTTCTAAGACATCCCTTGCTCTGTGACACTTTAATTACTGAGAGCATCAAGGTTCTGCCAGTGGAACATGCTGCCTATTCTCTGTTCACTCATTCATTAGTTTTAATTAAACCCTTTAATTTTATTTATGCTGTCAGAGACTGATTAACAATTTGCCAGCACAAACCAGGAAGTCTTAAACAGCACCTTGAGAAATCTTTCTTGCTCTGTACAGAAATCTGCTGTAATAAGGTACAGCTCTGCAGGGTTCGCAAGCCACAAATTTCTTTTAACTCTTTCAGGAAAGCCATTTAAATCCTTTGGACTGTCATCCTTTGCACACTTAGGGTGGTATTCAAATGAAGCAGTTCCACTACGCATTGGCTTTTGGCTGTGTAATAGAACTCCCCCTTTCTTCTCCTCTCCTATTATGTCCCACTGAACTCAGTAGGACTTACTTCTGAGTAAGTAGGATAGAACTGTGTATCTGATGTTGCAAATAGCTGAAGAACAGTACCTTCACAGCACATAGCACAGACCAGGGGTCAGCAAACTTTTTCAGCAGGGGGCCGGTCCACCATCCCTCAGACCATGTTGGTGGGCCAGACTATATTTTGGGGGGCGGGGGCGGGTGGTGGAAATGAACAAATTCCTATGCCCCACAAATAACCAGGAGATGCATTTTAAATAAAAAACACACATTCTACTCATGTAAAAACACCAGGCAGGCCCCACAAATAACCCAGAGATGCATTTTAAATAAAAGGGCACATTCTACTCATGTAAAAACACACTGATTCCTGGTCCGTCCGTGAGCTAGATTTAGAAGGCGATTGGGCCGGATTTAGAAGGCGATTGGGCCGGATTCGGCCCCCTGCAACAGACCCTCCAAGTGTCCCTATTTTCTAGGGACAGTCCTGGATTTACAGAAGCCATCCCAGTTTCTGATTTGATCCTGGAATGTCCCGCTTTTCCTTGTTGTTGTTGTTGTTGTTGAGTCGTTCAGTCGTGTCCGACTCTTCGTGACCCCATGGACCAGAGCACGCCAGGCACGCCTATCCTTCACTGCCTCTCGCAGTTTGGCCAAACTCATGTTAGTAGCTTCGAGAACACTGTCCAACCATCTCATCCTCTGTCGTCCCCTTCTCCTTGTGCCCTCCATCTTTCCCAACATCAGGGTCTTTTCCAGGGAATCTTCTCTTCTCATGAGGTGGCCAAAGTACAGGAGCCTCAACTTCAGGATCTGTCCTTCTAGTGAGCACTCAGGGCTGATTTCTTTAAGGATGGATAAGTTTGATCTTCTTGCAGTCCATGGGACTCTCAAGAGTCTCCTCCAGCACCATAATTCAAAAGCATCAATTCTTTGGCGATCAGTCTTCTTTATGGTCCAGCTCTCACTTCCGTACATTACTACTGGGAAAACCATAGCTTTAACTATACGGACCTTTGTCGGCAAGGTGATGTCTTTGCTTTTTAAGATGCTGTCTAGGTTTGTCATTGCTTTTCTCCCAAGAAGCAGGCGTCTTCTAATTTCATGACTGCTGTCACCATCTGCAGTGATCATGGAACCCAAGAAAGTGAAATCTCTCACTGCCTCCATTTCTTCCCCTTCTATTTGCCAGGCGGTGAAGGGACCAGTGGCCATGATCTTAGTTTTTTGACGTTGAGCTTCAGACCATATTTTGCACTCTCCTCCTTCACCCTCATTAAACGGTTCTTTTCCTTAGGACGTCCCTATTTTCATCAGATCAGTGTTGAAGGGTGTGGCAGGACATCCCTATGGAATAGCATGTCTCTAGTTTCACTGGAGAAATGTTAGAGGGTATGATTGCATAGGCCTACACTACACTATACTGTAATAGAAAATATACCCCGGGAAAAAGCTCTTCTCATTGTTTAATGTTATTGTGAGTCTGCACATTCCTCCTCCTAGATGGAAATCGTTTGCTAGTATTAATAGGCAGATCTGCCCAAGTGTGCTCTGGAAATATTAATTCAGATTAGCCAGTGTTATGTATTGAAGTTCTCACCCTAGGCCACTAGGGGTGTGTGTGTATATAGTTCATTCTGCTGCAGTTTTCACTCAGGTCCGCACATGCAAATGAGGGATTGAAAAGTGACATTCAGGGATTGGGTAACTACAGAAAGTTGTTACTGTTGCTTGTAGCTGAGTTCTATATAAGCAGGCTGCTGAGCCCTTCATTCCACTTCTGTTCCAGCCTGAGAATAAACAAGAGCTGCTTGGAAATCACTGTGTCGTCTGCTGTATCCACCCACTACTTAACAGCCAGATTATTTTTTATAATCTGCTGGGCATTGCAAAAATAACAATAAAAAGTGGACTGGACTCTGGATTGGGGCAGGAGCATATCAAGTTCTTAAGCTTTGCTGTGCAGTAATGGGACGCAGGTGGTGCTATGGGTTAAACCACTGTGCTTGCCGATCGAAAGGTCGGCGGTTCGAATCCTCACGATGGGGTGAGCTCCCGTTGTTCGGTCCCAGCTCCTGCCAACCCAGCAGTTCAAAACCACACAGTGCTGTTGTATGGAAAAGCTTGAGAGAGACATTGTACTACCTTTGAAAATCTTTAATAAAAAATATTAAAAAAAAAAAACCACACAGTGCAAGTAGATAAATAGGTACCGCTCCGGTGGGAAGGTAAATGGCGTTTCTGTGCGCTGCTCTGGTTTCACCAGAAGCGGCTTAGTCATGCTGGCCACAAGACCCAGAATAACTGTCTGCGTAAGTGGACAAACGCCGGCTCCCTCGGCCATTAAAGCGAGATGAGCGCCGCAACCCCAGAGTCATTCCCGACTGGACTTAATTGTCAGGGGTCCCTTTACCTTTAATGACATTATTGCTATCTTCCATGGACTAGGGCTTTTGGTCCTTGCCGTTAGACTTCCTGGATCCCTTCTACACAACTTTGTGAGATGGGATGGCAAGAAGGAATCCTGAGAATTTTTGCTGTACCAGAGCTGGAGGATGCTGAGAATCATCCAGTTCCTATTGCTCCCTATATCCCTGGACAGTTGGGCATTGCCACAAGGGTGCGGGGAACCATGGCACCACAAGGGAGTAAGAGTTGAAGGAGTTCATTTAAATAATAATTTGCTGTCCATCTTGAGCGCTGACTGGAAATTATAGGCCGCTTATGTTTAGTATGCAGATTTTTGTTTTGTTTTGCTTCTCTTATTTACCGTATAAGTATATTAGCTGAAGTATATTTGTATAAGTAAGGGACGCAGGTGGCGCTATGGTCTAAACCACAGAGCCTAGGACTTGCCAACCAGAAGGTCGGCGGTTTGAATCCCAGCGACGGGGTGAGCTCCCGTTGCTCGGTTCCAGCTCCTGCCCACCTAGCAGTTTGAAAGCACGTCAAAGTGCAAGTAGATAAATAGGTACCGCTCCCGTGGGAAGGTAAACGGCGTTTCCATGCGCTGCTCTGATTCGCCAGAACAGCTTACTCATGCTGGCCACATGACCCAGAAGCTGTACACCGTCTCCCTCAGCCAATAAATTGCCGCAACCCCAGAGTCGCCCGTGACTGGACATAACAGTCAGGGGTCCCTTTACTTTTACCTTTACTATATTAGCTTTATATTGTTGTTGTTCAGTCGTTCAGTCGTGTCCGACTCTTCGTGACCCCATGGACCAGAGCACGCCAGGCACGCCTATCCTTCAGTGCTTCCCGCAGTTTGGCCAAACTCATGTTAGTAGCTTCGAGAACACTGTCCAACCATCTCATCCTCTGTCGTCCCCTTCTCCTTGTGCCCTCCATCTTTCCCAACATCAGGGTCTTTTCCAGGGAGTCTTCTCTTCTCATGAGGTGGCCAAAGTACTGGAGCCTCAACTTCAGGATCTGTCCTTCCAGTGAGCACTCAGGGCCAATTTCCTTGAGAATGGATAGGTTTGATCTTCTTGCAGTCCATGGGACTCTCAAGAGTCTCCTCCAGCACCATAATTCAAAAGCATCAATTCAGCTTTATATTAGGGAAGTTATAATCATAATTAAAAAAACCACAAGTACAAAGCCACTGCCATCAAGCAGCAGCAGACCTAAACCTCAGAGATTTTGGGTCACCATTTATTTGAATGTATCTCACACGCATGCAAAATTCAGCCTCAACACCTGTTTTCCTATTAATTCACTAGCAGTCAATTCAGTAGATCCAGTCTTCAAATTGATTATCGGTTGGAACATAGGGGGGAGTAAAACAAAACCAAATATACACAATGGAAAACTGTGTCTTCATTCCTCTCGGTAAATTTTATTACGCAGCGAACTCTGTGATCGGATTGGGAGCCCATGCTCAAGGTCGCATTGCATTCATCCAACCATATTGTCCCGAGGAAGAAAGGGAACAATTGGCTAGTAGTGGCGAATGGGGGGTTCTAATCAGTATTAGTGATTTTTAATGTGGAACCAGAAGCAGTCACAGGAGAGTGGGAGGTCAAGGAACAGATATTAGTCCGGCAGGTGAAGAGGCACAGGTGTCTCTCACTCGTGCTGTGACAGGCTCCCCCACCCCGCTGGTATCCCAGAACCAGAAGAGGCATGAAGCGAGAGGAGCAAAGACAGGCATGAAGGTGCAGTCTCCAATTGCTTGGACAAAACCCCGGAAAGGACGGGACTTAGGCCACGTGGGGAAGTGGGGACCTTCGGTCACAGCAACTGCTTCATGGGGGCAAGGCCTGCTGAAGATGAGTTAGATCCCCCTTGCAGATCCCCCTTTTTGTGCTAACAAAGAGTTAACTCCAATTTGCTTGGGGTGATTTACTGCTGGCTCGCTCCTGTCTGCTCCAGAGGGGAGTCTTCCTAATGAAAAGCTCTGGGAAAACCCAACAGTACTTTGTCCACATTGGATGGGTGAGGGGAAACACCACAAATAAGAGCTGGAAAGAGGTAGGAGGACAAAGTGAATGAAGGATAGCAGTTCCAGATTGAGATGCAACTGCGGAAGCAACCCTTATGCTTTCAGTTCCTTAACTAATTTGCACAGGAGTTTGATTTCCCAGCAGCACCTGAAGCTGCAGCAACCGTCAGCTGTCAAACAAACGAATTGTTTCTGTATAGTTAAATGTCTCTCTGTTACCTTGATTTATTAGCTTCATTACTTTGTCATAGCTCTGAGACATACTTGTTGCTTCTATTCCTGGCTCAAGAAGATTTCTATGTTTTATTAATGCTGTGACCAGAACTCCCACTTCTGTCAATGAAGCCACACACTAAAACCTCCCCCCTTCCATAAATAAAAGCGAGCAATCAATGATGTCATCTAATTTCATCAGAATTTTAGTGTTGCGTGTATAGATAGGGTAGCTCAGAGCACTGAGCAGAAATAAATGAGCAGCTCTCACAATGAAGAGGTGTAAGGAGCAGGGATCTCAAAGCGATTTCGCAATACAATAAAAACCATACAAAACCAATTGCATATGTAAGAATAGTTAAAATGGTTGCTTATTAAAACACACACACACACACACACAAAATGATTTCAAATGAAGTACACAGGCCAACTGGGATAAAACATCCCCAGCTAGAATGCTTGCTGAAAGTGGGGGGTGCCTCTCTGAAATGTAATGGGAGGGCATTTTAAAGGGTAGGTGCCACCACAATGGAGGCCCAGTTTTGACACTGCATGGAATGGACGTTCTAAAATGGTATCTGCAGAATGCCTTTTCCTGCACAGCACTGTGATTGGTTGGCTGTAAAAGGAATGAGACACACTTCTAGGTATCCTGGTCCCAAGCTGTTTAGCGATTTGTACCAGCATATCAAAGCATCCCAATAGCTATTGGACTATTATTGTTTTCCAAAACTGAGCTCTGCATTGACCTTGAGTGAGTGAGTGAGTATCAACAACTTGAGGGATGTGGGTGGCGCTGTGGTCTAAACCACTGAGCCTAGGGCTTGCCGATTGGAAGGTCGGCGGTTCAAATCCCCGTGACGGGGTGAACTCCTGTTGCTCGGTCCCAGCTCCTGCCAACCTAGCATATCAAAGTGCAAGTAGATAAATAAGTACCACTCTGGTGGGAAGGTAAACGGCGTTTCCATGTGCTGCTCTGGTTTCGCCAGAAGAGGCTTAGTCATGCTGGCCACGTGACACGGAAAAACTGTCTGCGGACAAATGTCAGCTCCCTTGGCCAATAAAGTGAGTTGTTCATGACCTGGACAACTGTCAGGGGTCCTTTACCTTTAAGTATCAACTAAGGGACTGGCTCTTCTGGATAGAAATCAGAAGGGATCTGCAACTAATTAGAAACACCAAATTTTCCCCTTGGTATCCACTGAAAACAGAGCATTTTAGTACTAGTTACCGGTATCTTAGCAAACTCTTGCTAGTGTCCTTAAGAAGTGCCATTATTGAGCTGCATTTCCAAGTGATGCCCGCTGCTGTCTTGGGTGGTCACCACAAGAAGGTCCCATATGCAGACAATGTATTTGTGGTCAATCTCAGGTGGAAGACATCACTCATTATCTGTTAGCCTGCCCCCAAGAGATCGTTTTCTGAAACCTTTGTTTGCACAAATGGTACACCCAGGCACAAATGGTTCGGTTTGAGTGACAATAACAGCTTCGTAACGCACAAAGTGGCCCTCTACGCACTGGCTAAAAAATAAATAAATCATAAGAAAATAAATAAATCGTAAGAAAGGAGTTAGATAAAATCGCTTTCAATTGTTTTTTGCGATTCAGAGGTTTAATCTGGAAGCTACCTAGATTTAAGCTTGTTGGTGTCTTTGGTATCTTCTCTCTCTTACATCATGGATGTCGGCTTATAAGTAGAGTTGCATGTTCTGCATTATTTCATTAATACTATTGCTACAGGTTTGTCATGGCCTTTGGCTAAAACACTGAAATTATGAACTAACAATAGCTAACTGGCAGCCAGTGGAATTCTTTCAACAGTGGCCGTTGAGCTGCTGAGTTCTGCACTAGTTGCAGGTTCAAGGTCAAACTCAAGGGGTGGGAAAGATGCTGCCAGTACTGGAACAGACCAATGGTCTGACTCTGTATAAGATAGTTCTATGTTCTACAGGGGTGGAGCTTGCAAGGTTCTTGACTGGCAACAGGGAAGCCCCCTCTGCCTAACTAGATGCATCAGCTTCCACCATGTTGTGGCATCCTGAGATGCCGTATTTTTTGCTCCATAAGACGCACTTTTTCCCTCCTAAAAAGTAAGGGGAAATACCTGTGCGTCTTATGGAGCGAATGGTGGTCCCTGGAGCTGAATTGCCCAGGGGCCAAAAGCAAATTGTGCTTTTTATTTTACAAAGAGAAAAGGGAGTGTTGAAAGGCAAGAGATCAGCAAGAGATCGGGAGAGAGATAAGAGTCCCGGCTCCCTTTCAGCCCCGCCCTCCTTTGTTGAATGTGCTGCAGAGGGAGGTTGTTTGTTTCCCCAGGACATGTGACTGGCTGATTAGATTATCTGTCTGGAAACAGTAGAAACTGCTCCCTTTCCTTAAGATTTTTCAGAAATGTGAGTTAAACCCCATAAAAATGGGGCTTTTCCTCTTTGCTTTTCCCCCTTTGCAAAAGGAGCTTTGCTTTCCCCCCTTTGCAAAAAAAGCTGCAAAACCTTTAGCTGATCCTCAAAAAAAAACACCCTAGGGCTTTTCCCTTTGCAAAAAAAGCTGCAAAACTTTTAGCTGATTCTCAAAAAAGGCCTTTTGCCTTTGCAAAAACAGCAGCAAAACCTTTAGCTGATCCTCCAAAAAAAAAAAACCCCAAAACCCCAGGGCTTTTCCCTTTGCAAAAAAAGCTGCAAAACTTTTAGCTGATCCTCAAAAACAAAACAAAAAACAAAACAAAACAGGGCTTTTAGAGGAGGAAAACCAGAAAAATATTTTTTCCCTTGTTTCCTCCTCTAAAAATGAGGTGCGCCCTATGGCCCGGAGCGTCCTATGGAGCGAAAAATACGGTACTTCTCGGTCACTCCTTCCTGTTGAAGGACAACTAAAAATGAGCCGCAGAAGCTGGTAAGCAGAATGAGCTCAGATTTGTGGGAGATGTTGAGAACGTGAGGAACATCAAGGAAACGGTAGGTCTGCAGAGTGGAAATGACGGAGAAATGTTAGCAAGTGATGAGGAGGAGGCAGAAAGACCATTACATAGGTAGAAGAAGAAGAAGAGTTTGGATTTGATATCCCGCTTTTCACTACCCGAAGGAGTCTCAAAGCGGTTCACATTCTCCTTTCCCTTCCTCCCCCACAACAAACACTCTGTGAGGCGAGTGGGGCTGAGAGACTTCAGAGAAGTGTGACTAGCCCAAGGTCACCCAGCAGCTGCATGTGGAGGAGCAGAGACACGAACCCGGTTCCCCAGATTACGAGTCTGCCGCTCTTAACCACTACACCACACTGGCTCTCTAGGTGATGTTTCTGTCTCGAAGGTAGGAATGGCAAGAAAAAATGGGATTTAGACTAAATGTTAGAAAGAAGGTCTTGCTGGTATGAGTTGTTTAACAGTGGAAAGAGGTTTATAAGCAGAGGCTGGAAAGTCAGCCATCAGGGATGGTGTAGCAGCAGGCTCTCAGCATCAGCAGGGGGCTGGGTTAGTGTTTTCTTCCAACTCTTATCATGCTATCCAGCAAGCCATTGCTGAAGGCAATACAACCCTATCGGAAAAGATACCCAACCTTCACGTTTCTTTGGGAGTACAGTATATGAACACGGTTATAATTTTACTTTGTTCTTACACAACCACCAAAGTTAGCATCTGGAACATCTTTTCAGTCGATGCTGCCTTTTTTTAAAAATGAGGTGAAATCATACTAACTAGGCAGGCTGGGAACCGTGTACCTGAGTGAGATTTATCAGCTGCTAGATGAAACTAAAGAGTTCAGGAAGGGAAACTTTGCTGTCTGAGAGATAAAAGACACTCCAAGCTCACACACTTGGCTCTTAATTTCCTGGCTCCCAACGCAAATACAGGGAAACATCATTTTCCTCGCCAAGTAGAAGAAAAAACAACAGTATTGATTCACGTGGTGTTTAGAAAACTCTTCCTGCTGGCTAAAATCAAGACAGGTATTTTTCCATGACAACCTTCATACAGTTAACCACATAAATAAAATAAATAAAATTCAACACTGATGCCAACTGGAATATATATAGAGAGAAAGTGCAGTTGCCATGTTAGTCTTGCGGCACCATTAAAGGCTGACACATTCTATTAGTTTCCTAAAATGTATTGGTTTAAAAAAAAAAAAAACAACCTCAAAGTGGCTTACAAAAGAAAATAAAACCATAGAAGCAAGAAGAAAAACACACAGATCTGAGATTCGAATTTATAACTCCACTCTTACTCACTATCCCAGGCCATCCACCTGCAAATACATTGTTCTTTCTCTTATCTGATCAAAATGAGCTGACAACAACAAATGTTGCTAGATTTATTGAGGGCGCAATGAGATTACGGGCCACTATTTGAATGACAATCATAACCATTTGATCAATCTTTTTAACTACTATTGTTTTTAATTGTACATTGTGTATCTTTTGTTGCAATGGCTGTTGGCTATGCGAATAAAGTTTTCATACATACACACAGCCCAACTTTAGTTAAAACTCTAAAGCGGGTTAGAAGCACAGCTGTCAACTCCCCCCCCCCCCTTTTTAAAGGGAAATTCCCTTATTCCGAATAGGATTCCTCACAAGAAAAGGGAAAAGTTGACAGCTATGGAGAAGTCGCCTCAACTTTCCAAGCACCTGGGTACTTATTTATATCTGTAGACCGCCCTTCCCCTAAAGATCACAGGGTGGTTCACAAAAAAAACCCAGAACGATGACACAAAATGCATATTTTTTTAATTTATTTTTTTTAAGCAAAGAAAACTAGTTCAGGCCTCCAAAAAAACTGCACGGCGGAGGGGCCGTCTGGCAGGGAGTTCCAAAGCGAAAAGCACCCGCCACAATAACGACCGACGAAAAAGCGCCGACACCGGAGACGCCGCGCGGCCCCAGCTGACACCTTCGCTGCCCGGGGAGGCTGGGCGGTGGAACCGGAAGCAGGGGGCGGAGCCAGTGGGCCACATTCCCGCCCCGCCCCCTCTCCGCCCGCCCGCGCGTGCGCAAACCCGCCCCCCCCCCTCGCCCGTGCGCTTTGACAACCTTTGGAGCGGCGCTCGCCAGGCCCGCGCGGTTGTTCCGTGAGGGGGCAGGTGAGGAGGAGGAAGAGGAGGCTGCGAGGTGAGGGCGCCTTCCTAGGGCCTCCGCACCCCCCGGGGGGTGGGTTCGGTTCGGTTCGGTGGGCCTGGCGCGGCTTCGTCGTCGCGGGTCCGGGTGAGGTGGGGTGGGATGGCGGCCGAGCTCGTAGGCGCTGAGGGAAGGCCCTCGTCGCCAGAGCGTCTGAGGCGGGGGGGGGGGGGTGCGCGCGGCTGGACCCACGGCTCGTGGGGGCGGGGCGCGGAAACGCGGTTGGGGGTCCCAAAACCGGGCCCCTCCACCGCTGTTCATCTCCCCATCTCCTTCCTCTTCCCCTCCTCTACCTCCTCCATCCCTCCCTCACTTCTCCTCTTCCCCCACCCTTCTCCTTAACCCCACTTGTCCCCTCCCCCTTTCCCTAATAATAACATTAATAACGTTAATAATTATAATTTTATTATTTATACCCCAGCCACTCCGGTCGGCTCACCCAGTGCCGGATTTACACGTATAAGCTAAACAAGCTATAGCTTAGGGCCCAACTCTCTTGGGGGGCCCAAAAAAATTTAAAGGGGGGAAAAAAACCTGGATGTACATTTCCAAAATATAAGATAAAAAAACAAATAAAATAAAACCTACATACAGCAACAGTGGCAAATGGCTTTAGATACCTATGAGGTCCATAAATTACCGTATAGCGTGTAAAAAGGTAAAGGGACCCCTGACCGTTAAGTCCAGTCGCGAACGACTCTGGGGTTGCGGCGCTCATCTTGCATTACTGGCCGAGGGAGCCGGCGTACAGCTTCCGGGTCATGTGGCCAGCATGACAAAGCCGGATATATTCAACACAAAAAACAGCAACATTTTGTTGTTGACAGCTGGACATATAAAGGACCCCATTACCTTCAGTGGCTTAGGGCCTCATCAAACCTAAATCCGGCCCTGCTCACAGCATATATCAGAACATACTAAAACATTTGAAAATCCAAAAAACTTCCCGATACAGGACTTCCCTTCTGGAGTTCCTGTTCTCTCCCATCCCTCTCCTCTACCACTTCATGCCTCTTCTCACCTAAGGCTGGGTGATGTCAGCTTTTCACCAGCAGCCCAACATCACATACATGGCCATGTTGGAAAGCAGAGGGAGGGACAAGCTCTGTCAGGCCTGGCCCTGTGTTGGTGCAGCTTGTTCATCCGGGCGCTGGCAGAGGAGGAAGTCAGGTGCAGGCAAGCCCCACCTGGCCCTCAAACCAGTCCTGGGTGATGTGTCGATACATAGCCCAGGCCTGCTGTCAACCCTCCTCTTCCATTCTTCGTCCTCTCCTCCTCCCTCTCCCCCCTCCTCTCCCTGTCCTCCCTCTCCAGGGCTTTGCAGGAGGGTACCCCTTAGCCATGGGGCAGATCAGCAGGGTTGGAGACTCATACAGTTGGAAGCAATCTTAAGCATTCATGACAGATGGCCACCCAACCTCAGCCTGTATTTGTTTTTTCCACTGTTCCCCATGGGACTGCAAATTCAAGGTTTAAATTGGGGGGGGGGGGTTCCATTTGCAGCATTTTTTTAAAATTGCCGTCGCTGCACCAAAAGTTATCTTCGTGTTTGCTATATAGAATTGTCCACAGCTCTTGTGTTAAATACAGAGGGCTATATAACTGCTGAGTAAGGCAGGTCTTGGTAGTTTTATTGTGCCAAGGGAATTGTTATTATATATTTGTTTTATACGGCACCTTTTTACCCCAATAGAGACTCAGAGATAAAAATAAGAACAGCTGAAGAAAGCATGGGAGGAGAAATCATTTGAAAAGGGTTAGTCATTCATAGAATTAAAATTATTCATATATATTAAAAGTCTGTTGGAATCTTATCATCTGCCATCCTCTTGGTGAACCTGCATGAGAGGTTTTGCTCCCTGGGAACCAAGGCTTGGGAATGGGTGATTTATCCAATGAGATTCACTGTGAGGGGTTTGAATGTCAGGCTGTACAATACTACAGCGGCTCTTGGTGAGATTTGGGGGCTGAAATTAAATACTTGAAGGTGCTTAAGAAAGGTGTATTGTCTAGCCCCTTGACTTAACCCATCCACTCCAAGGAAATGGGACCAGTTTGAGATCCTGCTTGTAGGTGAACTTTTATTGGTTTTCTTGTCAAAAAGCTTCAGAACTTAAAACTGTAATTCTTTTATGAACAGAAGATGCCTGCCGAAAAACCTCAGCCAGAAGGAGGGAATCATGTTTCTGTTGGGAGTGATTCAGGTAATATGGAACTAACGGAAGCCGAACAAAGAGGCGCTTTGCCTCCTAGTGAAGGTCACATGGGAGACCATCTAGAAGCTCTTGCCTTGGAAAGCAAGCTACCTGCAGTAGCAGGTGCGTCTTCTGGAGCACTGAGAAAGGGACCGCTGCTGCACATCGACAGGCAGCAAATCCAGTCTGTGGCACGTGGTGCTCAGGCAGATGAACTCAGAGACCTGGAAGTTGATGTGTATGACCAGGATGTATTGGAACAAGGAGTTCTTCAGCAGGTAGACAATGCAATAAATGAAGCAAACAAGGCGGTGCAAATTGCTGATGCAGAAAAAGAATACCAGTCTGTACTGGATGACTTGAGGTAAGTTGAGTTACTTCTTTTTACTTCAAGGTGAAGGGGATACGCATCATGGGGAGTAGAAATTGTGGGCAAGATTCAACTGAGTATTGCATGCACAGACTGAAGTCTTCTCCCTCTCTTCGTGCTGTGCCTTCACACCCCTTAAATCTGCTCTGGAGGGTTGGAGGAAAGTCCTGTTGCACGAATGGACCTTGTTCCCTGCGTGCATAACCCACTCAGCGTTACATTGAATTCCACCCTATTGATGACACATTTGTAGAAGCCTTAGGACACATTTCATCAAGTAAACTAAAAGCCCTGTCCTAGTCATCTGCCAACATACCCCAAAATATATTTCAGTCCACTAAATGTCAACATGTTTATTTACGCAAATATTCAGAACCCAGTCATTCTGGTTAGCTAGCTCGGAGAAATATTTGGGTGAAATCCACTGATCATTTATGCTAGGTAAGCCAGTGGAGCTTCTCCAGGCTGGTTATGAAATAGCTTGTGGACCAGACCTGGCAGAAGAAAACCTAAATAGTGGAATCACAAAGCATCGCCAAAACATCACAGCTTCACAGAAAGGAAGAAATGTTTTGCTTTCCTCATAATTGCTTGCATGATTACCAGCCAGCTGTTACAATTTTAGACTGCAGTTTTGCTGCATGTGCTGCATTAAAGTCAGTGCATACTTTGTCATGAATTTTGGTAGGCTCAAGGTTGCCTTCTCTTTTATGAAAAGGATTTGAGCCTTGGGATATGGAAGGTTGGCAGTTCTATTTCACCTGAATTACTCTTCCTGCTTCATGCTAATGCCCTAAAGCAGGAGTGAGGATTCTTTTTCAGGTGAAGGACCAGATTTTTACTTCCCCCCAACCCCTCAAGCGGTTTTGACAGGTGGGTAGGGCTGCCTACCTGTCAGTCACCTGATGTCAGGTGAAGTGCTTTCCATTACATGTGCAGTTTGAAATCAAGACACATGGACAAATGCAGGGATTTGCAGGCACCACTAATCAGGGTTCAATTTTCTCTAAAATACTGAATGTAAAGCAAGAATTGAAATAAATCTAAATAATTTCTAGTGAGGTTTCATTGACCAAGCGTCTCCTCCTCCTCCTCCTCCTGCTTACACAGTAAAAATGTTTTAGGGACCATTGTTATATGGTGGTCATACCTTCAAAGTTGCAGGTTTTGTGAGCATCTATTTTTCAGCTACTATTTATAGAAACAATATTGGGTTTTGAGTTTTAAACATTGCCCAGTGTTTGCGTTGAATATGCCTTTATCTGTATTCAGTTTTTGAAGCAACTCATTGGTGCTCAGTAGATGATGATTAGGTTTGTGTTTTCAGGTCATGTACAACATCCTTGAAACAAATCGCTACAATTATTGAGCAGTTTACTCCACAAGCTGCCACTAATAAAGATATTAACAGAAAACTAGATTCTGTGAAGCGGCAAAAATACAACAAGGTAACGGGAAGTTCCTAATTGTAAGAGTGAAGTGTGTTAAATCACCTTTAAATCTTTTTTTAAGTTAGTATCTTAAAGAACTCTGTACAAGTCTCACTGAAGCTAATTTGCTGGTTCTGGCTGCATGGGTCAGATTATTTTATTTTTCAACTACAGTCATACCTCATGTTGCGTCCGCTTCAGGTTACGTGTTTTCGTGTTGCGTCCTGCGGCAATCTGGAAGTATCGGAACGGGTTACTTCCGGGTTTCGCCGCATGTGCAGAAGCACTAAATTGCCTCGCATGCACGCAGACGCAGCACTTCGGCTTGTGTCAGTTCCGTGTTACGTGGACGCCTCCGGAACGAATCCCGTCCATAACATGAGGTTCCACTGTAGCTGCTGTAGGTGTAGGTTGCAGTTCCCTTAAGCTGTTTTGTACTTTAAACTCGTTAAACACAGTGGTGAAGGGGAGGACTCTTCCTGTCACTCTTCCTGTCAGATTATTTCTATTTCCTTCAGTTTCAACAAGTAGATTGGTTTGCCCCTAAGTCCAAGGACTTCCACTTATGGAATGATGGAAAAGTGCCTTCCCCCATCCTATCCCCCCATGCACCCACCAAGATTGGCTTGGAGTTGGGGTCGGGGGAGCCCCAAGAACGGGGGGGGGGGACAGGGGGATTGTTCCATCTGGCAAGTGGCAGTGCTTGCATAGACGGAATATTCCTCATAGCATGACATTAAATTCTACCCATTGTAGCTGTGCAGGCTCTGTGTTGCCTTCTGGGCTTGGTTCAAATTGAAGTTATGAACCATAAATCCTTCAGGGGTTTGTAGAAAGAGGGGCATTCTCTTGGCTGACTTCTGTCATGGAATGCTGTTCTGCTAGACTAGTCTTTCCATACTTGGTGTGCTCCAGAAGTTTGGGATTACAGTTCCCATCAGCACCAGCCATATTGCCTGGTGTGGATGCAAGTTTTAGTCCAGAACATCTGGCGGGCATCAGGTTGGGCAAAGCTGCACTAAACACATAATATCTTATTTTGAGCATGTTCTAAAGGTTTTTTTAAAAACAAAAACAAAAAACTTGGCTTTAAGTAAAATGTGGATTGTTTTCGGGTTCTATGTGTTTGTAGTTAGCCCAATTGTTTTATTTTAAAAATATGCAAACATATTTCTTTTTACATTTACAGTGGGACCCCGGGTTGCGCACACCCCGGGTTGCGGACGTTCGAGTTAAGAACGCCCGCAACCCGGAAGCGTTTCCGTACCGTTCGCAACCCGTGGATGCGCAGAACGCTTCTGCGCACTTCGCGCATGCGCAGAAGTGCTCAAATCGCGCTACTTCCGGGTTTTTTCTTGGGGGGGGGGGCGTTCGCGTTATGCATGCCCGTGTTACGTAGCGCAATCTGGAACGGATAGTGTGCGTAACACGGGGTACCACTGTATACATATCAAATGCAAATTGTTCACCTGAGAAGTAAATCTTTTTTTTTTCCTTCCCCCTTGGGAATTGCATGAAAACTTAACTGAGCTTTACAAATTATGTTTATGAAGCAAGTACTGATCCCATTCTGTCTTGCTATTTGTTGTCATCGTTGAGAATATAGGGTTGAATCCTACTATGTCATACTCCATTGAACTCAGTGGACATGACCAATTTAAGCCCATTTATTTTAATAGGTCTTCTCACAGCATGAATAACTGGATATAACCCAGATAATTTGCTACTCTGTTTTAACTGTATTCTCTCATGATTTCAGGAGCAGCAGTTGAAAAAAATCAAAGCAAAGCAAAGACGCCTTCAAATAATTCTTGGAGAAGAAATTTCTGGTGAAATAGATGGTGTTGACTTTGAGGAAGATGTCGGTAAGGAAAATGATAATTTATTTGGGTCATCTTGGTATAATACCTTTATTTGAAATCAACTTTTAATACTACGCTTGGAAAAATACACCAAATTTATTACTGAAGTTTATTAACTTCAATGAGTTGGTTTTTTAGAGCGATTTAGCACTGTTTTAATTTTCTGCACCTGCAGAATTGCTCATTTGAGCACTCGTATGGGAATCTTCATGGATGAAAATAAATCTTGGTGCATTTCAGAAGGGATGGTTGTTCTTTAGAATCACTAGAGCTTTGCTCTTAATAAATTGAAACTGTTAATCAAATTAGCTGAGCTGCAAAAAAAAAAGTTTTAAGTTGACAAACACCATGATTGAATTACATCTTTCAGTGAAATGCTATCAATCAACATGCACAATTTTTAATATGTGGAAAGAAAATTATGTGCCGTAAACACAAGCACAACAGTATGTTTTGCATTGTTGCTGTCACTTTCTGTTCCTCACAGCTCCAGCTGGGGTCTAACACCTTTTGAGTATCAATGAAAATTAGAGAACTGAAGCTTTGCAAAGATATTGGAATTTTTGCCCTTATGTCTTGTCAGTCCTTTCCAGTTTCCCTCCCTTCTCTGTTGAAAGCAATTTACAGCAATAAAAATGTTACAATCTCATGATACAACAACAATAAAAAACATATTAAACAGAGTTTAGTTCAGCAGATAAAAACACCACAGAAAAGACAATCTGCACAGCAAGACAGAAGTTTGTCAGAACAGAAAAGTCTTCACCAAACAGAGAAGACGGAATAGGAAAGGCCAAATGTACCTCATCAGGTGGTCTCAGTGCAGCCACTGAAAATGCCTTGTCCCTCCCAATCATGCGCCCATCACAGTTGGAACCCACCGAAGGGCTGTGCAGGCTGATGCAGGAGGAGACAGTCCTCAAAATAACCTGAACCCAAGCCATTTAGGGCTTTAAAGCTAAACCAACACCTTTTATTGTGCTCTGAAACAAATTTGCAACTAGTACAGTTGTTGCAGAGTAGGGGTTCATATGGTCCTGAGGACAAGCACCCATTGACATCCTAGCTACTGCATTCTGTACCAATGGAAACTTCTCTAGGACCCTTGAAAGTAAGTCCGGTGTAGACTACATTTTTGGCATCCATCTGTTTCAAGAGACAATGGAGTGTGCCTCCAGAGGTGAAGTCAAACGGCTGCATTAGAAGCATTGAAGTGACCTCCCCAGGGCACAAGCCTGAACAGTGTGTATGGAAGTCCTGAGCTGCTCAGAGATTGATCCCCCGCTCAGCTTCGCTGATGTCCAAAGAAAAGCAGAGAAATATGTTTGGCACCAGCTTAGCTGCAGGAGTTGCTGGAGGCATACAAGGCGCCATCTAACCGCCTTAGGGTCTCCGCTTCGGATTTGTGTAGGGTTTACTCTTTTCTTCTCCTGAACATATCCCACAAGGCAGTGGAGGCTTAGGATCAGAGTTTTCCTTCTCCTAGATGGGCTCCCTTTCCAGGTTGACTTCCCTCTGGGCTACATTACCGTAATCCAATTTAGAAGTAACTAAGATGTGTGCTATCATGGCCAGGTTTGATTCAGGAGTATGTGCATCTTGTACACCTCAGAACTTGTGGGGGGCCAGACTATATTTTGAAAGAAAAAAAAGAACGAAATAACTCAGAGATGCATTTTAAATAAAAGCACACATTCTACTCATGTAAAAACACCAGGCAGGCCCCACAAATAACTCAGAGATGCATTTTAAATAAAAGCACACATTCTACTCATGTAAAAACACCAGGCAGGCCCCACAAATAACTCAGAGATGCATTTTAAATAAAAGGACACATTCTACTCATGTAAAAACACACTGATTCCTGGTACGTCCGTGAGCTAGATTTAGAAGGCGATTGGGTCGGATTTAGAATGTGATTGGGCCGGATCCGGTCCCCGGGTCTTAATTTGCCTACCCATGTTCTATGCTGTGCTATCTCACCATGTGCTCCAAATAGGTTATTTGGCTTCTGGTACCACTTTTACAATGATGACCCCTAGATGTCTGTCTTCTCCCACTTTCAGTCCTATAGCTTCTTTCATTTAAGCATCTGTAAGTGCCACCCGTCTGTCTGCACCTATTGCTATTTTTTCTCCATTCTCTCTCTTTCTTTCCCTCCTTTTGTCAAGTCTCTATGTTGGTTTCTGGCCATTTTGTGCATTGGCTTACTCTCTTTACATTTATAGTTTCCTCACCTCTCTGCCCTATGTTCCTCCTACAAAGCACAAGGACAGAACAGATCTGTTCATTTGAACTCTCAGGATAATAGCTTTATCCTGAAGATTGTTTCACACTGAGATAAATGGGTGCACTTGTCTTTTTCACAGATATGTTTGTGTTGGAGGGGAAGGAGTCATGTATAGATCTTTTTAATCTTTGGGGGTTTTGTGTTTCGTAGAACCTGGTCCCTCATCCCTTGGGAGCATGCTTATGCCAGCCCAGGAAACTGAATGGGAGAACCTCATCCGAACTGGTCAGATGACTCCATTTGGAACAAAGATACTCCAGAGCCAAGAGAAGAAGCCCCGTCGGATAATGTTAGATGAAGGAGCTGGTTTTGAAAAATACTTGGCGGATCAAGCAAAACTCTCATTTGAAAGGAAGAGGCCTTCAGTTCGTAAGGGGACTAAGAAGAAAGCTCCTTCGCAGAAAAATCTGATCAAAACTCCAGCATGTCCCATAAAAGGCAAAGGAACCATGAGTAAAAGCCAGCCCAAAACAGACAGCCGTTTGAAGAAGCACATGAGAAAGCTTCAGAACCACGTTCTTAAGATTCAGGCCAAGGCCAGACTTCCTAAGGGCAATGGGATACAGGGAGAGGAGCAACAGGAGGACAGTGAGGAGTCGGAATACAGGCCTGATGAAGAAGAGCTCGGTAGTCTGGATGGGGAAGATGATTTTTTTCAAGAAGATGATGGTGATGATTATGAAGTGAAACCTCTGCCAAGGAGAAAGAGATTTTCATTAACACACGAATTTCAAGAAGATGTTGGGGATGATGACTTTTTCCCAAGCTCTGATGAGGAGGAGGAGGATATTGCTGGGAAAAGGAGAATTAAAAAATGTAGAGATGACGGCAATGAAGATTACTATAAACAAAGGTTAAGGTTAGTAAAAAACAACAACACCCACCCAAATATTTCTAGTGGCAATTCCAGGTTTTTTTTTTAATACTTACAAAAACTAGACTGTTGTATGCCTCCCACATTTTAGAACTAACAGCTGGGGAACAGAACAGAAGATCCTTATTATCAGAACATGTTATGGTTTCATTTTTTTCTTGGAGAGCTCTTTTTATCCCAATTAAATAATTAGATGTATATGCCCATGCAGTGCAAAAAGCATGGATATTGTAATGTATGAATGACTAACAGGGTACTCTACAAGTAAACCTATATCATTAAATATGGTGGTGCAAAGTACAGTACCAAGTAGGCAGAATTTCATCTTCAAACAGGGTAAAGGGTGTTCTGTTTAGGGGCCTTCCTTTGACTGCCCTTTTGCTACTTCTCTCTATTCCTTTGATGGATTGCTTCAAAAAGTCTTAGCATAAGTGCTTGTAGTGATTTGCAGCCTGTGTTAGTTGTGCAGCTCCCCTATTAGGTGATTGTGGTGCCACACCACTCAGTAGTGGCATGAAGTCTGTTGTGCTGGATAATTTGAGCTTACTCAAAGGATTAGTCTTTTAGAAAAATGAAAGCGAATGCACTTATTTTTTTAAATCAAAAGACTTAATTTAAAATAAACCACATGCTGTTGTTGTTGTTTTGAAAACTAATCTACCTGGTCACAGAATAATTTTTATTCCAAAATTAGCCCATTGTTGGGCTGGTAGAAGGCAGAATTGTGAGACCTCTGAAACTATTTAAAAGAAAAATCATGTTCTCCTAATCTAGGCCCCCGAGGAGAACAACCCAACTGATTCCTTTTGGCTGGAGAAATAATAGCCTTTCTGAGAGATGGACTAAAGAATTAATAAATGTATTAATCTGTAAAATATTTGCTATTTTATTGAATGAAGCTCAACTTTTTTCCATTGACTTAGCTCAATATTAAATCATTTTTAATTCAGAGTTTTCATCAAGAGTAATTTATTTTGATTGAAAGTTTTAATATGATTCACAATTTAAATCCATCCAAGACAAGTTTTTTAATAACGTTAAGATCGTAACAATTTATCCCTGCTAAAGTCATACATTTCCTGCAGTTGCTTAAGTTACAATAAAAGCCTAAATGAATTTTAGAAATATCAATAATTGTAATTGCCACCAAAACACCATATCTCCTAAAATTTCATAGCTCTAGTTATTGTAGCTGTTAAACTGCAGCTGCCCACATTGACGTTCTTGTACTTGCATTCCCCAGGTGATCTGTACCGTGGGAAGTGCTGCTAGGAGATAAAGTGGAGTGAATTTGCTAAAGGAATGGCATTTGCTTACACTTGCATCTTATTCCTTGTCAGTTATAATTGTTGATAAAAACAACTGGATGAGTGTCTGGCAAGTTTCACCCCCCAAATGACGGATGCAGTCCTCCTGGATTGCTCGATTGAGCATTTTGCTGTGTGGGGAGTCCCACGTACTTCAAGAGGCAGAAAATGAGTTTTCTTTCCACAGCGAAGCTTTCAAGATTGTATCTGGGAGATGGTCCTGCATCAAGGTGAAAATATTATGCTTGTAAAGCTTGACAGTGAGCCAGCTGTGATTCTCCTCTGAACATCTGAAGCACAAGGCCAATTAAAAAACTTGTGATTCCAGAGGGAGAACGTGCAAACAGGGGGGACTCTGCAGTAGTTCTGCCTTGTCATTTTTCTCTGGCAGATTGTTCCTAGGGAGAGGGAGCCCTCGTTTTAGGAAGAAAGGTGTGAGAGCGAAGGAGGCAGTTTGCTTCTCTTAGTATGCCCAAGTGTGGATGGGAAATTGGAGGCTGCATATTGGATTGCCTTGAATGCCATTGCCTTAAGTACTGCGGTTTTTTGAATATTGTAATATTCATAACCCACTTTATTGTGCGCAAAAAAATTCCAAAATGGCTGCCAGAAAAACCATTGAAAACTCCAATATAATGAAACTGACGTTGTAAGAACAAGATCATAATAGCAGTAGATGGGACAAATAAAACATAAAAGCATCATTAACCAAAACGCCTAGTAACAGCAGTTGAGACCATGGGTTGAGTCCACCCCTAATACCCCCTGAAAAGCCGCCCCAGAAGCTTGGGGGACTGTCCCAAACGATGTGGGAAGTGATGCTGGAGTCTGAAGAGGAATTAGCAAAAATGGCGTCCCTCTTTCCTCCAGCAGAAGCGTCTGCTGGATCTCAGTCTCTTCTGCAAACAAAGCGAGCCTTTCTGCTTTGCCAGAAGGCCAAGTCTGGACCCTTCCCAGTGATTTCAACAAGCATGCTTATTTATCATATGCGAGTGTAACTTTGTAATTATGTGAGATGTGTTGCTTTTAGATCAGGGTGGGTGAAAATTAAAATAAGATAAACTGTGCCTTACATCAGGCATAGGGAAACTTTTTAAAATTTTCCGGGGGTTCATATCAGTGGTGGGTACTGCCAGATGCAAAAGTGGGAATCTAGTTCGAAGCTGTTTCTTCAAGCGTAATATTTCCATCCAAATTGTGGCATGGGTTTCCAGGGAATGCATGTCCCTGCAAAGGTTTCCTAATGCTGCAGTTGACCTTGGAAAAAACCATCCAATTTGTTCAAGTCTATTTGCAGTGGGGGGAAGTTTGGGGGAATAAGGTCATGCTGCAAAACAGATGAGAAAGTGCCTGGGGGCCAGTGGTTTTTCACCCCTTTGCTTGGATTTTGTTGCAGTTGTTGTTCTGCTTATCCATCCTTTTGCCGCAGTGTGTGGTCTACTGCTTAGAGTGTCAGACTAGGACCTTGGAGACCACGGTTCAAATCTCTACCCAACCATGAAGTTCTCTGGGTGACCTTGGACCAGTCACTGCCTCCCAGCCCAAACTTACCTCCCAGGGTTGTTGTGGGGATTAACTGAAGAGCGGGGAGAACACCTTGAGATCCTTGGAGGAAAAATAAATTATTTAGCCATGAATCCAAATGGTACATCAACCCCACCCCCCTCACATGTGTGGGGAGCTACTTTGATTTGTCCCACTGTTTGGACAACCAAATGCCACCAAGAAGAGAGAGTGTTTCTCTACCTGTGAATGGCTGGTGGGGCTGGATTCCAACTTGGAGGACCACATTTTTCCTCCAGTAGTTTCACTAGAAAGAGAGGTGCCTTTCTAGCCCAGCCTCTTGGGCAAAATATATCCAAATTAAAACAGGTCCTGCCTCCAGCTGGGGCAGAGCAAGGAGCTCCTCATGGCGTGGCCCATTGTCTGATGAAACAGGGGAAGACAGTTCACTGATAAGGAAAATCCTTGATTCCGGTGCAGATGCCTAATCCCCAGCATCATCCTGGCTCTGCTCACTGAGACTTGTAACTCTAATGGCATATGTTTAATCTGCCGCGGAGGCAGCGATCAGAGCGACCCCCACACAACTCATAAAAAGCCAGATCGGAAGAGTAACTCATTGTCTCAATTTACAAAATGAGAATGATCATTAAGGGAATCTTGGCTGTCTGAGATGGAAAATATATTATGCTTCAGAAACACAAACTATATTAAATACCCAGCTTGGTTCCTGAATATGTTTGGAAAAATCAGATTGTGATCTGTTGTGAGCTACATGTTTGAAGTGCCTGGCTGCACTTTTGTTCAAATGGGGAGGGGGCGGGAACTGTGTAAGTCATCTTGAGCTCCTTGGAGGAAGGGCATGCTATAAATGTAATAATAAATAAATAAAATGTTTTCAGAAGCCCATATTTAAAGACGGATGAACTCGAATTACCCAGGCGTTAATAAGACAACCTACAGGTTTTATGTTGCATTGACTTCCGGATTCATGAAAACCCTTTTCAACTTTTGTCCACTTTCAGGCATCACATCGTCTAGCAAGAGAATGCAGTAAATGGAAAATGAACTTTCTGTCTTAAATTCCATCCTGTATTAATTAAAAGGATACAGAATCACAGCAGGGAGGGCAGGAATAAGGCAAAGATCCAGTAAGGATTATTGGACCCAAGGAGGCCTGTTATTCCCAAAGTGATGCATTATTGTCCAAAGAGGACTTCAGCCCAGCTCTCCTACATCGGTGATCAATTATTTTAACTCTTAATGTTGTAGGTTTCCATTTGTAGACACAGCCTGGTTAAAATTAAATCCAAATCTAAGCATTTTAAACTGATGCTTACAATTTCTTAAAGCCGAACCAAAGAGCCAACAAACTCACTTGGTTCAAACGTATCAGGAAACTGGAGAACAAGTCATAGGGCAACCTTTCTTGAGAGTGCAACGGGGGGGGGGGGAAGTAATCTGGCAGTTAGACTTTGAAAGAAAAGCTAAACTGTTTTCTTCAAGCTTAATTGCTGAGAGAATTCTGTGTGCATGTGGGTGACCATGCACACCTCTGGTGTATGTCCCCTAGAGCAGGCATGGCCAAACTTGGCTCTCCTGATGTTTTGGGACTACAACTCCCATCATCCCTAGCTAACAGGACCAGTGGTCAGGGATGATGGGAATTGTAGTCCCAAAACATCTGGAGGGCTGAGTTTGGCCATACCTGCAGAGGGTTGGCCAAGCAGGGATGCATCCCTTAGGCCGAAAGAAAGTTCACCACTGCTGTACGGTGATGTGAAAGCCTTTCAGCATGTGATAGCTGAGAGCGAGACAAATACTTCACAAAAGGAGATAGCTCTCATCACAGTGGTTTGGTGGCTCTGTAACTAGTTTAAATAATAAATAAATAACAGGCTTGTTTCACAGTGGTATCAACCTATGCTGATTTTGCCAATACATTTGGACCAGCAGCACTCCCCGTTCTGTTAGCTGCTGTTGATGTTTAGCTTATGGGTGTCTAGCATGACAGCCTGTCAGTATTCCAGTCTCCTGCAAATGCACTATGGTCGATTTGCTAGAGGAAGTTGACATTTGGAAGCACTCAAAATCCTTGTAAAAACATAAATGATTCACTAATCCTGCTTGCATCTCTTGCACAAAATAAAATAGTTTGCTAACAAGTAATAAATCAGAGCTTTTAATTGCGCACTTTAATATGCTTCCATTGGGTTTTAGTTGATGTATCAATTGTTTTCTCAGTGACTTTATTGCCATCGCAAAACCTGGAAATAGCAGCAATATTCACTATTTATCCTTTACCTCTTTATTTGTTGGTATTGATGGCTCTTTGTCGCGGCCGTATGACACTTCAGTACAGTTTGCTCAATGCTCCTTCACCTTTTCTGTTTGCTTGGCGGATTTTGTTCAGACATTTGGCACACAGTAAGCTGTTGCAGGTGGTGGAAAAATGGTTGCCAGCATCATGAATGATACCTTTAGCTGGGCATGCGAAATGTGTGAAATATTATTTCTTTGCTCTTTGCCATTTTACATACCAGTTGACAAACTAAAATCAGTAAAATGCATATACAATCAACACTCAGCTAAATAAATTCAGAAGCAGCGCTGGCACAACAATTACCATAGAACCAGCATAAAATCCTTAAAAAGCAGTATGGAATTCATAAACAGAACTAAAACCTAGCAAGGGGGGGGGACACATAGGAGGCTGTCTTAAACCAAGTCTGACTGTGGGTATGCCTAGCTCAGTATCATCATCTCTCGCCGGCAGTGGCACTCAAGGAATGTTTCCCAGTCCTACCTGGTGACACTGGGGCTTGAATCAGGGACGTTCTGCACACAAGTATGTCCGCTACCACAGATCTTTCGCAATTCCCAAGCATTTGGATAGCTCAGTTGGAAGAACATCAGACTCTTCATCTCAGGGGCATGGGTGCAAGTCCCACATTGGGTACAAAGATTCCTGCATTGCAGGGGGTTGGACTTGATGACCCTCGTGGTACCTTCCTCTAAACTCTGCAGTTCTGTGATTAAATCTTAAATTGTTTAAAAGTTCCGGGAGAATACAGGAGAGAGACAAGTTTTGTTGCAACTGAGGTGCTCCTTACCTTACCACCAACATTAAAACTCAGCTCATACACAAACATAGTACCCATTTTCCTCTTAGTAAATGAATTTGAATCACTCTTTCGCGGGATATTTTGGAGCAACTTTATTCTCTCTTGACCATGCTTGTCTTAACTAGAACAGGAACATCTGGTCTCCCATACGTCATTGGACTATAACTCCAATCAGCCCCAATCAGCATAACCAATATGGGAAATGATGAGCTTTATAGTTTAACATACTGAAGGCCATGAATTTCCCATTTCTAGGCTAGAGTTTAGGGTATTTGACAGTGTCAGAACCCCTGTCTGCTATAGCAGAGACTGGAACTTCTGCCAACATTTTACAAATGGTTTATTTTTATTTTGCTTGGAAAAGTCATATTAAATGTATCTGTTTTCAGACAAGTTGAAGGTCATATGAAAGAAGGATTGCGGATCAGGTTGTTTACACATTTCTGACTTTAACACTGGCAAACAAATATCTCAAGCTTTTGAATTGTTTTCCAAAACATTTAAAAATAATGTTTTACCGAAGGTGGGGATGTAGCGAAAAATGAAAAAAAGCAAAAGCTCATAAGCTGCTTCCAACTCTTCTGAATCTGGTTGCTGCAGGTGAATTTCTGTTTCTAATCTGGAGGGAAATGACATGCCATGTTCATGGTGGTGCTCCATGAGAAATTCCCTTCTGTATAATGAAATAATGTTACAGGTAGTTTGAAGTAAGTGTCTTCCACTCTTCCCCCCCCCACCTTTTTCTACTGGGTGCAGGCTCCAGCTGGGGAAAGTATGCATGACACAGAAAGTTTTCGTAAGGATGGGACTGAAATGTACAATGGATTGATCACATCCCATTGAAGTTAGTGGGTGTGGACTGCCATCTTAAATCATCACATGTTCTTTCATGCTGCAGCATGTTGTCATCCTGTTGTACAGAATGATCCTATTTGGCTATTTCCCCCATAACAAATGTCTTCTAAAGGCTGTATAGCAGTGCGTGCAATAGGTTGATAAAAGTTTTTATGCCGACATTTAATTTGCCTCGAACTTTTGTTGGGTTTAGTGATTCAGTTAACCGTGTGAAATGTCTTGCAAACGTATTTTGTACCCAGATACTATAAAAACATGTTCTCCCTCTTTCCCCCAACCACCCATTTTTTCTTATGTTTCTAATCCAGCCAATGGCCCATCTAGTGCAGCATGCTGTTCTCACAGTGGCCAACCAGATGCCCACAGGAAGTCTGTAGAGCACTACTTTGTAGACGCGGGTGGCGCTGTGGGTTAAACCACAGAGCCTAGGGCTTGCTGATCAGAAGGTCGGCGGTTCAAATCCCCGCGACGGGGTGAGCTCCCGTTGCTTGGTCCCTGCTCCTGCCAACCTAGCAGTTCGAAAGCACGTCAAAGTGCAAGTAGATAAATAGGTACCGCTCCAACGGGAAGGTAAACGGCATTTCCATGCGCTGCTCTGGTTTCGCCAGAAGAGGCTTAGTCATGCTGGCCACATGACCCGGAAGCTGTACGCCGGCTCCCTCGGCCATTAACACAAGATGAGCGCTGCAACCCCAGAGTCGGACACGACTGGACCTAATGGTCGGGTCCCTTTATCTTTACCTTTTACTCTGTAGATTGCCTTACATTCTTTCTCACTGCTTTATATCCCTCCTGTAGGAAAGCCAGCCAGAGAGTGTGTTACCTTGCCCAAGGCATAAGCACTTAAGCTCAGCTGGAATTTGAGCCCAGGTTTCTCATGTCAAAATCAACACACTGTCTGCTGGACCACAATAGCTGCTTTTCAGATTTACTTGCTGTTTTCTCCTAGCTGCCTAAACTAACGCTGGCGATTAAATGGTGATTCTTCTTGTAATTTCAGGAGGTGGCACAAGCAACAACTGAAAGACAGAGAGGAGCGGCAGAAGGCGGGGGAAGATTCGGATGATAGCGATGCTGAATTTGCTGAGGGTTTTAGAGTTCCAGGTTTCCTTTTCAAAAAACTTTTCAAGTATGTATATTAAAGTAGCGAACAGATCCTAAGATAGATGTTTATTCGGCATTTGCGCCCATCATACAAAAGTAGCGAACAACAGTTCACTGCTATAAGTGGATTGCTAATGTATCAGTACAAACTGGAAAAGTTGAGTAGCTAAAGTGTACAGTGGTACCTCGCAAGACGAAATTAATTCGTTCCGCGAGTCGCTTCGTATTGCGAAAAATTCGTCTTGCGAAGCACGACCATAGGAATGCATAGGAATTTAATTCCCATAGGAATTTTCGTCTTGCGAAGCATGACCATAGAAAAATTCGTCTTGCGAGTCACCCTTTCGTTAGTGAATGCCTTTCGTCTAGCGTGTTTTTCGTTGTGCGAGGCATTCGTCTTGCGGGGTACCACTGTATTATGGCATTCTGCAGCCAACTGAAGAACTTGAATTCCCTTGTGGTTATAAGTTTGTGTTGTGTTGTAGCTGCCAAAACTGCATAGGACATTTGTCCATCCTACACAAGCATAGACAGTGTGTAAAGCAGAGAGTTCACTCCACTCGCGCCGTTAGCCTTTCCATTCAGTCCTTTAGCAAATGATTCAAGCATCGCAGCTTGTGAGCTGCCTGGCTGTAACACTCCATTGAGCATGGTGGTCTTGAGAAGCGTTTATCGCTTCCCTGGAACTCACAGCTTGGTTAACAGGTTCCTCACCAACTGCTGGTGGACTTAAGGGTGTGTTATGCTGCTGTAACCATAATCTAAAAATGGATCTATGATGAGAGAAACCCAAAGAGAATTCAACCAAGACGGGCAACTAAATATGAGTCTTGGCATGATAGCTGTCCCTAATGAAGGGTATCCCCTTGCAAGCATGAGTCAGCTGGCAAAACTTCCTGAGTGGTTAAAAAGATCAATTGAGCTGAATGATTTGTCTGACATGCAGTTTAAAAGATGAGATCTCCCCAGCAGGAAAGGGATGTTGCCATCATTAAGCATTAGAGGCTCCTCTGACCACATTGGAGCGCAAAGATGGCGGCAGTGAATCCCGATGCAGATTGATCAACTCCCAGTTAGTTTGTTCCTGGCTCTTAATTTTTCTCAGCAGATCCTCCGAAAACTTTATCCTTTTCTAGGGTTTGTTTTCGTTGAAGTTGAATGAGGGCAGTCCTGAGGCTCTTTTCAAGAGCCCCGAAAGCTCCATTTTAGTTTCTGTGCTTTGCAGTTTCAAAAATAGATTTGGGAAAGAGAGGGCTAGAAATGGGAGAGTCGAAAGCGGCTCGCCCATTTCTCCTCCCAACTCTCAAGCATTCTGTTCGTATATCAAGTATTAACAGGTTAAAGATCTATACCAGTTGCAACCTACTGTGTCTCTCTGAAAAGACTATGAAATGTGCTAAATTATATGCCATTAAGAGGCACTTTAAGTCATAGGGTGTAGAGAGCTACAAGAGACCACGAGGAAGAGGCCAAAACTTGTGTATGTGACTCTGGTAGGTCCTATTGGGTGTCTTTTTTTAAATGGAGAATTTGGTCTATTCTTTTTTAGGCTTTTCTCTGCATCTAGGGCTAGAATGGCAGGCCCAGAGCTCAGTGTTGGAGTCCATCTGGTATGTGAGGAAAGATGGGCTATACCCCTTCCCATGATGCTCTGCTTTCCACTCTTCTCTCCCTTGCATGAGTTTAGCTTCTCGGTTAGGGTACGTTGCAGAGAATGAAAGGAGCAAGGACTCCCGTGCCTTGCTCACTCTCGGCAAGAACTCAACTGTTGCCATCTGTTCGGCAATTGCAGAAGGGAGAGGAAAGACTCTGCCACACTTACCTGCTCCTCTAGCAATCACTCTGGTTGCTCAACATTGTACATCCACCCCCCGTGTGAAGAAATACTTTCTTTTGCAATATCGGGGGGGGGGTCTCCTGTATCCTTGTGCCTAGTGAAGTGAAAATGTTAAGAAACCAGCTTGTTGAGGGATGCGAGTAGGAATCTACAAAAGGCACCCTTCCAACTGTAAATGGGAGAAAGAGGGCAACGGTTTGAAATAAACAATAGGCTTTTCAGTTGAGATGAAGAATTTGGTGAGCTTTTTGTGAGGAGTGAGCATCCTCAGATGAGAGAAGGTGGTGAGAGAGAGAGAGATTCTTTTTTAAGCCAAAATTTAGATCGTGTCTCATGTGTGCAACCTGCCTAAAGCCCTGGGGATAGATTAGCAAGTGAGCCAGACGTTCTCCACACACTACAGATGGCAGAAGACCTCTAGGGATCACTCGCTAATCTAACCTGATGGAAATGTGTTCCTTCTCCCAGTTGGAGTGCTTTTGGGGGACAGTAATCTCTTTCTGACCTCACTGACCATCCAGTTGAGGCATGAGATGGAATTACAGTATATAATCATCTTTCACGCATTTATCCAACCATTCCTCTGAACAAAGGAGATTCTTCCCACAAAACTTCTGTTTTGGCAGAATTTTACATTCTTGGTTGAAAACCACCCCTAATTCTGCAGCCTAAACTTACTAGCAGGCAGTTTGCAGCCGTTGTTTTTGTACGCCTAATCTGCCCTAACCTGTATCATTGTTTGTATTTGCTGTATCCATCCCTGAAGGACAGCCCTTCCCCTGCTCCCAACTCTTTTCTTTTTTTTTTTTTAAACATATTTATTGATTTTCCAACATATATTTCCAATTACCAAACAAATTACAATGCCAAATTAATTATACAATTCCAATTATAACAATTCCAATTATGCCAAATTTTTAACTTGTGAATTCCCCATGTCTCGGACTCCGGAGCGCTTTCTTATGATCTTTTCCAGTTGCTTCATAAAGTCAATATTTTCACAGCCTCTGATAAATGCCAGCAAGCAGACACTCTTATAGTAAATAATGTCTCTGTGTGGAAAAAGCCATCCTCTCCCAATATCGCATTTCGGCTGACGCCATCTTGAAAGTCTCTCATAAATCAAACTTGTAAATCAAACTGCGACACACCAATTTCTTCCCCTGTGAGCCGTCCCCACTCCTTTCCGGGAGGGCCAGACCCTCGTAAATTCCACTATCAATCGTCCATCAAATCCGGCTTCTCCCTTTGAAGTGGTGTACAGCTCCACAGGCTATCATCAGCACTCGGCAGTTAATTCTAGCTGCGTCACAGCCAGCCGAGGATCCTCCATTTCTGTTGAGTCAAGTCCAGATCAAGTTTCACCTCCACACAGTTTATTTTTGTAATTTCCATTCTAATTTCCATTCTGTCTTTAAAGTCCACTTGCCATTTGCCTGTGAAAGTGGATTTTCTAGGGGGAGGTTTCGCCCGTGTTAAGTAGATATTGAGGCAAAACAAACGGAGATTCCAGAGCTTACCCCCCCTTCTTTTCCCTCCTTCACATACCAATGTAAAGTCCGCGTCTTCTTCCAATCTTCATTCTTAATCACTCAGGGCTGCAGTTAGCAACATTCTTCCCACTCCTTTGTCCGAGACATGCCCAAAATCTTTAAACAAATTTATATATCCAATTAAAGGGAGCGTGCACGAACGGGGCCGGCTCCAGGAGCTGCATCTGAAAACGAGCCCTATGTGCCCAGACTCCCCCACCGGTCCCGAAGGACCCAAAGCGGGTTAAGGAGTACCGCGGGCAAAGGCAGCCCTCCCCGTCGTCCCGGGGAGGTGGGAGGCTGCTTACTCCCATCGCAGCCGCCAAATTAACTCGTGATAGATAGCAAAGATGTTAAAGTCCGCCATCCTCCCGCTGTGCACGCCGGGAACCCTGCTCCCAACTCTTTTCATCGAGGTTTGACGGCTATCTTTTATCTCAATGCTGCTTACGCAAAGAGAAGTTTCTTGTGCCCAAAGCATAGCCCATCCTCCTGCTTCCAAATAGGGAGATATAAAAATTAGCCTGGAAAGTTCAGCTGCTTAGAGCGTGGTGCTGATAACGCCAAGGTTGCAGGTTCGATCCCTGTATGGAAACAGCTGCATATTCCTGCATGGCTGGGGATGGGACTAGATGACCCCCAGGGTCTCTTCCAACTCGACAATTCTATGATTCCGTGTTTTTGCAATTTGTAACTCGTGTAATTTAGCAAGAACAGCCTGATAAGTTTTCACTGGCAAAGGAATTACGATTATTTTTTAAAACCTCCCTCTTCTTAGTTTGTAGCCATTGTTTACTTTTTGTTCCTTTTCAACACTAGCTGTTGGGCTCCTGGGCATGGAACCACTCTGCCTTGTCCCACTGTGATTTAACAGTCCTCCTATATGTTGGGCTGCGGAAACAATTGCACTTACTGTTCTGAAGAACCAGAAGGGGCCATTCTAGCAATATTTATACAAAATGAAATAAAACACCCTCCAATTATCATGTCCCGGTTTAATTAGATGTACTTTTAACATTGCACGAAGAGCGAGTTCATCACATCCAACGTCCAAAGGCATAAAAAATGCATGACGCTGTAAATACAGCCTTCATGTAAAACACATGCTGCAGCATGTTACGGTAACTAGCTTCTGAGCGTAGCGAATGACTAATTCATGTGTTTGTCCTGTTGCGATCTCTTGTTTGCCATCTGATTTTGCCCTTTTACTTGCAGGTACCAGCAGACAGGTGTTGGGTGGCTCTGGGAATTGCACTGCCAGCAGGTGGGAGGAATTCTGGGAGACGAGATGGGATTGGGCAAGACCATCCAGATAATTGCTTTCTTGGCAGGTCTGAGCTACAGCAAGATCAGGACGCGTGGTTCAAATTACAGGCAAGTGCTCTTCCGCAGACTGTCAGTCTGTGGAGCTCGATGAATATTTCATTGGATGTATTGCCGTGGAGGAGGGCCCCGTGAATTATTAATGGCATTTCAATTACAATATTCCTTTAATTCTTTTAGCGGGGGACATCAAAGGAAATTTTTTTACGAGACAATGGAGCTGGAGGGCAGGAAAAATTAAACATGTAACACTCTTAATGAATTCCAGGCATTGATGCTTCATTTTGCAGATGAGCCTCGCCAGTTATTTTGGGTCAATACTATGTCTTAAGGTTATAGAGCACAAATGGATTGCTTACCAATTCAATTCTGTTAATATTGATAGTTTACACAGTATGGAATTTTCAATTAGGGGTAATACCTTTAGGTCAACTTATTACATTTTTACATTAAAATATTTGCTCTGGCAAGAGACCAGTGGGCTACTTTCATAGGCAGTCACAGTCTTCTTTGGGATGTTGGAAGTGAGAGTCAAGAGCGAGCGAGGAAACATCCTTGCAAGATCCTTCCTTGGGTCAGCACAGACAACCCACGTTCAAGTAGGGGGAGTTCTCGCTTTCTTTTTTTATACAACCTGCTCCTTGTTGTCCTCCTCCTCTCCACCATTCCCCTGGAACCTCAAGCATCTGTAGTTATCAGTCCAGCAACCGGAACAGTCGGGGGGAAATGTCTTGCAGCCCCTGGAAGCCCTAATGGGCATTCACAAATTTGCTTGCTGATTCAGGTGCCCCTGGCTGCAACAAAAGGGGTTCCCAGCAGCCCTCAAGAGGCTTCTACTTATGCTGCTGTGTGGAGAACTAAGCAAACAACCAGGGCTGTTGCTTAGTGTATCCAAGCCTTAGTCTAAATGAGATAAGATCCTGCCTGGATTTGCATTCCTTGACTTGCAGACTGTGTGACATGTAGAAGGCACATAGAAGCCTGATTCATGCATGTAGTACCTTCTATGCACAAGGCTATTCCAGGCTGTTATGCCTTACTGAGTTTCCTCTGTTCAGACGGTAGACTGGATTGAGTCTGTGGCATTTTTTTCTGTGCTGGCAATTATTCCTAGTAACTTTGTCTGCTACATCCCTACATATGCTGTCGCTTTTATTTCTCTACCATGATCGCCCCCTGCCACTGGCTCTTGCAGGCGTTATTTTAAAATTGGGATCAGCCTGGTTCTCTAAATTTAACCTACAGTCCTCTGGTGTTTCTGTGTTTTAATGATTTAATTGATTGGAAGGGGAAAGCTAGTATAACTTCCCCAAAACTTCTCATTTAGCGCTGTGGGTGTTAATGTCTCCAACTCCTTAGCATCCCCCTTTCCATTGTCTTCTACAGCGTCACACTGCCATTTAATTTTATAGTTTTGCACCCATTTCATAAAATCATGGAATTGTAGAGTCATCTAGTCCATGGGTAGGCAAACTAAGGCCCGGGGGCCAGATCCGGCCCAATCGCCTTCTAAATCCGGCCCGCGGACGGTCCAGGAATCAGTGTTTTTACATGAGTAGAATGTGTCCTTTTATTTAAAATGCATCTCTGGGTTATTTGTGGGGCATAGGAATTCGTTCATTTCCCCCAAAAAATATAGTCCGGCCCCCCACAAGGTCTGAGGGACAGTGGACTGGCCCCCTGTTGAAAAAGTTTGCTGACCCCTGATCTAGTCCAGCTCTTCATTTCTAACTTGAATGCAGTTGTTCTGATAGCTCTCATAATGCATGCTGCTTATTTCACAGTGCTGTCATCTTGTGATCTCTTCTAGGTTTCAAGGGCTGGGTCCAACAGTGATTGTGTGCCCAACCACAGTGATGCATCAGTGGGTGAAGGAGTTTCATACTTGGTGGCCTCCGTTTAGAGTTGCAGTTCTACACGACACGGGCTCTTACACCAATAAAAAGGTACCTGCTGATTCAGGATGTGGCAGGTTCAGACCTTGACTCTTTCTCCACTGAATAGGAACAGTTTGTACTTTCTTTTGAAAGTGTCATGAGAATTTTGTTGCCAGTACTGAAGATGACCCTTGAAGTTTTAGCTTTTCTCCCTCCCTTGCAGTGTTAAATGAAACGCATGCTTCCCCCCATGGAACACCTTGAGAGTTTTTGTTGGTGTGTCACATTGAGTGAGCTTTATGGTGCAGAGATTCAGCATCAGTGAAAGCCCAGCCCATCAGGCTCTCCATTTTTATAAACCCCCACCACTCCTCCTTCCACCCGAAGAATTTAAGGACAAATACAGATGAGAGGGCTTAGCACCTCTGCTTTAGGTTCCGTCATACGCAAACGCCACCTTTTAAAAGATACTTATAGGTTTGCTGCTTTTATATCCATGTCTGCTTTTGTTCAGCACCAAGGTCTGTGAGTCGGGTGCCCCAGCAAATAGTTGTCTATGGAACTTGTTGCAGCAAGGTGTCCTGCCTGGGGTTCTTTTTCTAAAATAAAAACACTTGCTGTTTTCTCCCTCTCCCTGCTGCTTCTCCACTCAGAATTGCCCTAGCTTCTGGTGCACATGCGTACATGCTTTCCGTAGTTCAGCCCTTAGATTAGCGATTAGTTAGGATGGCCTTCCCTGTGTGCAGCTGGACTTGGCAGCTGATCTCACCGTTCCCATGCCGCTTGCAGACTTTACCTCGATCTTCCCATCTTCAGGGAGCACTTGCCTAGGAAACCTGCAGCAGTGCAACCTCCTGAGTGCTAATCTTGTGAGTTGGGGGGCAACATTGCAGATGCCTGGGTGAACTCTTGGACTCTTGAGCGTCTTATTTATTTATCTAGAACGGTTATGGGCCACTTCATATTCCAGAAAGATCTCAAAAGTGGCATGCAAGATAAAAATACAAAATCAGGGGCAGCGTAAAATATATTGAAAAACGGGTCCAACAAAATTGCACTATAACGTGTCTCTCGTAGCTGATATCATCCTTCTGGAAATGCCTGGGTAAGCATAAAAGTTTGAAGCAGGTAGAAGCACAAAATTGTCGGCGTTTGTCTGATAACGTGATGAAGTGCGTTCCACAAAGTAAAGCAAAAGCTCCAGTCTGTTATTGAGAATCATTGCCACATATAGTGATCAGCATCAGTGGTGTTTCCATGATACTGTTGCAAATCATAATTATTTACCTAGACTAATAACTTATTTATTAGTCTGGAGAGATCGAAAACATGAGCCTGGGGCGAATGATACACAGCCGCAAAGCGGCTGGAGTCTCCTCTCCGGGAGCTTGCACATCTGCACTAAGCCCATGGTGAAGCTTGGAGTGACGTGCTGCGATATATACACAAATGGATCAGTCTGATAAATTGCGCTGGTAGTTTTCTGAGGTTTAGCTAAGTTGGTGTTGTCACCTCCGATGATCTCTTTTTATCCGGGATGCACCAAAACGTGCACAAAGGCTTCTCTGCAAAGATTATTGTGTTTTTAAACACACCCAGACCCCTCATCTTCTCACCTGCAATTTTCCTCCACTGCTACTGCCCTTTTGCAAGTTAAAACAAAACAAAACAACTGTACTGTTAGGAGGTTAGCTGGCAGTGGGAATGAGCTGAGCAGAAAACCAGGCAGGTGGGCTAGTCAACCAGCTGGCCAACCAACTAATTCCAGAACTTAAGCATCACATTTCCTGCAGTGATCACAGGAATTGTGGCTTTTTTGGGGGGGGGGAGTGGGGAACGATGCTTCTAAGCCCAAAGACTTCTAGAATTAAATGACAGGGCAAACTAAGATCCCTCCAGCCGTTGGTTATTCCTCCGCAGTGGTAAGGGATGGGGGAATGGGAGGGTTGTTTGTGAAGCTGGAGGAAGTGGCTGGGAATGGGGTTGAATTAAACATATGTCATCTTGGTTTTGTGAGCATTCCTTACAAATACTCACAGAACACTCTTAAGGGAGGTTTTTCATGTATTTACAAAGGGTTGTATCTAATGCCATGTATACACCGTCCCACTTGCACAACAGACTTCTCTTCCGTTTCTCTCCCCATGCGCCGTCGGAATCTTCTCTGTAGGGTCCTCTGATCCTCTGGAGCATTGCACACAGGGGCGGTAGGGGGAATTGCATTGTGCAAGTGGAAGTCTGCTGCGCCAGCATTGGATAGGACCCAAAGAATTGAATTCTGAAGAGAGCAGGGGGCTGTTCACCAGTCCCTGTAAATAGTCTCCAATGTTCAAAGGACACGGTTTGTTGGCATTCCCAAGAGCTGGGAATTTACTGAACGACAGTAGGGGAAGCTTCTCAGGATTCTGTTGAGAAAGTTGTAGACAGCACAAAAGATTCCATGCTCTGTTTATGAGCGCCCACCAGTATATTGTTTACATACTTGTATATATGTGCCACAAGCATAGAAGTGAGCACCCTGCAAGGCTCTCAAAGCCACGGAGGGTGTTGCACACTAGCTTCACTGAAATCAGGGGTGGGGAAGATGTAACGCTCCAGGTATTGCTAGACTATAGCTCCCTGACTGTTGATCATGCTGGTGGTATTCATGGGAGTTGGAGTGCAACAAAATCTGGAAGGTGCCCCCATTGGCTACTCCTGCTTTTTTCAGCTGGAACTCAGTTCTGGCACCTCTCAGATGGGTGCCATTGCTATTTTTAGAGAATGAGGTAGGCGTTCATGGTGAATTCAAGCACCTCTTTTTCTAGAATAGAATAGAATAGACCCAATCCTATTTACCCAAGCCATTGCTCCCAGCAGCCACCCCAACTAGGTCTTAAAATGGGCAGGACTTCTCTCTGATCATTCAGCAGCATTAGCCGCTTGTGAGTATTCAGTTCTCGAAATGCCATATGTGTTGATTCCTGAGCTTAAAGCTGTTTGTTTTCATTATTATCGGAAGCTCCTTCCCACGCACTTTCAAAAGGGGCCAATATTCTGTTTAGCTATAGCAGGGTTTCCCAAACTTTGGGTCTCCAGCCGTTTTTGGACTACAACTCCCATCACGCCTAGCTAGCAGGACCAGTGATCAGAAGTGATGGAAATTGTAGTCCAAAAAGAGCTGAAGACCCAAGTTTGGGAAAACCTGAGCTGCAGGAAGGATTGTGAGCATGGTGCCCTCCTGAGCTGGGCACCAGCAGAATATGGACATAAGGTTACAGAGGGAGCTTACTATCTGAACAGCTTGGAAGAGGTCAGGCTAAGCATTAGTGGGTTGCTGAGAAAAGATATGTCACTACGGCGGAAGTCTGAGGAAGAGTGGAGAAAGGATACTGTGGCACTTCTCATTTAGTCGCACACATCTCTGTGAAATCCTTGACCTCTGTTTTGTTCTCGCACCATTCGTATCTGCTGCTGAAGCGCATAAATCCCTTTGCAGAAGCTTCATTAAGTGCAGAGTTAAAGCATAAGGCTGGCATAATTTCAGTGCCAGAAGGCATATCGATGTAAAGTCAAGCAGTTCCTTCTCTCAGTAGCCCTCTCTCTAAAACAGAGCCGAGCCGAGGTTAGAGTAGTGTGTGCAATATTTCTTCAGCCCTTTATTTTTCTTGACAAAACAGATTTTATAATAGCACACCTACTACGTTGACCCTTTCGCTCTGTAGAGTTTCGTATATTCCGTCGCAGTCATTGCTGGGTAGCCTAGGAGCTCTTCCTTATGTCTTGGGGTGTGGTGGTGGAAGCAAATTAAAAATACACCCATGCTAAAAAGCATTTATGCAGTGAGGTAGAGGGGGAATCAGGGCACCAAACCATTTCTCTTCTTCCACAAAATCATGTGTCTCATTACAAAAGTTAAAGTTGTTACGGGATTGCTCTGGTTTTCACCTGCGCAGCTGCGATTTTAGCTGCCACCCTCATTTAACCTGACGATAGAAGCTGAAAACCTGCTATTTTTCCATCCCAGATTCTGGCTACTTCATAATCCTTAGTCTTATCCCATCCCGCTTCTCTGTGTCAGAAGTGATTGAAACGGCTGTAAAAGGCTGTAGTTGTGGAAATTGAATTTTAAGAGAAGAAAATATTAAAAGCTGACGCCTGCGATGTTAGGAGGAAGGTATGTGTTTGTCGGTCAGTTCCTGGGTAGAAACGGGCAATGATGAAATGAAATGTGGAAGCAGGCGCGTCCTTAGAGCACAGCATTGAATATGCTTATAAATTATCAGAGAGTACTGTCGGGGTGGACCATGGGGTCCCTCTGAGTTCTGCAAATCCCTTTCCCTTTACAGAACTCAATAGACTTTGTGTGGCAAAGCTTACATTACCTTAACCTGAACTGGGGGAAGTGGTCGGTGATGAATTGCCTTTCTGTGTTTTTCCTTCATTGTCAGCACAAATCCTTGTTTAATAAAAGATTTGGCTTGAAGGAAATTTTAATTAATTACAGGTTCAGTAAATCCTGAGTAGGACTCTGCTGTGCTGTGTCTACAGTGAATGGCCTTCATGTGCCTTGTGTTTTTACTCCTGTTCTCTCTGCTGCCTGACAGTGTGATTTATGGCTGTTGTTTTCTACCACTACACTGTTTGCCCTCTAGGAGGGATTGGTCTCCTGAGCCCCCATAATAACAGGAGCACTTTCACAAAACATCTTTTAATGACAACATTGTAGCAGCCTTCTGTAAGTCAGGCTAATTGCAGACATACCCTATTAATTGCAAAATCTAGGAGAGGTTACATATTTTACAAGCTTTTAATTTGAAATCGCCTGAGATGATTTGTCTTAAGTGTTTGAGTAGAGATGCCTATAGTATTCTGCAGTAGGCCATTGCTAGGAAATAGATGCAATGAATGTGAGTTGCAGTGGGGGCTTAAAAATATCAGATTTTACTATAGGGGCAAGAGAGTCTGTTTTTTTACCTCCATAGCAAACGGAATCTGTTAATTTCATTAACTAGTGATCATACTTGCCCCTTTTGGAAATACGATTCCTTACAAAAATAGACATTTGGCATTAGAGATCTTTTCCAGCGGTATCAAATTCAATAACTATTCATGAAAGTTAGTCTCCTTTTAAAATAAATGGTTTTTTTCCCCTTTCTGTTAAAAAGACTTTAAAAAAAAATCAAGTCCTAGTCTTTGCATGGATGGCTGTTGGTTCCTCAGGAAGTTGAGGAGGAAGAGGTGATAGTGACACAGCAGCAAATCAAGTTGATGTAGCACAGCAAGTTCTCAATTTGCTGCTCTGCTATACAGTGGTACCTCAGGTTACAGATGCTTCAGGTTACAGACGCTTCAGGTTACAGACTCTGCTAACCCAGAAATAACGCTTCAGGTTAGGAACTTTGCTTCAGGATAAGAACAGAAATTGTGCTTTGGCGTCGTGACGGCAGTGGGAGGCCCCATTAGCTAAAGTGGTGCTTCAGGTTAAGAACAGTTTCAGGTTAAGAATGGACCTCCAGAACGAATGAAGTTCTTAACCCGAGGTACCACTGTATTCAAAGTGCATTCTCAGTGCTTTGTAGTGCCCTGTTGTGGCTCGCTCAACTCTGTATGAGACAGCCCAGTATCCTTACTTACATACGTGATGCTGAAGCTAAAGTGGGTGTTGTAACTTACAGTGGTCATGCTTTTTTTTTTTTTTAGGGAAGGGGAAGAGATGCAATTGAATTTGTTAGTGCCTTAACTCACACCTTGAAATGAAGGATTGTTTGGTCCTAGATTTGGCTTTTCGGGACTTGCTATTTCCCCCCTTGCAATATTGGAATGAAACATGTTTATTTTAATGCATGCTTAAGTCCTGTGACAAGTGTTGCCGTGTTAGTGCAACCTGAGACACTGATTATCAAAAACAGTACTTTCTTTATGGACTCTCATAGTTTCAGTAATTGACAACGTATTGCTCTCTTTGCAGGTAAAACTGATTCAGGAAATTGTAGCATGTAGTGGCATTCTGATAACCTCCTACTCTTACATTCGCATGCTGCAAGATAACATCCATGGTTACGGTTGGCATTATGTGATTCTAGATGAGGGACATAAAATTCGGAATCCAAATGCTGCAGTCACGGTTGCTTGCAAACAGGTAAGGCTCTTTAAAAACAAAAGCATTTCGATTGGTTAAATTAGTGATAAACTTGGTCTCAACGCTTACTTCACGCTTAGGCCATGTTTCAGAGACTTTGTGTCATGTGTAAATTGTTGGTGGAATTTGCACTTTTCTGTGTTTTATTATGACACGAATACGCTTCTCCCTGCATTTACAGTTCTGCACTCCTCATCGAATCATCTTGTCTGGATCACCTATGCAAAACAACCTAAAAGAGTTGTGGTCCCTCTTTGACTTCGTGTTTCCAGGAAAACTAGGAACACTTCCTGTCTTCATGGAGCAATTTTCTGTTCCAATAACCATGGGAGGCTATTCCAATGCCTCTCCAGTTCAGGTAAAGGATGCAATTCTCAGAAAATGTGCCTTGTGCAGGTCCCATTTGAAAGCTCAGTTCCAGGCCATGTTCTAACACAGGTCGCTAAATGTCCTATCATCTCCTGGACAGTTAACATTAAAAGAATAAAACAGTAAACAATGAAGAGAATCCAAAAAATCGTGCAGAATAAAACCACAATTCAAAACTAATTAAATAAAACTTAGATCTCCGGCTTATGAAGACATGCTATTACTCTATTATTTACTTGATTCTTAATTGTGCCCTTCATCAGGCAATCCAAGGTTGAGTGTACCGTACATATAATAGACAATAAAAAACTATTGCATAAAAAATACAAAAATTGTGTAAAAATTAACAAAAGTGCTAATAGGCACTAAAAAAACAGTGAGCCATCATAACATGGTGACTGAATGTCTTACCTCGCCCCCTGCCAAAGAGCTGAGCAAACAGGTACATCTTCATTTGCTACTGAAAAGTTAATGGCCTTTTCGGCTTCCTCCACATTAATAGGAGTTCGCTTTTTGAATAATAAGAATTATATGGGGGGAGGGGTGGATCAGGATTTTAGAGATGCTTAGGTGGGGCATGGACTAAAAAAGGTTGGGAACCACTGGTTTAGATGCCCGTATGAGTTTGCTTTGATTTAAATGTAGATACAAACAGACATATGGCATGCGGGTGGCGCTGTGGTCTAAACCACAGAGCCTAGGGCTTGCCAATCAGAAGGTTGGGGTGAGCTCCCGTTGCTCGGTCCCTGCTCCTGCCAACCTAGCAGTTCGAAAGCACGTCAAAGTGCAAGTAGATAAATAGGTACCACTCCGGCGGGAAGGTAAACAGTGTTTCCGTGCACTGCTCTGGTTTGCCAGAAGCGGCTTAGTCATGCTGGCCACATGACCCAGAAGCTGTCTGCGGACAAACGCCGGCTCCCTCGCCCACTAAAGCGAGATGAGCGCTGCAACCCCAGAGTCGTCCGCGACTGGACCTAATGGTCAGGGGTCCCTTTACCTTTACTTTTACAAACAGACATAATAACAGGCATGGTAACCTACCCAAAGTTTATCCTCCAAAGTACATTAAAATAAATATTCAGTGTGGTGCACTGGTTGGAGTGTTGGACAGACCAGGAGAACCAGGGTTCAGATTTCTAGTCAATTATAAACCTAACAGGTAACCTTTGGGTCTGCGTACTTTGAGCCTAACCCACATCACAGTTGTTTTTGCGAGAGGATAAAATGGAATAAACCCCATGCGTATTATGCTGAGCTCCTAGTGAGAAGTTTGGGGTAGAATGTGAAAAGCAAGTATGATTAATAAACTAGCATTGGTGTGTTTTTTTTCCTTCAAAAGGTAAAAACAGCATATAAGTGTGCTTGCATTTTACGGGACACAATTAATCCCTATCTGTTGCGGAGAATGAAGGCGGATGTTAAAATGAGCCTGTCACTACCGGATAAAAATGAGCAGGTATAGTTTGACTCTATATTTTGCACCCCGAAACTTATCTGAGAGAGGCTACATGTGAAGTTATGCTTTGAGCAGCTCACTGCGTGTCTAGGGTGGGAAGTCACAGGGATAACCATAGTACATTGCCCCACTTGCTTTCCTGTTGCTTCCTCGTGACACACTTGAGTAGTAAAATTTCCACCAATTTAATGAATTCTGACCTCGTAGTAAAATATATGGGTTGTATCCAATGCTGCTGTTCCATTCATGCAACAGACATCTGCTTCTATGATGGAACTTGCCCTTACTTGCCCTGAGAAAGTTATTTTTGTATGTGTGTGCAATATTTATTTTCTTGTTGGATCTAAGCTGATTTGGGTACTTTAAGAACATGAACTAAATTATGTATAACTGTGTTGCAGCACAGGCTGATATTAGCCAGCAGGAGAACTCTGCAGAACTCACAATATAGAATTAAGTAAGATTTTCCCTTGAGGACCAAGGGTGAGGAAATTCTATGTTGTGGCTGTGACTCGTGAGTTTTAACAGATGATGAGCCCAGGGGCTGGGAAAGTCTCCACGGAGATGCTAATCCCTGTGATAAAAGCAACACCTATGCCAGTTCATAGATCGTGAGCTACTTGGGGAAAGATCTGTATTTTTCATTCATGTTAAGTATAGTTCCATACTTTCTACGTGTAATAATGTTTGCAGTGTCTCTTTTTTAGGTACTGTTTTGCCGTTTGACAGATGAGCAGCACCAGGTATACAAAACGTTTATTGATTCCAAAGAGGTTTATCAGATTCTCAACGGAGACATGCAGGTCAGTGCATAGAAAGAAATTGGCTTGCCAGATAGCATGAAAGGAAAATGTTCATCTTTTCCATTTGCTGTCAAACAGCTTAGCAGAACACACTGGGGTTAGTTACTAGGCATGAGAAGTTAACAGAACCAACAACATAGCATATTTACCTTTATAGTTATCAAAGAAGTCCTTTAAATTCGTGCTGGCCAACTTCTTCTGTCTAAGGAGCTGCATTTTCATGTAGTGCATATGTCTCAGTGAAAACGAAGCGCTGTAGAAAAGAAGCAGAGGGGTGGCGGTAGAATTGAAAGAGTGAATTCTGCAGCCAGTATCTTTGGTAGTGCATAACTTATTTGGCATGATAATTATAGTAGTTTTACTGAGGGAGAAATAAATGCCTCTTGTAGACCTGGGAGATGTATCAGTGCATTGCCTAAAACGGGTTTAAAGTTAAAATCGTGAGAGCGATTTCAGAATTTCCAATCGGGCAATGTATCGCGAGTCCCTGCTTGTGCCGCCAGCATCGCACACTTCAATAGGCCACCTGATGCTTGCCCACTTTCCCTCTGCGTCCCAGCTACCAGCCTCGGGGGTGGTGCTTGGCTGCCTGCCTGCCTGCCTGCCTGCCAGCGCCTTCATAACTTTTTCTGGCCATGCAAGCGCTGGCAGGCTGCCTCCTCCCTCCTTGCACCAAGCAGAATGGTGGCTCCTGGTAGCCATTTCTTGAGCAGCAAAAGGCTATCGTCAGGACGAGCCACAGCTGGCGGTTCCAGGGAGACCGGCAGCTCCGCAGTGCCATGCCATGCATTACCCAGGCTTATAGGCTTCGTCCCGGGCAGCACTGCCTGCCCAGCCTCACCAGGAAGAGGCAGAAGTTGCTCACGGTGTCATTAATCGTCTGCATAGCCAGCAACTTCCTTTCCCCTCCCCACTTTCTTTCCTCCTCCCTGATGCCGCAATATATTGCAAAGTTTAGCTGGTGATATGTTATGATATAAGAGCCCTGGTCTCTTGTTGAAAACCTTCTTCCAGTGGCTGCTTGCTTTCATTCTGATGTTATGCTGGCTTAAATGTGGAAGGACCGGAACATGCAGAGAATCAACATTTGGCTGCCCTCTGTGTAGGTTTTCTCCGGATTGGTGGCCCTGAGAAAGATCTGCAACCACCCAGACCTCTTTTCCGGTGGTCCTAAAATTTTGAAGGGTGTCCCTGATGAAGAATTGAATGAAGAAGACCATTTTGGATTCTGGAAGCGTTCTGGGAAAATGATAGTTGTAGAGTCTCTGCTGAAAATATGGCACAAACAAGGCCACAGAGTACTTCTCTTTAGTCAGTCTCGGCAGGTAAGCTATGCTTTGCATCTTCTCTGTCTGAGGTCCACAACTGTGACATGATGTTGCACACTAGAAAGCTGCCTGCAGAATCCTCCCAGAAAGCAATGTTTTAAAGTCAAGGGGCAAGGTTCTGTGTAGTTCTGATTGACATGCCTGGGGAATATGCACACATGTTTTTGTTTATATTTCAAATAAATACATGATAACAATACAGTGGTACCTTGGTTTACGACCTTAATCCGTTTCAGAAGTCTGTTCTTAAACCAAAGCTGTTCTTAAACCAGAACATGACTTCTGGTTTTGCGGAGTTCGTATACCGAATAGTTCATAAACAGGGTTGTTCTTAAACCGAGGTGCGGTTGGCGCTGTGGTCTAACCACTGAGCCTAGGGCTTGCCGATCAGAAGGTCAGCAATTCGAATCCCTGCAACAGGGTGAGCTCCCGTTGTTTGGTCCCTGCTCCTTCCAACCTAGCAGTTCGAAAGGACGTCAAAGTGCAAGTAGATAAATAGATACCCCTTTGGCGGGAAGGTAAACGGCGTTCTGGTTTCACCAGAAGCGGCTTAGTCATGCTGGCCACATGACCCAGAAGCTGTCTGCGGACAAACACCGGCTCCCTCGCCCAGTGAAGTGAGCGCCACAGCCCCAGAGTCGTCCGCGACTGGGCTTAACGGTCAGGGGTACTTTACCACTGTACTGAGAACAATAAAAATAACAGGGTACAATTTAGCAAGATACGTAGTAGATAAATAGATGCAAATTTCCAACATATAACCCACCTAAAGAATTCAGATAGAAATGCATATGCCAATTGCTTCCAATACATAAAATATTTCACAATACTCTCAACAATGTGTGTGGATTTACATTTTCTTGCACTTCTTAGGCCAGTTTTCAATGATGAAAACTAGATTTTTCAACAAAGAGATAAGATTGCCTCAGCTTTTTGATTCTGTTGATCAGTTTTACCATTCCAATGTTGGAGTCCTTCCCCCCGCCAATAATTTTTTTATAACAGATAGCTGCTCATGCCACTGTCAATATATATTGAACAATTTCCCTGACATCTGCTAACACCTAGCCTTTAATATGTCTAAATAAGATAGTTAATGGATTAACTGGTATTTTAAAAAAAATTAGGAGTAAAAGTGAATCTTCCATTTTTAAGTCCATTGGATAATAAATAAAATCAGGTTTTGGTACTTTAGTAAGAGCATTCCCTACTCTAATTTCAGTTGCACATACAAACTTTGGTTAGGCCTGGATTTTAATTTGTGGCTGAAAAATGTCCTACTTAGAACTTGGTTTGTATTTATTAGGCATGGGTAGGCAGAAACAATTTCTGTACGAGAGAAGTGTTTAAATGTATTTTTCTGTTTTTATATTGTAAACCACCCTGTGATCTTCAGATGAGTGGCAGTATAGACATTTAATAAGTCATCATCATCATCATGATCTCATGCCATTAGTTTTTATGCTGTACAGTGACTGTTTTGATTTTGTTTTCATGCTCAGCATAAATCTTTTCCCCCTCAATTTTGCAGATGCTGCACATTCTTGAAGCGTTTCTAAAGCAGAGAAGCTATTCCTATCTCAAGATGGATGGCACCACAACAGTGGCATCAAGGCAACCCCTTATTGCAAGATTTAATGAGGTAAGAAACTCTGGATCAGCCAGGTGTTCTCTGATCTTGGAAAAGCATAGAATTAAGCGTTCAGTTTGGTAAGGGTTAACAAGAAGAGCAAGACTCAGAGGAAAAGACTTGTAGGAAACTTCTGGAACTATACACAGGTGCAACATTCCCAACACATTTTGAATGAGGGATGACTCAAAATAACAAAACATTTACCAGGTTCCGATAATAACTGTTGTTGTTGTTGTTGCTGCTGCTGCTGCTACATAACAGGAAAGGATGAAATTCGAAGATGCACCAATATTTAAAATTAAAGTTACAGTGGTACCTTGGTTCTCAAACAGCTCAGTTGTTGAACAAATCGGCTTCCGAACACCGCAAACCCAGAAGTATGTGTCCCGGTTTGCGAACATTTTGCGGTAGCCAAACATCCGACGTGGCTTCCAATTGAGTGCAGGAAGCTCCTGCAGCCAATCGGAAGCCGCGCCTTGTTTTTCTAACAGTTTCGGGAGTCGAACGGACTCCCAGAACGGATTATGCTTGAGAACCACGGTACCACTGTACTGCGATTATTATTTATCACTTCCAAAGCTCCTAAATAGTTTTTAAAACTTTGCAGAAATTGCCACCCCCACCCTTGGAATTTCAAGCCTGGCAGGGTTTAAATTTACTGGTAGTTTCACAGTTCAGACAGAACAATGAATAAAGTTTTTCCTTCAACCTATTCTGTTCAGTTCTAATGGTTCCGATGTCACAACAATTATTTGATCAGCTTATAATAACTCTTAGCACTTGAACTTTGCAGATGTTTGGCCTTGCTCCTTCAAGCACACATACAAATAACTACATTTGCTATATGTGAATCACAGGCGTAAGTTAGTTTTAGCTTTATTTTAGTGGAATTTGTTCCCAAGTAAAAACGTTTAGGATTTTACAGCCTTGGGCAGCACGTTCACTGCATCCATAGGCTGGAAAGCCATACAAAAGCATTTTTATACTTTTCCTAAATGTGCCTTGTGGTGTATGTATTTACAGGATGAATCCTTATTTGTATTCCTACTTACCACTCGAGTCGGTGGGCTTGGTATTAACTTGACGGGTGCAGACAGAGTGATTATTTATGACCCTGACTGGAATCCCAGCACAGACACTCAGGTAGGTTTCATGGAAAAGAATATTAAATCTGAGATGTACCCAGCAGCGGAGCAAGCCTCTTCACCGCCCAGGGCGGCAGGGCGGAGGCACCCCCCTAGGGGCGGGGCGTCACGGCGCGTCGGATGCACTGCGCATGCCCGGAATTTCCAGGCATGCGTAGTGGATCTGATCCGGCTGGCGCTGCTGTGAGCCGGCGAGCAAGCGGTGGGTCAGGCAGCCCCACGACCCGCCGCTTGCTCGCCGCAGGAGCAGTGGCGAGCGAGCGGTGGGTCTTGGGGCTGCCCGACCTACCGCTTGCTTGAATCCTGCCAGCGCTGCTGCTCCTGCGGCGAGCCGGCGAGCAAGTGGCAGGTTGTGGGGCTGCCTGACCCGCCGCTCTCTCGGACGGGGTGCTGGGTGGCGGGGGAGGGGCCGGGGAGTATCACCCCCCTCCCCTGGAACCGGGGACGGAGCGCCCCCTACGCCCCGCCCTTCCTATGCCACTGGATGTACCTTTATAAATAAGCCAGTTCAACATCTGCCTTGAGCCAGGATGTCTTAACTTTGTCTGACAGATAAAATGTCTAGCATCTTATTGAAGAGAGAGGGATTGGGAAGAACCATTCAGAAGCATGCAAGGCTCAGGATGTTTAACTGCTGTGATTTTCCAGCCTGCACATCCATGTTGAAGGCGTTTAGGCCAAATGTGCTTAGAACCACTCACATCTCTTCCTTTAGAAAATGTAGCTGTGGGAATCCTGGTCCAGTTTTTATTCACTGCTTGGATGGAGCGGGATTTAATCCTCTCCCCCTGAACTATTTCCGTGCCCAAAATTGGCTCTGTTATATGCTCTTGAGAAGGTAAATAGCAGTTTTGGGTAGGAAGGCAGCAAAGCGAGAAGGATGATTGCACCTTCCCCTGCAGTATTGATCTGGATTTAGGGCCACATGTCTGCTTTTTCTAAAGGCGGCAATGTGGCTGCTTTTAAGCACATTAGTCAAGGTTTTTAATTCTGGCTCCCGGAATATTGTGTCTGAAAATGCCATTTGCAAAACTCTTCATTGTATTCTAGGCTCGTGAACGTGCTTGGAGAATAGGCCAAATGAAAGAAGTAACCGTGTACAGACTTCTTACTGCTGGTACTATCGAAGAAAAGATTTACCACAGGTGAGTGGCACACTTGCATTGACTTGCTAGTGTTTCACCAGGTGCAGCTCTGAGGAACAGCATTTATTTGTTACATTTGTATTTTGCCGTTGTTTTTTTTCCTGCTGTGAAACTTAAAGCAGTGTACAAAGGGTTCTCAGGCAGCCTCCCATCCAGGCACTAACCAGGCTCAAACCTGCTTAGCTTCAGCCGTTTTGCTGCATCGTGTTCTTTTTCAGCCCATGCTGACAACATGTGGAACACGACAACATGTGCAAGGAGAAATTCTAGCCATGGATGGGGAGAGGGCTGGGGGGATGGGGTACGTCCTGGCTTGCGTCACCATTCCTGCTAAGCAAGGAGCTCAGTGGCAGGACAGGGGCTACTTGGAAGTGCATGCTGCTTGTGTGTAACTTGGTGAATGAAGCTACTATATAGCTATAAAATGCTCAGTTTGGTGGCTGAATGCAAAGCACATCGCACACAAAGGAAGGTCTTTGGAGACATGGGAAAGAGAAAAGGTGTCCTTTCTTTCATTCCTTCCTTCAAAACCACCCCACCCTATCCCAGAACGGATCAACACTTTAAAGGCTGGCAGTATAGTGTAACAAAAGTTTGCATGCCCTGGTTCTGTAAACACTGACACGAATCTGTATCCTTGGATCTAGCTTCTTCTGTCCGGCAAGCCTTAGGAAGCTTTTTCTGACAGTAGAGAATGACATTTGGTAGCCACTTCAAGTAGGACAGGAGCTGCTTGTGCCTGAAATAAGCGGTTTAGACATCATGAGCAAAACCATGGTTCAGTAATTGAGAATCTGCTGTACGTTTGTGTGGCGCATAGATCGCTTCCAAGCCAGAATTAGGAACCTATCTCAAACCGTAATTTCTGCGAATTATGCTCAGTAACAACCATAGTTTGTCTGATTTAGATGTCACAGTAATAGGGTTATCATGAACCTGGAAGCTGAGGAGGAGCCTTATTGCTGTTGTTGGCACCTCTCTGTCAATGGAGTGCACCTCCAGGGGTGAAGTCAAACTGCTGTGTTAGCCGTATGGAGGTCCTGGGCTGCCCAGACGACAGGACTCCTCTCTTGGCCTCACTGACGAGGTGTAAAGAAAAGAAAAGCAATACATTCTGCAGCATATTCCTGGTGTCCTAACCATGGATTGGCTGTGACATCTAAGCCAGGCCAGTGCACAGCCACAGCTTGTAGGTTTGACACAGGAGACTAAGGTTCAAGGCCCAAAGTTCATTGTAGGCACAAGCAAACTATAACCTCTTGCCCACATTGCAAGATTACAGGGAGCTGGCGGTACTTGAGAAATCACTTCAACCACCGAAATCCTTCATAAACAACCATGTGCTATCCTTTCCTGTGTTACAGATGTGCTGGATTTAGGTAAAGGATTGAAATCTTGAACGGGTGTAGGTTGTTTTTTATTCTAACCAGTCTCTAAGCTTTTAAGATCATCGCACTTGTCCTCTGTAGGCTGGGTTTGCTTGGTTCTTTTAGTATGAGATGCTGGGATGCAAATGTACCAGAAAATTGTTGGCTCTGTATCAGGAAGCCCCTGAAGCAGGTACTATGTGGGTGACTAGTGTGAATTTAGTGTTAAAAGTTATCATTGATAGGCTAATGACGAGCATAGCTCCCCTCAGTTCCATATTCTCACTCCCCTTGAGTTTTTCTTTTAATATTACCATCTCTCTTGCCTTCAGGAACTGAAACAACTTTTATTGTAGCTTGTTGGTTTGGACCCTCTGCCAAACGTCTTGCTGGATTTAGCTTTCTTTCCCCCTTTTCTTTTATGGGGATTTCCTTTTTGTTTGTATTTTCTGCTGTGGATAAACAGTGTCTCGTGTGTCATGAGATTAAGTGCAGTAAACTCATACGGTTAGCAGTTTGTGAATTGCTTAAAAGTTACCGAAGCAACTCGGAGCATCCATGTGAAGCAAGAGTCTTGCTGCGCTGTGTAATTGTTCCCTGGGGTAAAATTCGCATTGTTAAGTTTAGTGCTTTGAACAGAAAGCTATGCATATCTTAACACAAAAATTCTGTGTTTTTTTTCCAGACAAATCTTCAAACAGTTTCTAACAAATAGAGTGTTGAAGGATCCGAAGCAGAGGCGTTTCTTCAAATCAAACGACCTGTATGAACTCTTTACGTTGAGCAGCCCAGATGGGACACAAGGGACCGAAACCAGCGCTATATTTGCAGGTATGTCCGATGAGGAATTGTAGCATCTGCACAACAAAACATGGGATAGCAACAGCCAATGGTTTTCTGTGTAATTTGTTTCAGGCACTGGCTCTGATGTTCCAACACCCAGATGGCAGTTAAAGCGTAAAGCTGTGAACTTACCTGATGCTTCTGAGCGACGGCACCGCCTTGCAGGACGTACATCACCCACAAGCACCAGGCTGCCAGATTCCTTCTCGGAAAGACAGCGTGTAAGTTCACCTACTACAGCAACAGAACCAGATGAAACAGTCAAGCACAGCACAGAAGTGTCTCCTCAGATTCGCAGTCCTCCCAAAAGCGATGCTCAGGTGACTGCAGCTGCCCCTACAGATCCATTAAGTGGAGTGGAAGAGAAACCTTTAGGATCAGGTGATGAGGGATCACTATCCAGAGCGCAGCTGGAGAAGAAAGAAGCGCCCGAGAACACGGGATGTTTGGATTCCTTTCCAGTTGGTGATACGAGCGTATTTGGTGAAAGTCGGCGTGATCTCATACATGAGAAAAATAGTCATTGCCAGGCGCGGGATGGGAATGAGGAACCGGAGAATAATTGCAGCAAGCACACCTCAAAAACGAAACATCACAAACACAGGCCACAGAAGCGGAAACGGTCTCGGGATGCCAGATTTGAGGGTCAGCGGATTCCTCACCTTGTGAAGCAGAGAAAGTACCGAAAGGGGGACAGCGAGGAAGAGAAGCATCCCAAGAAAGTTGAGGATTATGTTTTGGAGAAGCTTTTCAAAAAATCAGGTAACTCTCTCCTTGTGCAGAATTTAGCCTGGCACAGGCCCAGAAGGCCCATTGTGGGTGGCAGCGTGTGGCACCTCTGCTAAAGCATCTGCACTGCCGTATGTTACCAGCGAGGTTTGAGGTGCTTATATTAATATACAAAGCCCTGAACAACGTGGGCCCAGGATACTTTAAGAATCCCCTGAGATTGGAAGTCACCCTACTAAACATCTTCCAAGATAATAATGCCCACTCAAATCATAAAAGAGCTCATAACCCACCTACTCTCAGCAGCCAGAAACATCGTAGCCTGGAGAGACCTGTCAGGAGTAAACATGGGCCAATGGTATCAAATAGTATGGGAAACAGCCTTTATTAGAAAAACTAACCAATAAACTGAAACTGACATGGGGAGAAATAGAAGACGATGCCTTCACCCCAGTATGGTTCCCCTTTATCACATACACAGCCCAACAAGACAACAAGAACCCTCCGACAGCATATGAATCAATCTGGCTAACCTGATCCAAACACACACACACACACACACACCCCACACACAAAAACAAATTTCACTACTGCCAATCAAAGACAACCAACAACCACACCCTAGGGCACCCCAACCTCTCTCACCACCAAAGGAATACAAGCGAATAGTAAAGAGAACCCACACAAGTGACACTGACACAAAACCCCACCTATACACTAAGTAGAATAGAAGCATTGCCACCCCACCCCACCCCACTCACCACTCCCCCATCACCTCTTTCCCCCTTTTCTTCGTAATGTAACACTAATGTCTTAACAAATGAAACTGATCTGTAGTGCTCTTCTAGCTCAAGTATTTTTGTTTAAATATTCTTAAGGCGAGCCAGCCATTTTTATGATTATTTTCTATTGTTTTACGGCCTCTTGCCTTTCATTGTACCTGCAAAGATTGTTGTATCCCACCTTGATATTTTGCATTGGTGGACAGCATGTAAATACTTCTATAAATGAAATAAACATGATACAAGGATAAGCCAAATTCTGCCACTTCCTTATAAACTTGTCATTCTGCATGGATCATTTTTATCCCTGACTACCGGTTACAATACTGGTCTTGGGGCTTCTGATATTAAATCATGAATCAGTCCCAGTAAACGGTTGAATTGAGCTTGTATGTAAGCTCATGCATATTTGTAGCCTATGTATGCTTTATTTATTGCATCTATATGCCACCTTTTTCTCCAAGGAGCATACATGACTCTCCCCTCATTTAATCCCCACAACAACCTTGCGAGGTAGGTGAGGTTGAGAGGCAGTGCCTGGTCCAAAGGCACTCAGTGAGCTTCATGTCCAAGTGGAGATTTGAATCCTGATCTCCCACGTCCTAGTCTGACACTCTTAACCACTTACACTACCTCTCAGATATTAATTATCTGTTAATTAGATGCTTTGGATCAAGGCTGGCATGGTAATTACTAGGATGTTATTTTATCTACCCTCTCTTACATATTTATCACCCCATGACAATAGTAGTCTAGGTAGAAAGCAATTGGTAATACTTGGGGTAATACTTTCAGGGACCTTCCATGCTAGGCTAGGGTCATCGAGCAAAAGTTTTTCATCCCATAAAAGTGACAGGGGAAATCTTCAGCAAAGTTGTTTGGTTGTTGTACTCATCTCTCCTGTTTTGTTAATCATGGCATTGTAGAGTGCTAATCTTTAGCACTTAGACCTGTTCTTTTAGATAGGAAAATGTCTCAAGGATGACTGAAAACTACAGTACCTTACACTACCTTAGCAGCAGAAAGAAATTCATGGGAGCGCACAGAAGGGGAAAAGCATATTTCTAAATGGGCTAGAGAGAAATGCAGCATATTATGTTAATGACAGAGGTTCAGAAATAGGGGGCAAGTCGTGGGGCACAAGCTCCTTGTTTGAGGGCCTTGCTCCCTGCCCCCCTGGCACCACCTATGCCTAAGCCCCTCCACTGATCTTGTAAAACGTGCTTCTATTTTTTTAAGCAAGCCATGTTCCTCCTTTCTCCCAGGAATACACAGTGTAATGAAGCATGATGCCATTATGGAAGCCTCCAGTCCAGATTATGTGCTGGTGGAAGCAGAAGCCAATCGTGTTGCTCAGGATGCCCTCAGAGTGCTGAAGATCTCTCGGCAGCGATACCAGGGAGCTGCTTCTGCTGGTTTTCCAGCAAGAACAAAGTAAGGTTGATGGCGCCACTTTCAGATTCATTGCCTTTTGCTAGTTTATATATTTGAAGTACAGTTGTATCTTGGAAGCCGAACGCCTTGGGAGTTGAACATTTTGGCTCCCAAACGCCGCAAACCCGGAAGTGAGTGTTTGCGAACTTTCTTTGGAAGCTGAACGTCCGACGCAGCTTCCGATTGCGTGCAGGAAGCTCCTGTAGTCAGTTGGAAGCCGCACCCTGGTTGTCAAACGTTTTCGGAAGTCGAACCGACTTCCGGAACAGATTCCGTTCGACAGCCGAGTTACGACTCTATACTTCTGGTACCATTACACTTTACCTCCGTAAAGTTTTACCAAGAGGAGAAAGGTAAATGGAAAATCAAATTTTAAGCTCATTTTACTGCATGGATTCTCTGCTTCAGACCTCATAATCTCCCACAGAGCAACATGGAGCTGTGCTTGTGCATAAGCGGAACAGTTGCAAGGTGCTCTGAAGCTGTCCTGAGCTGTTTTGCAGCCTATTTGATGATGATGATGATAATAATAATAATAATACCCCACCCATCTGTCTGGGTTTCTCCAGCCACTCCGGGCAGCTTACAGCATATATTAAAACATTAAATCAAACATTAAAAACTTCCCGAAACAGGGCTGCCTTCAGATGTCTTCTAAAAGTTGTATAGTTCTTTATCTCCTTGACATCTGAAGGTGGGGCGTTGCACAGGGAGGGCGCCACTACCTAGAAGGCCCTCTGCCTGGTTCCCTCTAACTTCACTTCTTGCAGTGAGGGGAACCAACAGAAGACCCTCGGGAGGAGGACCTCAGTGTCCAGGCTGAGCGATGGAGGTGGAGGCACTCCTTCAAGTATACTGAGCACTTTGCCTGGCTGAAATGTGTCCTTGAACTAGGATAATGCCTCTTGCTTGTCAGGGTGTGTGTGGAAAGATGGCTATAGGTTTGTGGAAACCTCTGGCCTTCACATGGCTGGAATGTAACCTACTGTACAAAGTAAAAGCCACATCTTCAAGCTGCATCCACTTTTGCCTCTGGCTTCACCCACCATGAGCATGCGGTCCCCAGAAAGTTACTCACAGGTGGGAAAAGGTCTCTGCATTCCCTTGCATTTATCTATCTTATCACTGGTATACATTTGGAAAGAATTTGTGTGCAATTCTTTGGTATGTTTCAGAAGCAGATTTGGTCAGAAGAGGAACCCAACCTTGGTGACCGAGTCTACCTCCTCTCCATCTCCAGGAAAGAAATGCAAGGTGAAACATAAGCACTTCATATGACAAGCCTACAACATCATTCCACAACTTGAAAGCTCCCAGCAAAGATCATAATTTGCTTGCTGACTGGTCAATCTAGCTGAGTTAAACTTAAAAACAGGAGCATTATTCCTTCCTTGCAGTAGTGCAGCTGGGGCTGAGATTGAGACAAGTAGAAATGCAGTTTTATGTCAAACTGAGTGCAAAAGAAGCCATGCCTGTATTATATAATCCATTGAAGCTATCAAAATGTAGACAAATATCACCCTTTGCAAAGTGATTGCCACTTTAATGTGATGCCGTTTGATATATTTGTCAGCGTTCAGTGCTAACACTTGCGCTAACAAAACACATCTGTTACTGTTCAGTTTAAAAAACCATAGCTTTCCAGCGAAGCACAGAATATGTAATTTGATCTTCTAGAGAGATGATAAAATATGCTACAAATAATTATTATAAATTACATTCATAATACAGCAATATAATGATGTGTACATGCGCGTGTGCACACACACAATTTCTGTGTATATATGGAAATAATAAGGAAACTAGAATGGTGTGTTTTCAAATCACAATTGCCTGTATCCAGATTAGCCATTGTGTAGACAGAAGGGTCCCTTTCCTTCACAGAAGGCACCATAAGTGTGCAAACTTGTACAAATGAAAAGCTACCCAAAACCTTCTCACAAAAGCATCTTGTGTGTCTATAATTTCAACAGGTTCCCATTGCATTGGCAAATTATCTTCACCTGTATCTGACGAAGTGTGCATGCACACAAAAGCTCATACCAAGAAAAACTTAGTTGGTCTCTAAGGTGCTACTGGAAGGATTTTTTTATTTTTTATTTTGTTTTGACTATGGCAGACCAACACGGCTACCTACCTGTATCTTCCCCTCATTTACCATTTTGAAAATGCTTTCCTAAATATATTTTTTCCCCTAGATTTTCAATAGGTCCAATATGACTTGAATTGATAATGTAAAACAGGGCTGGTGTGACATTCACCCTTCCACTACTTGATCACTAAGCTATAAAAGCCAAAGAGATTTCATGACCAAGGAAAGATTGACCTGTAAACTTCTGGGCTCACACTTCCTTGGCAGTTCTCCAGCTACAGAATATTTTTGTTCTTCTAGCTATAAACTGCTGTTTTTCACAAGGGGGCGAGGTTCTGTGTACATGAGAGCTTCCTTCAGTATTTTCCCATTTCTGTTTGCAGGATCTTGACAAAAGGAGAGAAGAGAATAAAAGCAAAAATATTTCTACCGCTCACTTTGATGGAAGGGTGGAAGCAGGAGAGTCTTCTTCAAATACCATGGACTCATCATCTCTGCTAGCTAAAATGAGGGAAAGAAACCATCTGATTGTACCCCAGAGAACTGACAGTCAAACGGAGGAGAATCTCCAGCAGGGAGCAGCTGCGCCCTCTGTAGCTGCAGAACATCACGAATTACTGATGGACGTCCGAAACTTCTTGGCTTTCCAGGCCCGGGTGCCTGGTCAAGCCAGCACTCAGGAAATACTGCAGGAGTTCGAATCAAAACTGACTGTGGAACAGTCCTCGGTCTTCCGAGAGCTCCTGAGAAACCTCTGCACTTTTTATAGGAGGCCAAGCGGGGAAGGACTCTGGAACTTAAAACCAGAGTTTACCTGACATATTATTGCCAGATGCGTGCTCTCCATCCGATGCTTTTTTAAGTCAGCTTTTAAAGTATGCTGCGCTCATCATATGTAGTGACCTGGTTGTTGGTGCCTGGTGCTCTGCTTAAATACCTTTATATACTGTTTCACACACGAAGTGCCGTCTACCTCGAAATGCAGCACTAGCAGCCAAGTGTTGTTGTTGTTGTTTTTTTTGCAAAAGAACACGACTGGGACTCAAAATACTTGATTTATAACTGGATTTCCATTCCGCTTTCTGATAACCTACGCCATAAAAATCAGAAAGCACAAGCTCTTGGTCCGAATGTGTATTGCACCATGTGATGACATCTTAGGTGGGTACCGGGCGCACGTAATCACAGTGATTAACAATATTAAGAATAATTGCATTTGATCCTGAGATATATATGCACTGTATATTCTTAGGAAGTGATCTGTATAGGGTAACTTTTTCTACTGCCGGATTTTAACTCGTCTGGATCTGGGACTCAACATCCTATTTGGGTGTTAGCAATGACGGAGGGGCAGGTCTCCCTCTATATCAGAAGTTCTCACACACTCGGTAAGGGGTTTCTTGGTGTTACTCGTTCGACTGCCTATCTTGCTGCATTGAATGGAAACCATAGGCTTGGCTAGAGAGAAATCATGATTCTCTCTTTGGTTACTAAATGAATATGATTGAGACAAGCTTGTACAGGGTGCCTCATCCAACACCACCTTTTTCTTTTGGGGAGGGGTATGGTTCTATTGGGAACTTGGGCATTTGTTACTCCAAGATTTATGGGCAGGTGATTATTATCTAAAGTGCAACCTGAAGCACAGTACGCCAGAAAATGTTTTTTTTTTTAAAAAAAAGGTTTAGTGATTTATTGTTTGCCCTGCTATAAGGCAACCTTAGTAACTGACGATCTTTATCAATTCCTTTGAGTAAAGAATGGACATGATTCCTGGTTTTGGTGGCAATGTATGTGGTCAGTCTGGTATTATTACTCTCTCAGTTGCAGAATTCTGGCAATAAGAGAAATAAACCACGGAAGATCTAGAGACAAGAACATTGACAATTCATGTTGTTGAGATTTTTGTGCTTAGCGGTACTCGGTTCATTGAAATATGTCAATATTGGGTTTTGTATGCAGAAAAACAAAATACCAAAAATATTTTGTGTGCCAAAAATATCAAGATCTACCATATACTCCACTAACACTGAAGCAGTAGGTAACAATAAGCACTTCTACAATCATGTAGCTCTTTACTTACAACTTTTGATAAAATAAGTTGCACCTACAACAAATAAATCTACTTTATAGGTCACAGTCCTGTTTGTCATTCAGCTAAAAGATCACCTTGAATTTGATGGTTATCTAACCATTTTGGTCAAATATACATCTGATAATGTCTCTCGAAGCTTTATGCAAGGTGCAGTTAAAGACTCAATGAGCCTATCTGCTGCTCCCACCCCACTTTTCCTCCATAGCAATGTAATTTTTTTAAAAAAAAAATCTTACACTGCCCTTCAGTATTTCCATTTTAAGAACAGTTGTCCATATGCATGGATAAAATCAACAGCAACAGTAATGTTACACAGTCATCAACTGTATTACCTAAACTTCACAGATGACTTCATAGGTGGAAGACGAGAGCACTCTTCAAATACCTGAAGGCTGTCGCACAGAAGAGGGCAAAGATTTGTTCTCAACTGCAACCAAGGAGAGAACTAGATTGAATGGTTTAAGTTACAGGAGGGCAGACTTCCGGTTCGCTGAAGGTATCAGGTATCAGTTGAATCTTCAAATAAATATTGATGATTAAGTGCAGTTCAACAATGGAAACAATTGCCTAGACTGAGGGTGGTGGATTCTCCATTGCAGGAAATCTTGAAGTAGAACCATCAGCTGAGAGTGCTTTATTTCTGGATTTCCTACATAAAGCGCTTGGGGCTAGGGTTAGATTACAACGGAATCTAAAGGGCTGAATCACCCTAAACCAGATGCCCTCCTCGCCAGTCAACTTCTTCTCCCTGCCAAATTAAAAGGTGCTCTACAACCTTTTGGATTTCAAGTACAAGGCATCTGGTTGCATTATGATTTAAGTGGATTCCATCTGTTTTCTTTGTTCCAAAATATTCCCCGGTACTTATCATACCTAAGCCCTTCCTCCAAACACCACAACTGCAGATTTTCTTGTTAAAGCAGCCCTACACATTGGGGGGGGGGGATTTCCAAAAACACTTGGGTGCCTTTCATTTCAGCAACCTACATGGCAACCTAAATTGGGCTTCCAAGACTCCTTCACTTCATTTGCCCACTGTTATAGTATCTGCATATAGAGAGGCCACTGATTCTAGCACTCTTGGATCTACCTAGACCTCTTGTGATGTCAGCAGTCTTCTCACCAGGCATGTAGCTCATCATTCAGTGAGCACACTTAAACCTTATTTTTTATTTCTTTATTTGTTGAATAGATTTGTATCCTGCCTTTTTATTAAAAAAAACAACAACCTGTGTTATAAGGAGACTTACAATAATATAGAAATTTATAGCAATAATAAGACCAGGAAACAGTGACAATAAAATTAATGCATAGTATAAATGCATCTCTCCCTAATTATTAAGTCTCCAATGCATACTCTTAGTAGTGTGCAATGCTTTTTTCGGGGGGGGGGGGGGATGCAGGGATATGCATACCCCTAAACATCTAACGGGAGAAGAAGCTTAAAATTTTAGTTTCTTCTCTGGCACAGGGAATCGTCAGTTCCGTTGAATAGCATGGTGAATCGTCAGTTCCGTTGCTACTCCTGATGGCAGCCTCATTTCCTGTCACAGTGTTTCCTGAGTCTCAGACAGAATGAGAGTACTCCTAAACATTTTTTTAGGGGGGGAAAAGCCATGGTAGTGTGTCTTGAGAAGGAAAATATCAGTTTGTCCTGTAAGCAATGGACTAGTCCCTTTTACACTTCTTCAGAACGATGCAACTCCTTTTGTCCTTTTGAGGTGTTTCTCTGCAACAGTACCAAAGCTGTCCTCGTAATACTGTGAGTTCTCTTTGATGCTGTTGACATCATGGACTAGCCAAATGCAGGGGACAAAGGAACAGAATCAAGGGACGAGTGACCAGCTGGCTGAATTTCAGAGTGAGGCTCCCTTTCCCAAATCTGAATTAAGCATCCACTTCTCCTTTGCTAAGCTTTCTTAGTTGGGGGAAAGAATGACGTGTTTCCAGTAACAATTGATTTTAACATTGAGAGTGGGGAAAATGCAATATCCTGCTCCTTGCAACAGAAGTTCCACCTTCATGGATGACAGCTGGATCCCACCCAGATTAGTAATGATTGTGCATTCATTGTGAAATAAACTGATTATCTAGCAAGGTTATGAGAAAACCACCTGGTTCCATGTGGGTTGTCAGCCAACACTCCCAGTGTTCATACCTCTTCCCATTAATCATTTGCTCGTTCCACAATTTTCAATGTGTTTCTCCATCACTTTCCTAACAGCAAAAAGTCCAGGTTTTTTTTTTTTATAAGTAGATTTGTTCTGCTAAGGCAGCAACACCCTTTAATCTGCTTTAACTGCAATCTAAGTTTCCTCATAGGCATTTTAATCCTTCCTGCAAAACGCTGATATACGTGGGGCACTCTACTGACCATAAGCTAGTTGGAACAAGTTTATTCCCATAAATATGTAAACGCTTCTCTTGTGGCGAATAAGCTGGAAGTTCCAGATCCAAGCTCAGATGGTCATAGAATCATAGAATAGAATCATAGAATCATAGAGTTGGAAGAGACCCCAAGGGCCATCCAGTCCAACCCCCTGCCAAGCAGGAAACACCATCAAAGCATGCCTGACAGATGGCTGTCAAGCCTCTGCTTAAAGACCTCCAAAGAAGGAGACTCCACCACACTCCTTGGCAGCAAATTCCACTGTCGAACAGCTCTTACTGTCAGGAAGTTCTTCCTAATGTTTAGGTGGAATCTTCTTTCTTGTAGTTTGAATCCATTGCCCCGTGTCCGCTTCTCTGGAGCAGCAGAAAACAACCTTTCGCCCTCCTCTATATGACATCCTTTTATATATTTGAACATGGCTATCAGATCACCCCTTAACCTTCTCTTCTCCAGGCTAAACATACCCAGCTCCCTAAGCCGTTCCTCATAAGGCATCGTTTTCTAAAGCAGTAGCCAGATTTCCTAGAAATAAAAGGTGTGGGGTTGACTAACACTTCATAGTATTTCTCTGAAGCCAAAATACGTGGTGCTATTGAGCTTTTTTCTAAGCTGTTGAAAATGTCCCTCTCCCTGCAGCCTGCCCCCGCTGTGTTGTTCAACTTCATGGGAAACATCCGAGAGGGTGAAAAGGGGGCTGGACTGCATAAGAGGTTTCTCTTTATTTGGAAGCCCAAATAAACCTGCTGCTTGGCTGATCAGTGGAAGAGGATGTGAGATTAGGCAGTGGGCCAGAAGAGGTAGCCTGGGGAGTACAAATTGCACATTTCTGAACAAGAAATAGGGGGGGGGGAACCATGTTTCCTGGAGACATTGCATAATGACTGTATAATGTACATATTGCTTAGAGAATATGCAAAATGCAGTTGATTTAAACACATTCCCCAAACCCTCTTGGAGGTTATGCTTATTTCTCAAAGAGAATGTACAAAATCGAGTTGCTATATGGACATGTCCCAAGATCTGTTGGAGATTATGTATATTTACTGGGAAATTGTTCCCTCTTCATTGAAGGATTAGGTGCACATTGAAGGAGAATGTGCACAATGGCCAGTTGTTATGCACATTAGCTGCTTAAACTCAAATTCCCCTTAACATAGACCAGGGGTCGGCAACCTAAGGCCCATGGGCCCATGAGGGTCGTTTAACTGCTGGGTTGGCTCCCGTGCACCGCGGTAAACCACTGCATAGCAGAGTGGGGACCGCCTTCCACGATGCCGGCCAGCTTCCCATTGGCTGCAGGAAGCTCCTGCAGCCAATGCGAAGCTGCGCACGCCTCCTCCACGCCGGAAGGAGCGCCGGGAATAGCGTTTGTGCATGCATGTGCATGTGCACTCCAGCCCACCGTGGCGTCTGCGGGACCGTGAACCGGCCCAAGCCACAAAAAACTTTGCCGACCCCGACTGCAAACCGCATCGGCATATCCTGCAACCGTGATCCCAGGAGCCACAAAGTGGTTACTCATCTAGAAGTCCCATCAGCTTGATCTCTTGGGGGAAATGTACAAGAAAACTTGTAAAAAAAAAAATTGAGGCAAGTTCAATACATTGAATAAAAGCTTGGGCCTTCTATCTGCTGTGCATAATCTCACTGCTTCTGAAGGAAAATATGGGACAGCTACGTATTCCTGCATTGCAGATAGTTGGACTAAAACCTGATGATCCTCAGGGTCCCTTCCAACTCATAATAATAATAAACTGGAGTGCTATTCATAGCTTTTGAAGAAGTTAGAAAGATTGTTGGTACTGGTAAAGCTCAGCGGTAACCATATGAAGGATCAAAAGCAAACAGGGAAATGTAAGCTGTACATTATTACTTGAGGGCTACACATTTGTGCTCCGTAGTGAATTCAGAATATTCAAAGCAATGTGGGACCATGATATGCTCACATTCAGTAATGAGATGAGGAACTCACTAGGTGATCCAGAGCTACTCTTGCCATTAGGCAAAATGAAGCAGCTGCCTTGGGTGGCAAATTTGGCATGGGGGCAACGGGAGCCCCCAGCCGTTCCCCTGATTCTCCCAGCTATTCTCTTACATGGCCTTCCTGCGTCTTCTAATTTGTCTCAGGTGTTCTAGAGGACATTATCCCATCACCGCTTAGAGTAAAATTCAATTATTAGTCCAGTTGGCTTCTGTGCTTGAAATCACCTCGGGCAGCAAAATGTCTTGGGCCATCCCTGGACGGATCAGACTTTGCCCAGTTGCTCCGTCCGCAGGAATCGCTTCTGTGGCATCTCCCTGCAGAATCGGCTGGATGCATTCCAAGTTCTCCGACAGATGGCCGAGGAATTGCCAGGCAGAAAAGGGAAGATCTAACACTAATGGTTGAAACATCCCAAGGGTCTGCAATCTGAGACACTGAACCGCTACGGCGATGGTACTGTGTTTCCACGAAAATTAGAGCACATATCAGATCTTCTCCAGGACATTATTTCATGGGTGGTATCAACGTGAAGTTCAGAAAGTGTAGTACCAAGGAATTTGCACCAGGTGATTGGAATCAAGTTTGCCATCCTCAATTAATGTCTCCTGTCCATGTTATTGTGTTCTCGGCTACAATAATATTACTGGCTGCAATATGAACGTAAGAACAGCGTTGCTGGGTCAGGCCAAAGACCCATCGAGTCCAGCATCCTGTTCTCAATGGAGCCAATCAGATGCCTAAAGGAAGTTCATAAGCAGGATGTAAGTGCAACAGCGGTTGTGATTTCCAGCAAATTCAGAGGCATGCTCTCTTCCAGTGGCAGAGAAAGGACTTAGTCATAGCTGCAACCTCCACAAATCTATCCATGAATTTGCCTATTTATATTACAAAGCCCTCCAAGTTTGTGGCAATTGCTGCATCTTACATTTACATGTACCGTATATTAATAATATTAACACTACCATCATAATGTTGTTGAGGTTGAGTATGAAATGTGTTATTTGTTGGTTTACCTTAATAAAGGATAATACTAATTTCTTAAAAGACTGAAAAGTCAAGAAATCGCAAGAATTAAGGAGATCATTATAAACAATTGGCAAGATTAGAAGGATCAAGTAGAAGTCTCCCCAACCCAGATAAAATGTGTAATCAAATTTAACAGTTTTTTTCACCAGGCTTCCTCAACCTTGGCCCTTCAGATGTTTTTGGCCTACAACTCCCATGATCCCTAGCTAGCAGGACCAGTGGTCAGGGGTGATGGGAATTGTAGTCTCAAAACATCTGGAGGGCCGAGGTTGAGGAAGCCTGCTCTAAGCTTTAGTATGGGAAAGATGTAGGTGGATTTTGGAAATCACAGAAGGAATCTGAAAGATAAGAGAGAGAAATGCCTTCATATAGTACATTTGAAATGAAAGAACAAATGTGGAAAACTAGTCTGAAGGTTGGCACTGGCCAAGAAGACACATTTTTGCTCAGTCATCACTATCTCTCAGCCTAATCCACCTTCCAGTGTTGGTTTGGGAATCAAATGGGGAAAGGGGGGGGGGACCACAAGCTCCATCCTCTTCTTCTTTGAAGGATTATTATTATTTATTAAATTTGTTAGTTGGCCAGGGCAACCCAAAGCAACTTTTTTTTTTTTTAATTAAGAATTTATTGGCATTTTCATAACAAAACATAAACCCACACCCACACCCACATATATAAATCAAATACAAACACAAATACAATTCTTCTTGTTTACTCACTTAAGAAAATCTTCTAGTTCCAAATCTTAACAATTGACTTCCCCCACCCTCTCTCCTTCGGTTTTATATCCATATTCTACTTTAATAACATCCTTTCTCTAAAAATTTTATTCACTTAATAAAATTCGAACCTTAAACCACAATCTTAATAGCAATTCTTTGGATCTTAACAAATTACTCTTATATTAAATCTAAACTATTCTTCTTCCCTTAAACTGCTGCTAATATCAAAAAATTTCAAAATATCCCTTTTCTTATTAAAAATTAAAATAAAGCTTACTGTCTTAACCCTCCGATTTCAGATTACCATAACAAAGCATTTATATTTTATACTTAATATAGTTCACCCTATCCCCCCCCTGTCCAATGTCCTTCTCCGTCTTTCACCGGAACCGCTCCTCAGATTGTCCTCTTTTCTTATACGTCCACAGGACCAGACCAGCCAGACACCGTCCCCAACCATCCTTGCATCGAGCATCAGGATACACTGTTCCTCTCTCGGCTTCTCCCATTCAATGCTGCATTCTTCTATTTGTAAATATCTTAATTTCTTGACCATCGCTCCCGAGCTCACACCTCGGGGGCTGGATATAACATTCCTAGCCGTTCTCGAGCTGCCACCACCGAGAAACGCTCCTTTTTCCGGGGGTCGCCGTGCCAACTCACTCAATTTTTCAAACAACTCCTTCAGCTCTTTGCCCAGACATTCTTCCATAGTATCCAGTATCTGGAAGGTCTCCTCTGTGGGAAATAGATTTTCCTTCAAATCCCCACTCAAAACCTTCAATTTCCGATTAATCAGTTCCAGTTCCAGTATAATAATCCTTTCTTCATCAGTTAGTTCAGAGTCCAAAACAGTTTCAAAAACAAAGCCCAGCATGGTGAGGATGGGCATAGGTATCAAATTTCAGTTTCTATTTCAGTGTTGTTCATCATATAGCAGTACTTTTCCACTTCGGTTCAAAGTTTTCGCGGCCATTTTCTCTGAAACCGGGACGCAAAGACTAGAACTTTCCAAAGGAATATTTTCCATCCTCTTCCTCCCCCAAGGGAGATCTATAAAGTCTCACTCCTCAAAAAGTCTTAACAATATATCCATCCAATAGCAACAGCATCACAATCTGTTATTCTTCTCAGCTCCGAAGAGAGACAGGCAGTCTGCCTTTATCTAAAGCCTCCAGGGTCGTTAAGTCGTTAAGTCTTTAAACTCAGCGGTTAATCCAATTAAGTACTTACGACCTCCAGCTTCTTTTCCTTTCATCTCTTTCAGGTAGAACGTCTCGCTCACCACGGCCAGTTCTCGCCACTTTTCCGCCCGGTTGGGGCATTTCCCCTAATGGCCCAGCTCCGCATTCCCTTCACCCCCACTCCCCCTTTACAGGGGGAGCGAGGGAAGGGCGCGTAGCTTAGCGGGCCCGCCGGGGAGCCCGAGGCACGGGACGCTCTTCCCGGCCTCACCGGAGCCCCGCGTAGCGGTGGCAGGGCTCCAACCCCCGGGCTGGACTGGGTGGCCTCGCAGCCGAGGCAACCCAGCGACCGCCCGCGATGGCGACCTCGCCGGAAGTCCCCAAAGCAACTTATAACCAACCGGACACACAGACCAAAAGCCCCACATGGGTACATTAAAACCATACATCGTTAAAAGCCAGATGCCCGATTCTAGAGGAAAGTTGTTGCCTGGCATCTAAAGATATACAACGATGGTGCCAGGCGAGCCTCCCTGGGGAGAGCATTCCACAAGCAGAGAGCCACGGCAGAATAGGCCTGTTCCCGTGTTGCCATCCTCCAGGCCTCTTGTGGTGGGGGCACATGAAGAAGCCCCTCAGATGATGATTGCAGGGTTCAGGTCGGATGGGATATAAAGGTAAACATGGACCAATTATGGCATGAATCCCCACTAAAAGTTGTGACAGCAGAGCCCCCTCCTGAACCAAGACAAGACGCTTAAATGATAAGTATTAACAAAACTGCAGTGCCTAAGTGCCCATTGTTTCTTTGCAAAGGAGGAGGATAGGGAGAGAAGCAACAGGTGGAGACTTCACTTTTCTCCCTTCAAAGAAGCAACTATAACAGCAGGCATCCCTGATATTTTTTCAGTTTAGTGAAGTGCTAGTTTGTAGAACAGCAAAGTGTCCACCAATATCTTTGCAAGGAAGGAGGATACAGAGAAAACCAGAACTTGGCATGCCCCTGTGACCTCTCTTTGGCCACACCCCCATGACTTCTTAAGAGATCCACTAGATCTAGTGGGCACCAGCCTGTGGCACTCCATGTCACATGTTGCTTTGACATGCCATGGAAGCGTTGGTGAAGAAAGCTCCCATTGCCCACTAATTCAGGTTAGTGGTTTTCAATTCTGATCCACTTCAGCGGAAGCCCTGGCTGGAATAATATCAGCTGGAGAGAACTTTGCCAATTTTCATCCCGTTCCCAATCTCCCTGCAAAAATCACACCATCTAGGAAAGCAGATCACTCTTCTCATGCCACAGTGTCAGTCCTTCTCAGCTGCAAAAACCTAAGATCATGTTCAGAATAATGCTCAAAAATAGAACAGATGCATGCAGAAGACATTCACACAGTTTGTGTTGATTTGCACAGTGTCTCTTGAATGCCGAATTTCAGCTTCCTTCTGCCAGAATATGGAATTATTATTATTATTATTAATTGAGGGTAGCATGGAAAAGAATATGACCACTCTTAGAGCCCCTTCATAGGTCCTCAAATAATAATCTTTTGGAGGTCCTGAACAACAAAGATGCTAGGTTGGCCTCAACTAGGGCCAGGGCTTTCTCAGTATTGGCACCGACTTGGTGGAACAGTCTATCACAAGAGACCAGGGCCCTGCGGAATTTGGCATCTTTCCGCAAGGCCTGCAAGACGGAACTGTTCCACCTGGCCTTTGGGTTGGTTTCTGTTTGATAGTTATGCTTCATTCTTTTATTGGTGGGCTATTTGAAAATGAGACTGCAGTTTTAATTTTGAATTTTTAAATTTGTATTTTAATCTGTATTTTAAATTGATTGTTTTTATGTTTTTGCTGTGATTTTAATTAGTGTTAGCTGCCCTGAGCCCGGTTTTTGGCTGGGAAGGGCAGGGTATAAAAATTTTATTATTATTATTGTTGTTGTTGTTGTTGTTGTTTGTTGTATGCTTTTAGCACATAACATGCTAAAGTTTACAAGATTATGCATCAATGGTATTTAATCCCAAGGAAGCTAGCTCAAATGCACAAAAACGTATTCAAAACAAATTTTGAAAATATAAGGACTGTGAGAGGTCATTTTATCATATGTGGTGGACCTGCAGGAAGGAGATGGCCTTTTGGGACATTAACTATAATGAAATTAAGGGTGGAAATTAAGTGACTTTTCCCAAGAGGCCAGAATTCTTCCTGCTGGGGATACTAGACAGCAAAATCGAAAAGAATGCCTCAGTGGTATTTATGTATTTGTCTACAGCAGCAAGACTTCTCTAGGCACAGAAATGGAAGGAGGAGAGAACCACCCTCAAAGGAAGAATGGTTGGTGAAGATCTTGGAATATGCAGAGATGGCAAAATTGACGGCACTGATAAAAGATTCAATTTAGAATCTTTTTAAAGAAGACAGGAAACCCTTTCTAGTCTATATAAAAAAGTCATTTCCCATATGCGAAGACCACAGCGGGATTTGAAGTGTAAGAAAACAGCAGAACATATTAGGAAACATGTTAGAGAGGATGAAATTAGATGAGGAACCTTAAAATGCAGTTGTATGTAATTTGGGTTGTAAACATTGATGTAGGAATTGGAATATAATTGTTGAGTAACAAATGTAACTTTCTCTATGGAATAAAGAAAAAATAACATGCTAAAGCTTAATTGGGCAGGGTGACAAAATGCATATTTTGAAAGATGCATTCACCTATTTCGGTAAAAGCAGACACTGCAGCAAGAACGGCCCCCTCTGCTCGCCCACCATGGGTGAAATATTCATGGCAAAGTTCTAGGGATCAGTAGCACACTGTAAATTACTTGCCTTTTCCCCTGCACCACTCAACATCATCTCATTATGGCCCATTAAACACTAATAATTAAAACAAAATATATTGGAATTGTTTATCCTGGACTGTGTAGGGAAATGAGGTCCATAATAATGCTGAAGGGGGAGAAAATAACTACTCTAGGTCTTGTAATTAGAATAACAATTAAGCAAAAGTCAGCTTTTGGGGATGGGGCAGTAATAAGAGACAACTTTTGTTGCTAATACTCTTCTTGTATACAGATACTAAAACGGGGCAGTTGTGAAGGTCTGGTTACCTGTAAGAGCTTAGCATGCTATTGAAGTACAGGAGAAGGGGCAGAGAACAACCACACAAATTGTTCAAAGGGCTAGAGCAGCAGTTCTCAAACTTTTTTCTCTAGGCCACACTTCCATAATAAAAAAAATTGCTTGCATCACACCAATTTTTTTTTTAATTGATAAGAAAGACAAACCTGCAGCTTGGAGATCAGTCCAATTCACATTTGTGGGAATGTTGTGGGTAGTAGGAGAGGATATATTGATTCAATATTATCCTTCCTCACTCATGCTAGTGAGCTCGTAGCAGAGTACATTTCCCTGTACATTGCAGGAAGCTACAGTCAAACCTCATGTTGTGTCCGCTTCAGGTTATGTCTATTCAAGTTGTGTCCCGCAGCAACCTGGAAGTACCGGAACAATTACTTCCGGGTTTCACCGCTCGCGCATGCGCAGAAGCACTAAATCGAGCTACGTGTGTGCGCAGATGCAGCGCTTCTGGATGCAAATGCTTCGAGTTGTGGGTGTGCCTCCAGGATGGATTATGTCAGCAACTCGAGGTTCCACTGTAGTTGGTAGATTCGTTTGAATCTCTTGAGTTAAGCAATCCAGTCTGGCTTGTTCAGATTGGATTATTCCTGTTAATTCCCCTTTTATTCCCTCTTAAAAAAAGAAGAAGTTTACTTACATTCAGTTCACGGTATGATCCTGAAGGCACGCTTTAGCTTGTAGTTACAGAAGAGAGTGGGGGTTCATCCCATATGGGATGAGAGCAGCAGACAGCAAAAGCATCAAGATAGTATAAAGTGAAGAAGAAGATCAAGAGGAAGATGACTGTGTGACCAGTCGTTTCATGGGGTCTCCCAGGGTCACGCCCATCTACCTGCTCACATGCAGGGGGAGGATGCTCTAGACCAGGTGTGACAGGAAGTCCTCCTGGCTAGAGTAGCATTCCCCTGTGTGTCCACTCTGGGCAAACGTGATGTTGTACTTGACTGCTATGGTGATGTTACATCCCACAACTTTGAACCGCTTTGATTCGCCTTGGACAAAGTTTGAATTGCTCCAAAGCAGCCTGCTTCAGTTTGGGTTTCAGTCTTTGTCCGAAGTGGAGGCATGCCTGGAGTATTGATTACAACCAAGAGGTCCAATATGGACACACTGTTGCAGTCCAGTTTCCGATGTAGGTCAGCTGATAAACCAATCAAATATGCGTCCATCCACAACCAGGTCTGAAGCTGGATTGAAATGGATCTCGGATATTAATTTTATCCAATAACTCTTGGAGCCAAGTGACCACCACTTGGCATGTTTGAAACTGGCTGGAAATTCTACAACGCAGCGGGATTCATCCAGAGAGTTTATCAAACAGAAGTCTACCTACAACCTCTAGGCTACGTTGATATTCAAGGATTGGCATGCGTCAAGAATAAAGATGGCTGGTCTCACACTTCTGAGATCTCGTCCACATTCCCAGGCTGAACAAATGGGAAAGTATCCAGAACAATAGGACAAGCGGCTGCCAAATGTTCCATTAGGATATTACGCAATAAATGTAGCATCCCAGTTGGAGGAGGTGCAACTAGCTTTACCTTCAGAGAGCCTGGTAAAACAAACATGGCAAAAGCATGAAAACAAAAAAAGAAATAGATCAGCAACCACCACTTCTGAAATCCCCTTATAAAAATGTGATTCAGTAAATAGCTTCATAATATGAAAAAATAAAATTACATCTGTATCATTCACACACACACACACACACACACACACACACACTGTATATATGAATAATGAAATGGTTGCAGCAGCACAGTGAGCCCTTTGGAAGTGCTGCAGAGAGGGAGGTGGTGGCACCTGCAAGACACTCTCCTCTGGTGATGGTTGTAAATAGGATTTCATAATCCTATTTACGGGTGGTGCTGTGGGTTAAACCACAGAGCCTAGGTCTTGCCGATCAGAAGGTTGGTGGTTCGAATCCCTACGGCAGGGCGAGCTCCCATTGCTCGGTCCCAGCTCCTGCCAACCTAGCAGTTCGAAAGCACGTCAAAGTGCAAGTAGATAAATTGGCAGGAAGGTAAACGGCGTTTCCGTGTGCTGCTCTGGTTCGCCAGGAGCAGCTTAGTCATGCTGGCCACATGACCCGGAAGCTGTACACCAGCTCCCTCGGCTAGTAAAGCGAGATGAGCGCCGCAACCCCAGAGTCGGTCACGACTGGACCTAATGATCAGGGGTCCCTTTACCTTTACCTTTGTTTCTATAACACATTTACCCTGAGCTCAGTGCAGAATCAACAATCTACAGTTCTCGGCCTTTTCCCAGAGACGAAATGTTTGTTTTGTGAGGGTTTTGTTTTGTTTTGTTTTTGGAAAATTCATAGCTAACATTCTTTGACAAACAGTTTCAATCTCAAATATTCTGATTAATTCTACTTTGAATTAAGTAATTTATTTACTTGATTTAATTTATTTACTGCTACGCCCATGTATTAGGTGTTTTATAAGTTTATTATATCAGCAAAGTAGGATTTATTATTATTTTTGGCAATTTAAAGCAGATAGCACTTTACTTTGCCTTAAAAATACACTTGCTCCTTTTCCACATGTCCTTGTGCCTCCTTTGGATTTGTACTGATAACTAAGGATTGATTGCTTTGCCTGCTGTGGCCCAATAAGAAAATGTTACAAGTCGCATTCCAGTCCTGTATAAGGCAAGGTCTTTTGCTAATTTTATTGAAAAAAAAATTTTTTGGTTTGGACTTCAAACAATCAAAAAACCCGCCCTTCCTCCCAGAAGCTCAGGACGGATGCCTCAGGAGGCCACCAACAGCTACAACTCCCTGCCACACTTACAAGGAGCATTTTAAAATAGATTTGCTGCTGCAGAAGCTGTCTTTACGCTGCCATTCACTCCCCATTGAAGCACAGAGGGCAACTTTCTTGCAGGCTGCTCCGCGGTGTAGGACCTCCCTTTGCCTTGGAGGTTTGCCAGACAGAGCCAGGGCATCTTCTGAAAGCAGGGAACCATTTTTCCTCTCGATGGCCAGATTATTGGTTTGCTATGTTTTTATACAGCGTGCCTGCAGGAGCGAAGCCGGAATTGGGATTAAAAAAATAATAATCAAAAAACCCTGCATGTAAATTTGCAAGGGATGAGTAGATTGATTCACTGTAGCCATCCATCGATTGATCCTCGCAGTTCTTTTCCTGTTCTCAGCTGTCAATAAGCAATAGGTAAGGAGAACGATAAAAGTCTGCAATGCACCATCAAGTTGTCTGTTGAAGGCAAGAGGGCCTGGGCTTTGTGGTGACGCGCTGCGGGTGGGCCCGAGTTTCAGGCGTCACCTTCAGAAGTGGGAACACGGATCTGGGAAAAGGGAAGAGCCGCGTGGCTGGGACTGCCGGCACACTCTGTGTCTGCAGCTTGCCGAAAACTTGGGCACGATTTTCCTGCAGTTGCCCGGGTTCCCGGGTCTCCGCTTTCCAGATCTGCGGTTGAGTCCTCAAGACCGACTGTCGCGCGTTTTAATTGGGGAACTTGTCCCATCCTTCATTAAAGCAATCACTGTTAAAACAGAGGGACATAAAGAATAAACCATAGGATTTATTCCTTCATTAAACTGATGATCCGTACATGAAGCCAATTAACATTATGAGTCTGGCGAACATCAAGTGTAAAAGAGGTTAGAGGAAATGGAGAACAGTCACCTTGGTCTTTAGATAAAGAAAGAACACTTTTGCGTTATAAATTATAAGAGAGTCCAACCGGGACAAATCTGCAAATTTGACTAATTGGAAAATGCCTTTTACTGCACATGGGTTGGGATGAAATATAACCTCTTCGCTGCTGGTTCTCAGAGACAACTGGGTGTCCGGACGGGTTGCTAGATCATCGAGAAAGAAAGGAGAGGGGGAAACAAATACAAACAAACAAACAAACAACACAGCACTGGCGTCAAATTCGCTTGGTCCAGACAAAGTTGGCAAAGATTGAAATCGGTGCTTGAAATGTCTTTTAAAATCTAGACCTGCTGGAGAGAGCAGGCACAGCTGTCATGCAGGCGTTGGACCCAGAGCAACACAAACTGGACACCCAAACTGAATCCAAGTGGTTCTTCCTCTTCTACAAAGCCAGTGTCCCAGCGCCGGATGCAACGGGTGACTCACTCCGCACCTCCGCCCCACCACTCTCTGCCATCCAAGAGCGGCTGTCCTGCTACACACACACACGCGTAATGCTTTTTATACTAGCCCAGATCCAGGGAGTTAGGAAAGTCTCCAGTCCAGGGTATACAGACTAAGAATGCGTCCCGAATGGAAGCGGTTCCCCTCTTCCTCCCCGTCTCCCCCGCCATGCACACTTACTTGGGCGGGGGCTCCACTGAACCTACAGTCCTGGCCGCCCGCTTCCCTCTTTTTAGACGGGGAGTGCGGTTTGCCTGCGCAACCGTGGCCGGGGCAGGCTGTTGTCAACTCCGCTCCAATGTAAACGAGCGGAGACAGGCTGCGGAGGCGAACCACCTCTTCTCTCGACCAAACCAGAGGGTCGCATTGACCCTCCGAAGGACAAACTTCGTGAAATCCAAGCCACCCGTTTCCCTGGCCGTCGTTTAACTTGGAAAGATACTCAAGGCGCCAGATAAGACGGGTCTCTCTTTTTCTCGGGGTAGTGGGCGGCGGGTGGGGAAACGTAACTGCGAAGGCCTGTGGCATATTTGTGCTTACTCGAAAGTAAGCCTCACTGAGGTCAACGGCACTTGCTCTTACGCTAGGATGCACCGAATTGCGCCGAGATAAGTCGTCTTCAAAGCCGGCGGTCGTGAACCGACGGGGCCGCTGTCCCTGGTGCTGAACCTGCAACACGCTTTCGTGGGTGGAGGGAAAGGGTCCGATTTCATACCCAAATGAAAGAGGCGCTGGGGTGGCCCTGGGGGAGGGTGAAGCTCTCTAAAGCCCTGTTCTCCCAAGGGTGCTTTGTTTACCCTTTTTTGCAACGAGCCCTCGATTATCTCACGCGCAATGTAAGTAAGCTGATCTCTTTTATATGACAGGCCATCTCTGCGCTCTCTATCTCGCGTCTGCAAGCCATAAAGGCAGCTCCAGCCGGTTAGAATGGGACCCCAGAGAGGGCCCTTTTTCGTTTCTCGGCGCGCAGAATCCAGGGCGGACTCGGAGCCCCTGGGCAGAATCCGCTGAACTTGCAGACTACCAGCAGCAGCGAAGGGCAAAAGCGAAGGAGGGAGGCGTGGAGCCAGAAGAGCGAGGCATCCATCCATCCTTCACACACACACACACACACACACGCAAACACACAAGAGCAAGCCTGAAGAGTGCCATAATGAAGTTATGATTATTTTATTAGGGTTCTTAGGATAAAAACTACTCTCTCTCTCTCTCTGTCAGACGAGAGGGGAGAGACAGAGAGAGAGAGAGAGAGAGAGAGAGAGAGAGAGAGAGAAGGAAAGCCGCATCTGTTTCCAAACCAGGGAGCCATCGGTGCCAATCCCGTCCGGGGAGTTTATTGCCGTGGATATGCCTGAGAAATAGGAGCCTTCGGAATTACGCAGCGTGGTAGCGGCGGCGGCTTCGTTTCCCCCACCCGCCTCCCAGCCGCTTTGGGGGCTCTGTTGAGCTAAACTAGATCGACTCCCCCCACCCTAATAGTCAGGCTGGCGGTTCCCCGACTGTGGAAAGCCAACCCGAAATGGTTTGCCTGGCTGTGGAGTCCAGCGCAGATTTTCCTTGCCCGGGATTCGCCCTTTTGGAAAAGCTGGTGGCAACCAGGATATGAAAAGAACCGGTTTCCACTTTCTGGCACTCGACGTATTTCGGAGGAGCGGCCGGACTCGTGCCTGCTTTCTCTCGGAGACCCTACCTGGCACGGGAGAGCGAGACTCCGAGGAGGACGGCTGCCCCAACCGCTTGTCGCGTAAGAGAGCGTCGGTGCAACTCAGCTGGCGCCTAACGGGAGGGAAACCTTGTTCCTGAGCTGTGCTCTTCGTCTCTCTATCCCTCTATCGCCTTGCTGCCTGGCTTTAAAATGCACCGTGTCTTGCAAGCGATCCCTGAGCAGACTCGTCCGTCCGTTTCCTTCTTCTCTAGCTGCGCGTTTAGAAAACAGCCGGTCGTTGCCGTCTGTCCAAGCAAGGCTTGTTCCAACGGAAAACGAGCAGTCTAGACCAAACACAGACAGCCAAACTTATCAACAGTTGTCTGACTTGCATCTTCTGACGCATCTTGAGTAGGTCATAATACCAACTTTATTTTCAGTGGTGCATAAATTAATTACACGCATTTAATAACCCAAATATCATTATATTCCCCCTTTAATATCGTAAAGGCTTTACGCCAGGGAAGCACTTAATCGGGCAGGGGGGGCCATAAGCGGCTATTATGTCGGTGTAATGCTATTATGGAGCCAATTACGCGCCATTATCCCGTCCCCCCGCCCTTTCCGTTTCTGCCATTTGATCCAATCTCGCGCCCCCGAATTTAAATTTTCAGCTGGGTGCTTTAAAAAGACTCATTTTCACCCAGGCCTGGGGGCTGGGCCAGCTCTCTCGCCGCCGAGCCTCCCTCTCGGATGCGCTTTAAAAGTAATTGCGAAGGGTCCCAGCGCATCTCATTTGCAGACGGGAAGCGAGCATCAATCCGGAGACCCCTCGCTGTGAACAAAATCAAACTCCGCTTTGGAAAGGCGAGGCGGCTCCGGCAAAGCCCACCGAATGGGCCATTAGCGGGAGGGCGGGAGGGCGAGCGGGAGGGGGGAGGAACGTGCCAGCTAGCCAGCCAGCCAGCCGGGCAAAAGTGCCAGCCCCGCTTGCCCACCTCTGCCCAGAGGTAAAGTGGCACCACCCCCCAGGGATCCTGTCGGGGCCTGGGGAGCCTGGCGCGAGCGCGAGCTGCTTAGGGAAGGTCGATGTGGGATCCTCACCCCACCCCACCCCCATCCGTGGGCTCCCCCCATCCTCCTCCTCCCCCCCTCGCATTCCTGCTGTTTACTGAGAAATGACGCGCTTCTCCCCCCCTCCACGCACCACGTGGGTCATTTGGAAGGCCCAGTAGACCTATCCAAGTTACTCACTGTAGACAGCGCTGGCAATAATCAGATTAAGGCCAATTACGCGTGAGATTATAAAAGCAAGTGCTGAGAGGCTGAGCGGACGGCAGACAGTTCCGTCAAGACATCTGCCCATTGGCACGGCTCCGCCGAGGCCTTGTGGCTGCTTCGACGCCAGCAGAAGGACGAGCAGCCGCAGCTGGGGCGCGGGCGAGCGCTGCCTACTCCAGCCGCCCCTCTGCCTCCACGCCGCCTTCGGTAGGGCTTTCAATTTCCTAGTTGTTCCTTGACGGGACGGGTTTGCCTTGATTGGAGTCTTGGGGGGGGGGCTTAGTGGGGGCTGAACAGCTCTTCCCGACTCAGGCAACGGGGGAAGTGGGGAGACAAGGATCGGGCTCATTGCCGCCGCCACTAAAGGGTCCCCCAGAATTGCTGCCTCGGCTTTCTAAGCTTCTCTTCCCACCCCTCAAGTTTTGCCCCTTGTTTCGAAAGACGAAGAGGTCGGCATGTTGGGCCGGCCGGAGGAGCTTCACTCTGCTCTCCCGCTCCCTCTGGCACAGCGGCCGCGACCTATCCTTTAGCCAAAGTTCCCCGGGAACTTTTCCCTCTCCGGCTAGCCTAGCGTCGAAACGCCCGCGCCGTCGAAAGAGAGGGCCCACCTGAGCGCTGCGTCTCGGGGACTCTCGCTCTTCCGCTTGGGGGTTCGTTGTTTTGATTTGCTTAGAGGTCAGGATGAAGAACCACCTCCCGTCCTTGGAGCTGGCGGGCGGGCGGGCGTCGTGGGAGAGAGATTTATTCATCTGCCTGTTACTGATCTCCTTCTCCCTGCGCTGTTTGTTCCAGAGTTCCCGACCGCCTCTCGCCACCATGTTTTATTTCCACTGTCCCCCGCAGCTGGAGGGTGAGTGTTGTCGAAGCTCAAACCGTAAGTAGGACTAGGAGCGCAAACTTCGATCTCGACGGTCCTTCCTTGCGAGGCTCCCAGTATTTGGGCCTGGAGCGCAGAGGGAGGCGCTGAGCGCACAGGCAAGCTGGCAGGCAGTGGCTGGCCCCGACCGATCCGTACAGAAAACCTCATTTTGCTTATTTTATTTCTGTTTCGCCTCTTCGGAAATTATAGCCTGCCGGCCCCCGCCCCGTCGGAGTACTGGGTTGGGAAGCGACCTTAATTGCCTTCCTCTTGGAAGCGCCTTCGGCTGGGGCGCGCATCTTTTTGCGCGCTGCGCGGCGACACTTTTGGCCACCTGCCTCCCCTCTGCGGCTGCAAGAGCCGCGGGCGATGGGGCCGCCCGCCCGGGGATCCTCTTTCCTCTCCCAGCAGCACAGATGTTCTTGTTCCGCCTTTAATCGGGAGGCTTTCTGGAGGTGGGGGTGCTTGCCCCCCCCGTCTCTCGCCCGGGGGCAACATAAATCTTTCATACAGTTTTGGAAACCGGCTTCTTCGGCGTCAGTCGGCAGCAGCAGCGAAGTGGCGGTGGAGAGCTGGGGGGCCGTGGAGAGAGCTGGGGGGCAGGCCCCAGTTGTCGCATTGGCTGTCGGGCGCTGCCTCCTTTAAAACTAGTCAGTAAGTTTTTGTCCGTTACAAAGTGAATAGGAGGAAGAGAAAAGGATTTTTAGACGGGGCGACCGCAAACAGCTAAAATCCGCCGTTCAATCTGTTCCTAAGCTTCGTTGTCAGGGAGGTAAGGCCGGTTGGGCGAAGGGATTGCTCTCCAGGGGTCGAAAAGTTCCTCGGGGTTTCCTCTGAGCCAAACAGGGAATGCAGAGAGGCGCAGGGGTCTTGGAGACCCCTTCTGCCCTGAGTTTCTTTTCGTTATTCCCTTCTGTCTCTGTTCTGGAGTCGCGAGAATCTGGACTTTATCAGGAATCCTTCCGGGCCCGCAAAGCCCTTTCCAAGGCCAAGCTTGATTTCGGCCCTTCGCTTGATCTGAATCTAGTCCTCCAAATCCGATTGGCAAGGGTCTGACCAGCGCTGGTGCAAGCCAGGATCGGACTGGCGTGTGGGCCCCAAACTGAGCAGCAGATCCCGAGAATGGTTGCACTTTTACTTGGAAGTAAATCCCATTTGCCCTGCGGGCCTTTTCACGCCGAGTAAGTAGCCGTTCACTTACCATTAGGCAGAATGAAGGCGGCTGATTTGGGGTCTCTGGAAACGGCAGCAAATGATTCGTTCTTTTCAATTTCATTTCATGTGTATTTTTATTGGCATGAAAGAGCCAGGCGCTGGGGTGGGTGGGGACTTGCCTTCTTCGGGTGCCCAACTACCTTGACCAGCTTTGGATATTATGTACCTTTGAAGGGAGGGGCACTTCCCGCTCCGCTTCAGGCACAAAATATTTTGGGCGCGCCCTGTTCCTGCAAGAATTCGGAATTTCACCAACCCATCTCCAGGCTCAGCGTTGGGATCAAGCCAATTCCGTCACCCTCCATGAACTCGGTGGCGCTTACTTCCAAGTAACACATTTAGATGGCGGTGCGGGTTAATCCATTATCGGCAATCCAAATTAACTGAGCTGAAAACGGGAAACCGGGTGGCGGTGGTTCTCCCTGGCTGACGCATCTTATGGCAAAAGAGGCAGCCCTGGAAGCAGCTGAGGGCGCAGCGCTCGCTGGGTACCAGCCCAGCCCAGCCCTGAGCTGCGCCACAGATGAAAATGGAGAGAGGCCCCTCATAGTAAATGGGTTGGGACTGGAGTTACAGTCAACGGATGGCCTTGGGAAGAGCCAGTGTTTCCTCGGAATATTCTGCCACCGCTTTATCCCGAGCCAACCTCCTGCCTCATCCCTGTCTGTACCAGAGACAGAGAGAGGCGCGCGGGGGTGGGGTGGGGGAAGAGTTTGGGCAGGAGGCAGAAAACCAAAGGAATCCTGCCTTCGTAAAACCTCCTGATTTTGAAAGTAAAAAACAACAACAACCGGTAGAATGGGTTCAGAGGCCCGGCAAAAATCTTATGGAGAAATCGGGGGGGGGGTGTCCCACGCACAACCAGTATTTTTAATAGTGCTAAAAATCTCCCCCTAATACGCCGAGACTACCCTCCCTCCTGCCCCGGAAAAAAGGAGCAAAAACGCCCATCTCCACCAATTAATTTCAAACAAAATCATACCCACATATGGGCACATATAGTGCCTGGGCGGGGTTTATTATTATTATTATTATTATTATTATTATTATTATTATTATTATTAATGCTTCAGCTGAGATTCCTGCAATATAGGGGGTTGGAGTAGATGACTCGTGGGGTCTCTTCCAACTCTGATTCTATGACACATTCCCACCCCCCGCAGGGCAACTATTGACAGGTAGGTCTACTCCCCCAATTTGTACCCCAATCTTCCCTAAACTGCTAGTAGTGGAATCGTGCATTCTTTTCTCGTTATCTTCTAACAAATAAGAAACTCACTCCAAATAATTTAAGAGATTGAAAGGGGTACATTGAAAATCAAAGCAACCCGTTAGGAAATTTTAAATTACTGTAATCTTAACCCTTCCAGCAGCCCTCTGGCAATCCGAGCCATTTTTGGGTGGGCCCAGAGGGGGAGAAGGTGCGCGCAAACTCGCTGGCAGTCGCGCCGCTTTTGCTCGGGAGTCGAAGCGCCTCGACGCGCCTCCGAAAATCTATTTGAGGTTCGCTGCTGCGTAAGTGGTCTGCAAGATCGCAGCCATTAGGAGGGCCGACAAAAGGCCCGCCGCACGTTTGAGGCTTTAAAATCGATTTAGTCACAAATGAGGTAATGGGGCTCGGACCCAGTAATGGGATTTCAGTCCCAGGAATCTGTTTGGGGTGGGGTGGAAGGGAAGAATGCCTTTTATGATCCTAAATAGTAGCCCTTGTTTGCCCGATGGCGCCGCGGGCGGCCCGGCCTGTTTTCTTCTGACGGCAACTTTGGAAAGCCGAGCAAGTCGCGTCCAGTCCTGCAACTTGGGCGCAAAGTGTATAATAAAAAAGACAGAAAAGAAGTCCGGATTAAGAGCCGAGCCAAGCCGGGTCGCGCTGGGGGCCTCTCCTCCTCCGGTTTCCCGTAGCCACGTCGCTGCCCCCCTCCCCGCCGTCGTTTAGTTCGCCGTGATCTCCCCAAACCGGCCATGATGTGGCAGCTTTGAAAACGTCCCGGGGGCAAAGCAGGGGCGCTGAACCCCGTTTTCCGCAGCCTCCCCAGCTTCTCCCCCCCCCAATCGCCCTCCTTCGAAATGGAGAGGATCTCGCGCCTCTCTCGGGGTTGCGCCCAGTTCCACCCACTAGGCAGCTAGGCCTTACAGAAGCAAAGGGGGAGCCAGACTCAGAGCGAGAGTCTGGGTCACCCCAGGGCGCAAACAAAGACCCCCCCACCCCATTTTCCCACCAGCATAATGATTTGCAAATCGGGAGCGCCGCCCCGTCTGCTTTCCCCGCGGGAGAAAACCGCTTCGGAGGGGTGAGGCCTTCGGTCCCTGGTTATGCAACCTGCTGCAGCTTCCCCGCAGAAAGCGACGAGTGGCCGGTGCAGCCAGCGTGTTGCTTGGTCCTCCTCAACGGACAACGGCCCTGTGTCCCAAATGCATTTTTATTTTTTGGGTGGGGGCGGGAAGGA